>NC_055986.1:77237658-77598945 GCF_018446385.1 Zingiber officinale
CTTCAAATCTGCAATAAGGGGCTGCAAGTAGATGTCGATGTTATTTCCAGGAGCAGATGGACCAGGTATTAGCAATGATAACATAAAGTATGGTTGTTTCATACACATCCATGGTGGAAGATTATAAGGCACTAAAATGACTGGCCACGTACTATGCACCGCACTCATATTTTTAAATGGATTAAATCCATCTGAAGCTAATCCTAGCCTTATGTTTCTAGGATCCTTCGCAAATTCTGGGTGGTTATGGTCAAACGTTTTCCAAGCTGGGGAATCAGCTGGGTGTCGCATGTAACTGTCTTTTGTGCGAGATTCAGAATGCCATCTCATATGGACGCCCGTTTTGTAGGACATGAACAAACGTTGTAACCTAGGCTTTATTGGAAAATACCATAAAACCTTACATGCAACTTTCCTCTTGTCACCAGTAGGATCATCTTCAGATGTTTCCCATCTAGGCTCATTGCATGTTTTACAGAGAACTCTTTCCTTGTCCAACCCCCAGTACAAAGTACAATCATTAGGGCAAGCATCGATTTTTTCATAACCAAGTCCTAATTGCTTCATCAAT
Organism: Zingiber officinale; assembly: GCF_018446385.1. Taxonomy (NCBI): domain Eukaryota; kingdom Viridiplantae; phylum Streptophyta; class Magnoliopsida; order Zingiberales; family Zingiberaceae; genus Zingiber; species Zingiber officinale. The sequence continues at coordinate 77,238,230 of NC_055986.1, forward strand.
TTCTCTGCTTCATAATATGACTTTGGTAAATCTTTCATGGCATTTGGAAATGCTTCTCTCAACAAATCCAAAAGCATATTAAAGACTTTATTGGTCATTTTTCCAAGACATTTTAAGTGAAGCAAGCGAATGATGAATGCAAGTTTTGAGAATTTCTTACATCCGGGATATAACTCCTTTTGTGAATCATCAATTAATTTATAGAATTTCTCGGCCTCCCCAAACGGAATATCTTTATCCTTTTCAAATCCTGCTGTATTGATTGTACTACCATCGTGTTGTTGGACCCCAAAAGCATCATGAACTAGTCCCTCCATGTTATCTACATCATCACGAGACAGAACCGAACTAGATATTGAAGGTGCACTACATGCTATCTCTCCATGAGCAACCCAGTGAGTATAACCTTTAATAAATCCATCAACCGTCAAATGATCATAAGCCTCCTCTCTTGAAACACATATGCCAATCTTACATCTTGCACAAGGACATGCAATTGTTCCATTTATGTTTGCATTAGAAAATGCAAAATCTAGAAAATTCTCAAGTCCTTTTCTGTATTCCTCAGTTTGTCTTGGTAAAAACATCCAACCTTTATCCATCACAATTCCAATAAAAATATGTACTAAAACTGGTTCAACAAAAAAATAGATTCAGTCAAAAAATCAAAAAACTTAACAACCAATATAGTAACTAAATAATCTATCTGTAAACAACTCAAAAACACTAAATATTTTATATATAAACTGCAAACATGTTATTAAATAGATTCAGTCATTGTGATAAACATGATAAGTCAATAAGATAACATGATTTCAATATCTCAATAGATGTATGTTTATTTTTAATTCTAAAAACATAAAAGAGTCCATTATCCATTCTTACAAGCTAAATTTAATTTTTAAAAATCATGATAGTACAGAATGTTTTTATACTTGTTATTAAAGAGAAAAGTTTCTAGAGCATAATGGATTTGAATGATGAGGAAAAGTCAAACTTGTTGGAATGTGTACCTGAAGATTCTTTGATAGAGTTGAAATCTTGTCAACTTGTTTCTCGATTACTTGAACCTAGCAGAAAAAACAAGCATCAAGCTCTTTAACAGCTCAACTATGATATTGCATACTTCATAAACTTAATGTTGTAGACTTGGCACCTGCTTAAAAAAGACTTCCAGTCCCTGTTCTGCAGCACTAACTGGAGGCTGCTGTCCTAATTCAATGTTGGCATCTCTTGAAGGCTCTCCTCGAGGGAGTTCGAAAGAATCCTACCAAAATAATTGAATAGTAATACCTCAGTTCATAATATATACATTCTCTAGAGAAAAGAATAAGAGTGAAATATTTCAGAATGTTAGAATTGGCATTCATTTGAAAAATTATCTTCTCAAGCAATTGAGAAAAAACTGACAACTATTTACCAGCTGAGATAGAATAATATACATGTTTGTTTGTGTAGCAATATCTAAATAGAAAAAAGTTCAACCACTAGTAAAAATGAAGTATGTTGTCATCAAACTTATCATATATTTCTGAATGCCTTGACAAAAAAATTGTCTCCATATGAAGAGCAATGCAGTTGGCTAGAATTAGACTATTTTGGATCTTTAAGAACCAGATGCATTTATTTAGTGATGTATGGTAGACATATTGAACAAAAAGATATTTGCCATTGGAATAGTGCAAGCTATTTAAATTGTTGGTGATAGGTTTATATAGAAACAAGAAAAACAAGAATTATATTACTGCTTTTACACAATGTGAAATTGTGAACCATCAGGACACTGTCCAATATTTCCATCAGCAAATTGTGAACCCGACTATTTGGATTCGGCTACATGAATGCTATAAACCATTAAGTACTATGTAAAAATATAACACTGGTAGATTTTAAATCAATTAAATTAATTTTTTGATAGATTGACTATGTTGTATATCTATGTTTCATAATTGACGTGCCCATTCCACAAAGAACCAAAACCTTGATGTAGATTTGAGAGTAGTAACATGCTACAGCATTTCTAGGAAATGGCTGACAATAGCAAATATGTTAAAAAATCAGGATAGAAACTTTCTATGCTTCTTTTCTTGTGGTACCAAAATTTATCCACTATTCTCTCAGGATAGAAACTTCATTCATTAATAGGATGGTGATTTTAGAAAGAGGACCTCACTATAGCTGTCAAAGTTTTTCATAACTTAATGGCTGACAATGTTATCTAATGAAGAATCATGAATGGTGTGTCAATCAACAAAACAAACAGATTGCAAAAGAAAAAATGTTTTACTAACTAATGTCTTCTTATAAGTATCACTAGTCCTTCTCAACTCAATAATACAACAAAAAATAACACAGAAATCAAGTGAACGAAAGTAGAGAAGAGAGGTAGATACTGAAATCAACCTTAATTAAAACTTCCTTCAAACTAAACATATTGAAGCAAGATGTGGTTTCACAGAAATCACCAAAAATCAACAAGAAATCAACCTCTTTACCACAAAAATTCACAGCAAGAAACAAGAAAACCTTCAAAGGAAATAGAGTGCATAAATAGTTAGCTTGCAACCTAGGGCTTCAGATCATGAAAAGAGGAAAGAATAGGACCTTGGCGTCACAAGCAAGAGGGCAGACGGCGCACAGACACTTGCAACCTAGGGCTTCTGATCACAAGACGCTAGAAGAGGAAATAATAAGGGCTCGGTGTTGCAGATGACGGGGTGGATGACAAAGGGGCAAGCGGACGACGAGGCAGGCGGCGCAAAGGATGTCGAGGCAGGCGACAGAATACGGGGCAGGCGCCGCAAAGGATGTCGAGGCAGGCGACAGAATACGGGGCAGGCGGCGCAAAGGATGTCGAGGGTTCGGCGAGGATCGGGCAGGGACGATCGTCGATGGAAATATTGAAAGAGGGAAGAAAAATTAGGGATCGGGATATAGGAAACTCGCGGCGCGGCTGAGTGCTTTGTTGGAGGGAGTGAGGAAAAAAATTGGCGCGCAGTAAAACATTACATTACATTTATTAAGTGTCATAATAATATACCTAATTAGATTTTAATTTTATTAATTTTTCATTTGTAATCAATGTCATTATATATATAAAACAACTACATTTTTAAATAAATGTCATGAAGAAAGTGTCAGGAAAGCCATTTTTTCTTGTAGTGTGAGCTTATCCGATGTTAAGCGGTAAAGTATAAATAGGTATGGAGGACCAATGTTTGGCAGATAGTTGAGGTAAGCAACAGGAGAGGAACAACGGTGAGGTCGTGTTCTAGAAAGAAACAGTTTTAGGTCGTTGATCCAATTGAAGAAACTAAAAAGGTTTTCAAGTTGAGATCAAGACAGTTTTATTGTCAATTATTACTCATGTATCATATATTACTATCCTAACGTTTATTTACAGGAAATATATGTTTAACGTTATTTTGCAAGAATTGGTCTTATCAGTCGACCAAACCTGTGGATTGGTCAACCAAACCAGGTTGATACAGAATAGAGATTAGATCGTGCCAATGTAAAGTTGGAAGGCAAGCCGATCAGTCGATCGAATCCAAGGATCGGTCGATCGAACGATTAATGCATTAATGGTGAATCTCCTTGAATAGGGAAATTTCTCTGTTTGGTCGACTAAACAAGGTTATCAGTCGACCGAACAATTAATGCTCATAAATGTATGAAGATCATATCTCGACAAAGAAGGATATAGCATGGGGTTCAGTCAACCGATAGGAAGATTAGTCGACTGAAAGAATCAATCAACTGAACTACTTTTCAATTAATCGATCAAGCCATATATAAGGGGTGCTCGAGGTCCGAGCCAAGGCAACTCTTAAATCAAATTCCAATTGACTATGTGCTAAAGCTCTCATTCATGCTGCTTTACTACGCATCTTTAAGCAAGCTACTACTCCGATTAAGTACCGACGATCTTCATCGCTATTCTTTTTGGTATACTTTCATTTAGTTTGCATTGTACTTAATTTCAAATAAGCTGGTAGGTTGTTATTATATTTTACTTTTTATTTGTATGAATTGTTTCTTTCTGTAGGTTTTAGAAAGAAGAGTTATAGTGAATTTTCTATCGGTACGATCAAGGATCACAGGTCTTCAAGTAGAAGTTGATATAGACCCCGAACTAAATAACAATCTGAGACATCTTTATTACTATTTCTTTTTCTACCGCTTCACTTTGTTTTGTTTCTTTCGATAAAAGAAAAAGTTTTTTAACCGCTTCATTTTGATCCTTCAAATCTGATCATCATCTTTTTGCTTTAGTCAGCAGTTAGTCCTTCTAGAGTGGTCTAGTTATGATACCACTTATAGGTCTAAGTAGGCCGACCAGAGGGGGGTAAATGGCCCTAAAAAGAAGTTAGAACCAATCTCTTAATTTTTTTTTAGCTTAGCAAGGACACAATATTAATAAAATAAATAACTAACATAAAAGAAATAATCAAAAAAAATAAGAAGGCTCAGAATGTACTTGGTTACAACCTAAGTGGTTATTAATCCAAAACAGTTGAAAAGCTCACTAAAATAGACTCCTTTGTTAAATATGAAGTAGCCTTTTACACACTTTGAAAGCTCAGGAATTACTTGAGAAGTTAATACAATTATTGTTTTTTATTTCCTACCTCTAGAGAGCTTTTTATAGCCTCCTAGGAAAAAGTTACTATTGGTTCACGTCGGTTGGTGGTGCCTCCAAAGGGATCCAGGTGCCTCCAAGAGGATAACGATATTATTTTCTCACTGGTACTCTAATGTTTATTGTTCATTGGAGGCACCTCTGTGGAAGCTCCAGGGCTACTGTTCTAGGGCGCCTCCAAGAGAGTACGAGGGCGCTTCCATCAAGAGGCATGAGGGCACCTCCAACCATTTTTAAGGTGCCTCCATCCATCTTGGAGTTGTCTTCAGCCCATCTAACCTCCAAATGCTTAACTCTTCCTCGTGCTTCTTTAGGTGAAGTTTTGGCCGTCCGGAATTGAGATCACCTGAACCTAACTCTGATCTTCTCCTCGAGTAGGCCTCCTCCCCGGTTTCTCGTCCCTTGAACACTCTACGCTTGTCCTTCTCATCCATCTCATCCACCGGTGTACTCTTTCGTAACTTTCCGTCCCTTAGATGCACCGAGCCTGTTGACTTGTGCCACCCTTCTCGCTCACCGTGTCTTCTGCTCGACTTCTTGTGTTCCTAAGTTCTTGCATACTTAGACATATGACATCAAAAAATACATGACCTAACTTAACTTGATTAATCCATTAAAACCAACCTGTGGTACTTATAGAAAGTTCTTATTTCATTACACTTATTGAAGACTTCACATATTTTGATTATGTGTATTTGATATCTCATAAATATGAAGCATTAGATTATTTTAATCTTTATTTGAACGAAATTGAGAATCAATTGGAACATAAAGTTAAATCCTTATATATTGACTGTGGAGGTGAATATTTGTCTAATCAATTCAAGATAATATGTAATGAGAAAGGGATTATTAGATAGCTAACCATTCATGGAACTCCACAATAAAATGAGGTTGCCAAAAGAAGAAATCAAACTCTTTTATATATGGTTAGGTCTATGATGGCTCAAGCTAATTTATTAATTTTCTATTAGGGAGATGTATTATTAGCTACAACATATATACTTAACCGAGTGCCTCTAAATTTGTTCCATCTACTCCCTATAAACATTAGATAAGTAAAAAATTAGATTTGAGTAATCTGATATCTTGGGGGTCAACTACTTATGCTCATGATAATACTTACAAATATAAAAAATTATGACCCAGAGAAGTGTATCTTTGTAAAGTTTTCTGATACTTCTAAGGATTATGTTTTCATAGGTGAACAACAAGATGAAACTATCTCTGAAATAGAATCTAGATATGCTACTTTTCTCAAAATTGAGTTCCCAATAAGAGGTAAAGTTGATAAGATAATTCCTTTATTTATGATAGAGGAGAAGGATAATTTTCTTTTATCAACAAATCAAGTATCACAAGAGATGTCTGAATCTAGTCAACCTAGTGGGAGTGATTTGTGAATGAATGAGTTAGTTTTTCAACAGTCTAACATACGAAGAAGTAGTCATCAGATTATTCCTTAGAGAATGTTGACATTGAAAATAAGGTATTAATACTTTTTCTAATTGATGATGAGGAACCTCGAATGGTTGAGGAAGCATTGAGATGCTCGGTTAGAGAAAATGGAAAGTTGCAATAGATGAGGAAATGGAGTCTATGAGAAAGAATAAAGTTTGGGATTTAGACGATCTTCCTCTGAGCCGAAGGGCTATTGAGAATAAGTGGATTCTTCAAATTAAGAGGAAAGAAGATTAATTGATTAATCGATACAAAGCTCGACTAGTTACAAAAGGATATACCTAAATGGAGGGTATTAATTTTAAGGAGACATTCTCCCCTATTATGAAGTTTGTCTCAATATGTGTCATCCTAGCTATAGTAGCACATTTTGACATGAAATTACATTAGATGGATGTAAAGACAGATTTCCTTAATAGTAATTTTGATGAGAAAATCTATATGGCACATCCAGAAGGTTATATTGTTGAAGGCCAAGAGAATAGAGAATGTAGACTTAAAAAGTCTATATATGGGCTAAAGTAAGCGTTAAGACAATGAAACATAAGATTTAATGAAGTTATTTTGTCTTATAGTTTTGAAATTATCAATGAGGATCATTGTATTTACCTAAGAAAAAAAGAGAAATTTATCATCTTATCATTATATGTTGATGATATGCTAATAGTTGGAAGTGACATAATATTTGTGATAGAAGTCAAATCATTGCTTTAATCACAATTTAACATATTAGATATAAGAGAAGTTGAGTACATCTTAGAAGTAAAGATTATAAGAGATTAATCAAAAAGGCTTTTAGATTTGTCTCAAGAGGCATATATCACTAAGATGCTATAACACTTCAATATGTCAGATTGTAACATTGAATAAACACCTATAGTAAGAGGTACTATTTTGAGCAAAAGTATGTATCCCAAGACTCCTGAAGAAATAACCGAAATGAAGAAAAAACTATATTCAGTGTCATTAGTAGTTTAATATACACTATGTTATGTACTCATCCTGATATAAGATACATTATTGGCTTAGTTATCCGTTTTTAGTCAGATACAGAATCAAGACATTAGAAAGTGGTGAAAAGGATATTTAGATATCTCAAAGGGACAGTAGATTATTATCTCTATTTCCAAGGATCAAATATGAGCCTAAAGGGCTATACAGATGTAGATTAGACAAGGGACCTTAATGATAGAAAATCCACATCTGGCTACACCTTCTTACTGAATTGTGGTGTTATCTCATGGAACAACAAGAAACAAGCTTGTGCAGCACTATCAACAATGGAAGCTGAATATGTGGCTTGTGCAGTGGTTATGCAAGAAGCTATTAAAAAGATTTTTGAAACATCTGAAAATTATTGAGGATAATGGGAGTCATATTACAGTGTACTGTTCTCACGCCCCAGAGGAGTCTCTGTCCGAAGAAATTTCGGCAGCATCTCCCCTGTACGAAGGACAATATGAAACTTTCTACATATCACATATACATCAGCCACAGGCGACTGGAATGATAACAAAAATAAAAACAAACATCACGCAGTTTATAAAGATATTCAGCCTCTGGCTGTCACAACCACGCAGTTAATAATAGTAATCAATAACAATAGGACTCTGACTCGAAATCCACCCTACTCCACTACACTCGTAAAGCTCAAATCCAACGAACTCACCTCTTCTGCCGTCCAGGCAGGCACGTAGTAGAATGAAATCCAATATCATATCAAAAATCCATCAAAAGGTATCACTCCATACAATATCCATAGGAAAAATCCAAAGACAATACTAAAACAAAGTCTGATATAGCAAAAGGCCAAAATAAAACAAATAACGAACTAGTAGAGAACTGGCTCTACGTGCAGATGGGGGGCCAGCGACTGGAACTGCTCCGGACAGCCTCAACCTGAAAATATCAACAATGGAGGCGGGGTGAGTCCAACACTCAGCAGGTACAACTGATATGCATAATAAAACAAATAACAGACAACACTAATCATGCGTACAGTCTCCTGAATACGAGAAGGAATAAATGCAACTGAAACGAAATCAGGAGATAACTGTACTAACCGGAATCAAGGTACAAAGGTAACAGGTCGTCAGACCGAAGAAATCATAATCATGTATGCATGTCAATCAAATGCATCCATACAAATGCAGCATATAAGTGCAGCAATCACAACAATAAAATGCAATAAATGCATATGGTGACCGTGCACTCGGACATCACTGCTCCTGACAGTGACTGAGTGGACGGAATGCTGTCGGAGTACTCCTGTCCTCTGGCCCCAAATCATAAATGGGGGAGCTCAATGCTCTCATCTCCCGGTACACAATGACGGGGAGGAAAATCTACCACGCTGAGTCTCCTGACCAACGGAGCCAAACAGAGTCCACCATCTGCCGGCTACCACGCTGCTACACTAAATGCCAACGGAGCCAAACAGAGCGGAACTGACTGTCGGCTACCACGCTGAGTCACCTGACCAACGGAGCCAAACAGCAGAACCGCCACACACCTGCCTGATATACCACTAATCCATGGGTGGTGGTGGTGTGTGCAGTACATGTAACTGGCGATGGATTCAACCATAGTGGAGTCGACAATCGCACAGCATGCAAACATGATGCATGATACTAAGCATGGCAATCTCATGAATAGCATAGCAAGATCCATACATAAATAAAAGGTGTACCCCAAGTCAATGTATCGGATGGAAGGTACACAAACAGATAGGGTGTCATATAAACCCTAGGTCCTGAACATGATGTATCACATGGTTGGGTCACTACCGAAAGCATGTATGGTCAGATAAATAATAACATGCAGTGCATAATAAATAAACAAACAACATGTAACAGATCATGTAGTGACCAACCGAATCAAATGGAAAACACAATTCTTGCTATATGTTAAACACTTTATTATGCATATCAAAAGACATAAGTCAAAGTACCCGCCTCCAATAATAGAAAGGTCCAATCCGACTCCGAGATAATCGTCTCGTGTCAAAAATCCTGTAATACCAACAGATATTTATTTATTTAGCTAAAATTCCAGTGAATTTCTAAATAGAATCCTTAAAACTATCTAGGGCAAAACCCTAAATCATAAATCAACATACCTAATTCAACATATAAACTTAACTCACATCTACCATCATAATAGTCCAACCAACACAGAATCTACTACAAGAATCTGTTATCCTACACCTTACCTAGATTCCCAGCAGAAATGTTGTTGCCGAAGAAAAGTAGCCGCTGTTAGAAAACTGCCGGACCCAAAACAAACCACAGAACAACACCTTGCTGGAATTCTTCCCACGGAACAGATCAATATGGTATCAAGCAATAATATCCTTGATCAGAACAAGAACAAATATCAAGCCATGGGAATCATAGATCTAAACACCAACCTAATTAACAACCTAACCTTACCTTAATCGATTTGTCTCCGAGAAAAATGAGGCAAGGCCGGCTGAAAAAAATCAAACCCAGGGCACGGGACTGGTGAGGAAGATCCCTGTGATCGCCGGCTGCTCAAGCACGAAACAAGGCAGTGGCCAGCAGTGGCGTCGGGGCCGGTTAGGGCACTCGCGATGGCAGTGATGATGTCGACTAGGCAAAGAAACTTGATCGGCTGCCGGTGCTCGGAAGAAGAGAAAGGCCGGCGCTAGGGCGGAGCTCCTGGAGTATCAGCGGTCGGCTGTGCTCGGATGTCGCCGAAGAGATGGGTGTCGCGGCTGAGCACAGAAGAAGAGATCGAAAATCGGCTGGCTTCGTGCGGAAAGAAAACTCGGCCGGCGGCGGATCTAGGGCACAGTCGCGACGGGGAGAGAAGAGGAGGGAACCGCCGAGTGGCCGGCGGTTAGGGCAAGCCGTCGGCGCCGGTTAGGAGGAGGAGACGGCGTCGAAGGGCTTAGGGCACGACACGCGCGGGGAGAGGAAAAGAAACGGAGAGGAAAGGGGAAAATAAAGGAAAAAGAAAAAGGAAATATAAAATAAACATTTCCTCGCTTAAATGGGTCGCCTAAACAGGCTTTTCCCCGGATCCCGTTTTCATCCCCGTTAACTCGTCCATACGAGCTCCGAAAAATTTCCAAAAATTCCGGAAAATTCCCTTATTAATATTCGCCTATTTTTCGATATTTTACATTCTCCCCCACTAATAAAAATGTGGTCCCAAATTTCGTTATCTACCATCAGCAAGTACTAACAACAAATATATAGTATAAATGCTGAACGGTAAATAAATCACATACCTCAAGTGAAAAGATGAGGGTATCGAGCTCGGACCGTATTCTCGAGCTCCCAAGTAGCCTCCTCATCCGAATGATGCTGTCATCTGACTTTAACCAGCCGGATAGTCCTGTTCCGCAATTGACGCTCTTCCGATCTATAATCCATACCGGAATCACCTCATAAGTGACGTCAGGCTAAACGGGAACTGAGATATCTGTCAGCACATGTGTCGGGTCAGGTACGTATCTCCTCAGCATAGATACGTGGAATACATCGTGAACGCCTGCCAAAGACGGTGATAGTGCCAACCGGTAAGCTACCGCTCTAATCCTTTCCGAGATCTGGAAAAGTTCAATATATCGCGGAGCTAGCTTACCTTTGAGGCCAATCTCTTCACCCCTTTCGTGAGTGAAACTCGCAAAACATGGTCGTAAATGGAGAACTCTAAGAGTCTCCGACTCCGGTCAGTATAACACTTCCAACAGTCTTATGCCTCTGACATCCTCCGTCCGATAGTAAGGACCACTCTGCCTCGCTGAGCTCCATGAGGTCCCAACAACTGGGCCTCTCGGATTCTCGTCCTGATCGACGACTAAACAACTATGGTAACAAGAATACCATGTTCTGTCTGTCCCTACTCCTCAAGGTCTAACTCGGAGAAACTCTGAATCAAGTTTGTGACTATAACTCGGTGTAAGTTAAAATCCCTCTGGACTTCTGGCTAAGTGCATCGGCAACCACATTAGCTTTTCCCGGGTGATAGCTAATGGTACACCTATAATCCTTCAGGAACTCCATCCATCTCCTCCGTCGAAGATTAAGTTCCTTCCAAGTAAAACAGACATTTGAGATTCGATGATCAGTGAGAATCTCAATGTAATATCATACAGGTAATGCTGCCAAATCTTCAGGGCAAAAATAATAGCGGCCAACTCCAGATCATGAACTGAGTATTTTCTTCTCAGGCTCCCTCAACTATCGAGAAGCATATAAGAATACTCAACTGTGCTGCACCAGAACAACACCCATACCCTGTAGAGACGCGTCGGTGTAGAGGACAAATTCGTCCTCTTCCGAAGGTAAAAACCAAAAATCAAAGCCGACACTAGTCTCCGCTTCAGCTCCTAGAAGCTGGTCTTGCAATCCTCAGTCCAAGTAAACTTCACGCCTTTCATGGTCACGCGTGAAAGTAGCATAGCTATGCGAAAGCAACCCTCGATGAAAGGTCTGTAATATCCTGCGAGTCACAAAAGACTGCGGATCTCCTACACTGATTTCGGCTGCTCCCAACGGTAACAACCTCTATCTCCTGTGGAACCACGGTACACTCCTACTGGTGACCGTGTGTCCCAAACATCATAACAAAAGACAATCCAAACCAGCACTACTGATAATCACATATAAATGCTCTTGTCGAATCATCTCTAGATCTATGCAAAGGTAGTGTACGTGACTCACCTCGGATCCGTAATAAATCACAACATCGTCCACAAAGATAATGGACACCTATCCAAACATCCTCGACATACCAGGATCATCGAGTCCCTGAAAACATCTAAGGCACTGTAAGCCTATATGGCAAAAACCAATACACATAATGTCCGTATCACAGACATTCCTATCCATAAGATCTCCAATAATAAATCGAAAAATCTGATCATCAATAACATAAATCACCAAAGAATAAATCCTCCAGGGTGAGAGCAACGCTCCATCACAGGAAACACCACATATGTGGGAGCAACGCTCTACCACAAGAAATCCTCAATATGTGGGAGCAACACTCCACCACAAATAATCTGAAATATGTATCTGCAATAAATATAGGAGCAATGCTTCGCTACCAGCAATCCGTGATATGTGGGAGCAACGCTCCACCACAAAACAATACCTAAGTACCCTAAGGCACCTAACTATCCAGCTAGAGACTGTACAAGATCTCTCTACCACAATTCGCTGTGGTTAGCCTAGGATATAACAACCTAGTAACTAATCAAATCCATCATCAACTCTATCTGCATCCTAGTGGGTCATCCACTGATAGGAAAATTAGTTGATGGGTTAATTCAACAAATGACATAATGCAGTCACTCCACATTCTGCATTCAGTATAAGTAGAATCATCATACTGCTACCAATGTATACACCTAGCACACATGCTCACACAACATATGTATGATCAACAAAATCCTCCAATTATTATACACCAAACATACTCACAACTCAGGTATAATCAGTATGATACCTCCAACAATACATACCGAACACGTGTGTAAAATCAATGTAGGTAAAATCAACAATACACCTCAAACAACACTCACATGACATATCTTCACCTATGCCAAGAGTATAACCAACATATACTTCCAATAAAGCATACTAAACCCAGGTGCACTCACATATCATACATAATCAAAAAGATACCTCAGATACCACACCAAACACATATGTACATATCACAACTCAGATTAAATCGACAAAATGCCTCCATCAAAACACCACCGATGTACTTATACTACATCTCGGATTTAATCAACAAGATATCTTCAATAATACCTCCAGATACATACACCCAACTACATATCTATGATCCACAAGGAACCTTCAAACCATATCAGAACATGGGTACATATACTACTTGCAAATGGACAGTCTACCACAGGACTCCTACAACCCAAAATAATCATGATATACATGCAAAATCAGCATACCAGCTCAATCAAAGAGACCAACCTTATGCTACCAACACTCATGGGTTACCGGTATATCTAAAAAAAATTCATGCATATGTATCAAGCATGAATACATCAATCAAAGGCAACCCAAAATAAAGCAGCCTAATCATCCAGTAACAACCCTGCTCTAGGTTCAAAGGAACTGGTATCGGACAAGAAAAATATACACACCGTGGTATAACATTGCCAGTCAATGTCATACACTACCAAGACTATATCCAATGGGAAAATTTTATCATCATAAATCCAAATGTACTCTCCCAGTTTACACTAGTAAGGATTGTATCTCATAAGTGTTAAGCAATTAGCTCTACACTCCCTTACACCAGCTGGGTCACATATCCCAACGCACCCTCTAAGTTATTCCACCAGGTATATACAGTCCACGGTCAAAGTCTTCATGGAATAGGATACATCGATCATTTATAAACTATCCAAGCTGAAAATGATTTCTGACTAAATCAGTCCTTCCCACGTCAGTACAAAACATGTACTCAAAGGTGCTCTAGATACATAACTAAGCACAAATAACCTAAAGGTTCGAACCTCTAAAAATAGAGTATGGCAATCCTCTACTGATCAACCAACAAAACTAAATCATTCATCTACTAACTAATCAAGAATACCTTAATCCTCCACAAGCAACTAAGGTATATCCAACCACATAATATCATATGTATAAATGTGTACGACCCAAAAGAAAAAGTCAGAATTCAAGATCATCAAGACACTCTCATTTTTATCCTCAAAAATATCAACCCACATAATATCAGATGAATCAGTCTCTACTCCACATGAGAGCAAGTTAGCATTCAAAACATCAAATCATTATTTATCCACATAGTACAATATCAGAGGAAGCAAATATCAATTTTATCATCCTGTTAATTAACCACAACTAACCAGATATATTAAAATCTCATGGGCACACTCAACCGTAAACTCTCTAGCACCCGATTAATAATCTGATCACCAACTATAAACATCAAACCTGTGAATATCATACATGACACTCACTATGTCACCATCAACAACAACCCAAATAATATATCATCAAAATAGTTATCCACTAATAGATCATCAAACAACCACATAACATTTACTCTCATAAATCATTAGAAATCAACACATCACAATATCTGATCTTCCAATATCCCTCAACCTCAAATCATTCTCAACAATGATCAAACATGATAACTCTCCAATGCCAAATTTTCATCGTATCGGATACCCTATTATCCAAAAGATACAAGTATAAAAACTCTACTGGCTAAGTCAACAGGAATATGTAGGTATCATCCATTAGCCAGCTAACAATAGTAGAGGCTGGTAAGTGCTTCCATCTCCTAACCAACTAGTAGTAACAAAAGCTAAAACTACTGGTGGTAAAATATATAAAATCACCAGAGACTATAATCCTTGATCTCTATTAGGGTCGAGCAAGATCAGTGGCTAACCCATCACATGTAATATGGGCTACAGCAACCAGACAGGTACTAAAGATAAAGTGCTAATACATGTCATAACTATCATAAAATAAACATCATACCTATTTGCTGTCTGGAGATGTTCCGTCGCTGTCCAGTCCCCAACTTTTGACCTCAAAATTCCGAATGAGAATATCACCAAAAATCCAAATAAATCCGAAACGGAAATCCGAAACATAACCATATCGAAAATCCGAAAATGCCCAGTTTGACTCGCAAACCTGGCTAACCCAAATATCCAGAATACCAACAACAGGTATCTGATAAATCTCCAGAACACCAAAAGCAGGTATCATAACCCGCTCTGATACCAATAAATTAGTATCAGATAAATCTCGAAAATCCATAATACAAAAATCCAACAAGTATAGCCAAACTTGGCGCTCTGATACCAAGTAAATAAATTGGTATCAGGTTATCTCAAACATCCAAAATACGAAAACAAAAGATCGTATAACTGTGCTCTGATACCACTAAATTGTCACGCCCCAGAGGAGTCTCTGTCCGAAGAAATTTCGGCAGCATCTCCCTTGTACGGCGAACAATATGAAACTTTCTACATATCACATATACATCAGCCACAGGCGACTGGAATGATAACAAAAATAAAAACAAACATCACGCAGTTTATAAAGATATTCAGCCTCTGGCTGTCACAACCACGCAGTTAATAATAGTAATCAATAACAATAGGACTCTGACTCGAAATCCACCCTACTCCACTACACTCGTAAAGCTCAAATCCAACGAACTCACCTCTTCTACCGTCCAGGCAGGCACGTAGTAGAATGAAATCCAATATCATATCAAAAATCCATCAAAAGGTATCACTCCATACAATATCCATAGGAAAAATCCAAAGACAATACTAAAACAAAGTCTGATATAGCAAAAGGCCAAAATAAAACAAATAACGAACTAGTAGAGAATTGGCTCTACGTGCAGATGGGGGGCCAGCGACTGGAACTGCTCCGGACAGCCTCAACCTGAAAATATCAACAATGGAGACGGGGTGAGTCCAACACTCAGCAGGTACAACTGATATACAGACAACACTAATCATGCGTACAGTCTCCTGAATACGAGAAGGAATAAATGTAAC
Source organism: Zingiber officinale (assembly GCF_018446385.1). Taxonomy (NCBI): domain Eukaryota; kingdom Viridiplantae; phylum Streptophyta; class Magnoliopsida; order Zingiberales; family Zingiberaceae; genus Zingiber; species Zingiber officinale. Next base: position 77,253,892 of record NC_055986.1, read on the forward strand.
TGAAATGAAATCAGGAGATAACTGTACTAACCGGAATCAAGGTACAAAGGTAACAGGTCGTCAGACCGAAGAAATCATAATCCTGTATGCATGTCAATCAAATGCATCCATACAAATGCAGCATATAACTGCAGCAATCACAACAATAAAATGCAATAAATGCATATGGTGACCGTGCACTCGGACATCACTGCTCTTGACAGTGACTGAGTGGACGGAATGCTGTCGGAGTACTTCTGTCCTCTGGCCCCAAATCATAAATGGGGTAGCTCAATGCTCTCATCTCCCGGTACACAATGACGGGGAGGAAAAATCTCTGCCGGCTACCACGCTGAGTCTCCTGACCAACAGAGCCAAACAGAGTCCACCATCTGCCGGCTACCACGCTGCTACACTAAATGCCAACGGAGCCAAACAGAGCGGAACTGACTGCCGGTTACCACGCTGAGTCACCTGACCAACGGAGCCAAACAGCAGAACCGCCACACACCTGCCTGATATACCACTAATCCATGGGTGGTGGTGGTGTGTGCAGTACATGTAACTGGCGATGGGCTCAACCATAGTGGAGTCGACAATCGCACAGCATGCAAACATGATGCATGATACTAAGCATGGCAATCTCATGAATAGCATAGCAAGATCCATACATAAATAAAAGGTGTCCCCCAAGTCAATGTATCGGACGGAAGATACACAAACAGATAGGGTGTCATATAAACCCTAGGTCCTGAACATGATGTATCACATGGTTGGGTCACTACCGAAAGCATGTATGGTCAGATAAATAATAACATGCAGTGCATAATAAATAAACAAACAACATGTAACAGATCATGTAGTGACCAACCGAATCAAATGGAAAACACAATTCTTGCTATATGTTAAACACTTTATTATGCATATCAAAAGACATAAGTCAAAGTACCCGCCTCCAATAATAGAAAGGTCCAATCCGACTCCGAGATAATCGTCTCGTGTCAAAAATCCTGTAATACCAACAGAGATTTATTTATTTAGCTAAAATTCCAGTGAATTTCTAAATAGAATCCTTAAAACTATCTAGGGCAAAACCCTAAATCATAAATCAACATACCTAATTCAACATATAAACTTAACTCACATCTACCATCATAATAGTCCAACCAACACAGAATCTACTACAAGAATCTGTTATCCTACACCTTACCTAGATTCCCAGCAGAAATGTTGTTGCCGAAGAAAAGTAGCCGCTGTTAGAAAACTGTCGGACCCAAAACAAACCACAGAACAACACCTTGCTGGAATTCTTCCCACGGAACAGATCAATATGGTATCAAGCAATAATATCCTTGATCAGAACAAGAACAAATATCAAGCCATGGGAATCATAGATCTAAACACCAACCTAATTAACAACCTAACCTTACCTTAATCGATTTGTCTCCGAGAAAAATGAGGCAAGGCCGGCTGAAAAAATCAAACCCATGGCACGGGACTGGTGAGGAAGATCCCTGTGATCGCCGGTTGCTCAAGCACGAAACAAGGCAGTGGCCAGCAGTGGCGTCGGAGCCGGCTAGGGCACTCGCGATGGCAGTGATGATGTCGACTAGGCAAAGAAACTTGATCGGCTGCCGGTGCTCGGAAGAAGAGAAAGGCCGGCGCTAGGGCAGAGCTCCTGGAGTATCAGCGGTCGGCTGTGCTCGGATGTCGCCGAAGAGATGGGTGTCGCGGCTGAGCACAGAAGAAGAGATCGAAAATCGGCTGGCTTCGTGCGGAAAGAAAACTCGGCCGGCGGCGGATCTAGGGCACAGTCGCGACGGGGAGAGAAGAGGAGGGAACCGCCGAGTGGCCGGCGGTTAGGGAAAGCCGTCGGCGCCGGTTAGGAGGAGGAGACGGCGTCGAAGGGCTTAGGGCACGACACGCGCGGGGAGAGGAAAAGAAACGGAGAGGAAAAGGGAAAATAAAGGAAAAAGAAAAAGGAAATATAAAATAAACATTTCCTCGCTTAAATGGGTCGCCTAAACAGGCTTTTCCCCGGATCCCGTTTTCATCCCCGTTAACTCGTCCATACGAGCTCCGAAAAATTTCCAAAAATTCCGGAAAATTCCCTTATTAATATTCGCCTATTTTTCGGTATTTTACAACTGTGATAGTTAAGATACTATAGCTTTTTCTAAGGATCTCAAATATTACAGCAAGGGCAAGCACATAGCTATTAAATATAATTTTATAAGGGATATTATTGACAAGAAAAAAATAGTTCTTGAGTATATTCCTACACGTGTTATGCTTACAAATCCTTTTATTGAGTCATTGACTAAATAGTCATTTTAAGGACATATGAAGTTTTTGGGACTTCATAAAATGTAACACATTGTAAAGACAATCAAATATATAAAAATGTCATGATATATTCAGTGTATATGTTGTTACATTTTCGATAAAAGTCTTGGTGAGTATGTTGTCAGGTTGAGATCGATCCACTCATATGGATAATTATCTCTATTTATTAAGTATAAATATAGATAAGATCATTACTTATGAGACAACTTATGTAGTTGTGAATAGAGATACACATAAGTTGTGGTCGCTTTGATAATTGTATCAAGATGAAATTATTTATGTATTAATAATGATCGGACTAAATGAACTCACCATTTACTGAATCTGCTAAAGATCATATTGAAATTCATAAGTTGAATTCAGGATTAGACATTAGGTATGTCTAGATCAAAATATGTACAATGTTAAATTTTAAGAAAAACATGTACTCTTTATTGGTAAAGAAAAATATTATAGCATGTAATTCATACCATATGTGTTATGATAACAATAAGGGTAGTAGGAAAATGGATCCCTGCTTCTCTATTATATGGGACCCTTGAGATTATAAGTTAATCTCAATTTTAGCCTAAGTGATTATTTAGCTGTCTACTTGAAGTTCTAATCAATATATGCTACTTTAGCATGTATCCTATTAACTATGGATGATTTAGTCTATAAAACATAACTAGAAAAAAAACTGATTAAAATAAATAGATTCAAACTAAAAAGAAAGATTAAAATAGATTTACATCTTTAACATTTATTTACTGGTCGACTAATTATATTTTTTTTTTAGTACATAAAGTGTGATTATGAATAATTGTATTGAATGGAAACATTGAACTTGCTCTCAATAGATTAGTCATTATGAGGGATTAGAGATGTTCATATTGTATAAATGATTTAATCTTGGATAAAGATAAGATATTGATGTCTTTAATATAGAGCAGCTAAGTTAAGTGTAACAACTTTCTTAACAGTAATTGATCAGTGTGCTTGCTATTGTACGAACCATTTTCCCTGAAATATGAATTGAATGTTCTTATACAGTCTTTATGACTAGATGACCTTTATCGATTGGCTTAGACGAGTGGAAGATATTGGATGTGTGCAGTGACTGCAGATGTTAAAGAGAGAGTGGGTGTTACTTGTCCATTCATCTTCCTTTATTATGTATATTTAGAGCAAAGGTTACCACTTCTCCTCCTATATATTTGTCCAAGGCAATCATATAAAGAAGGAAGAACAAATCAAGAGGTTGGTTCATCCATTTACAAAAGAAGGGATTTGGTTCATGGATCTTGCGAGAAGGTTCTTTGTTGTGATCTTCTTGGTGATGGCAGATTCAAGTTCTCCATCCAATTCTGATTCATCACTATAAGAATTTGTTTCATACAAGTTATTTCTTGTGGTGGCAAAAGATGATAACGGTCACTCAGGTACCCCTCATAGTTTATTCCCATATTATATGAAGGAAAGTAAATCACGAATAATTATTAGCCCGAGCAGTGACCATCGCATGGGGAGAGCAAGAACTTGGCTACTTGCTAGAAATTAACCCCTATACCTTATAATGGTAATACTCTATGCACTAGTCAACTATCCTTTCCGAGAGAATATGTATAAATTATTTCTTACTGCTACACTAAGGTTAAACAATTATGTCTAAAATTGTATAACCTATGACCCACAAGGCATATCCAACTTAAGAACTTTTCTTAAAAAAAATCGTTATGCATAGATTTATACCAATGGCTACCGACCAAACTAGCCATGTGAAATTACCTCTATTTTACTAAGAGTACTGTTATATCTTTATTTATTATTCCTTAATCTCCATAAGATTGGAGTATTAAAGTATGTAAATTCTCTTATAAGATAAACACAGGTCTAAGGTCAAGTTGAACCTATCTACATGAGATCGTATAGATACTAAATAATATACCTAATGGGTTCTTAAATGAGTCGTATCTAATTTGAGATTTGACACTCCGCGCCTACTTCCCAAGCAAAAAATATGCTATACGTAACCATGTTGTGAAGTCGACGTCATCACTCCGACTAGGGATAGTAGTTAGTAACATTATTGATTATTCCATGCTTCACTATTGTCTCACATATTATATAAATATATTACTTAAACAATAATGTAACAAGGATCTTTTATTACAATTGTTAATAACACAAACTCAACAAGATTATAAAGAAATATTAAAATTACATTATATAGTGATTTCCTTATGGCATGATTGTCTATAGTACACTATCACTAATACCTTTATCTATGGGGATATGTAAGCCAATGCTCACACATATTGCATCAACACAATTCCCAACCCACTGAAAGATGCATCTATATTTAGAATATCATCATCATCATCTTCATCATCATTATCATTTGGAATTACATTCATTGGGATACTAACAATATTCTACTTTAGTTTGTAAGAACTTGTCACACATGAATGATTCCAAATAAACACAATCTCTTTTCTACTTAATTGGACTAGAGGTGCAATAATTCTAGAAAAATTCAAATAAACTGTTGACTCTAAACTGATAAACTTAGGGAACTCTAGATGCATTGCACAAATTGTAGCTTCTCTCAATTTATCACCACCTCTATTTTCTGAGGATCTACTAAAAGTGCTTAGGATATTGTATTGCCAAGAAATTTGATACTAGTCAACCAAATTATTTACTTGCTCAATTTAGCATATAATTTGTCCTTCCTCATGATATTAAGAGCAATTTGAGGAACTAATGTTGGGGGTTGAGGTGGTTTTATTGATGTTGAATTCTATCAGGAAGGGAGAGAGGGTTGGCTATGGTTATGAGGAGTGGGTGTTTCACCTTTTATACAGAGGGAACCAAAAAAACAAGTTCCCAAATCTAGCTCTACTTCAACCTAACAATTGTTGGAATCCCTGAATGGTCTAGTGTGACCATGAATTTTGATTTCAGATAAAGGATTTAAGTTAGGTCTTACATTGTGATTTGACTTGTATATCTAAGTGTGTAAGGATTTAAGTGTGCATACATAGAGTACTAGATGGCTCAAGATCTGAGTTAGGTTAGAGAAGGATGGTATGAGACCAAAAGACAAAAAGAATCAGATGTGGCGACGCTAGGAAAGTAGAAGACGCGAGCGAGCATTAAAGATTATATAAGAAGGAAGCCGACGAGCTCAATTTATTCGAAGGATGAAGACCTTGGCAAAAGAGTTCATAGGTGGAGTACGAAGGATGATGACATGGAAAGAAAGCGAGAGAACTCTGTCCATCCAAGGGACTAGTGGAGATGGCGAATAACAACTCTTGTGAGTTGAGGGTTGAACAAACTTATAATCATGCAATGTAGAACTCAACCTAAGTGGGCTCGATCTTTAGAAGAGCCAAATCAAAATATCGATCGAACGGGAACAATCAACTAGATTAATAAATAGACCATCAATTAGAAAACTAATTGTAAACATATTGTATGTGATGTGATTGACTAATGATTTATGATTAGTGAACTATTGGCCACTTATATTAATGGTTAATAGGTACTCATGATTTATTTCTTCTATGTTGGCCTAAGGACAGATTTGACAAAGGTACTAGGGACGAGCGAATCGTCTTTTACCACATGATTAATTAACTATTATTTTAGTCGACAATGAGTTTATGCCTAGTCAACTAAAAGGTTTAGCCAACTAAATGTTTGCTATTATCTGACTATCGTAGGTGGAAGGACTTATGGTGGAATCAATCAAAGTCAGTTGAGCAAATGGGCACGGTTGGTCAACTAATTGGTTAAGTCAACTAATGAGTGTAGTTTATCGACCAAAAGACATGTGGAACATAGAATTAGTCGTGTGGATCAAAATTGAAGGAATCGATCATGAATCATAGGATTCGGTCAAGGTTAGTAGAGACCAAACGGAATAGTTTAGACAAGTAACAAAAACATGGATCAAATCTGTACGATTTGATATATATATACAGATTTGATCAAGTCTAGTTGTCAAGAGGGTGCAATTTAGTCAATTCAATGGACACACAGGGAATCAAACAAAACAATTGAAGAGATACGGATCAGCCAGCTTTAGTCGACCAATAGGTTGATTCTGATTAACCAAACTTTTAGTCGACCAACAAGACACTTCTAGTAGACTAAATGAGTGTGATCACATAAACAAAGTCATGCTAGTAAAGCACTTCATGGAGGAGGTCCTTATAATTAAGGAGTTCAGAGGCCCGAAACAAGATATATCCTCCATATACAAAGAGCAAAATTCTAATCTCTTTATTGTTTTGAGTCTAATTGTTCTTATTCCATTTTAAACCTCTTATAGTACAACAAGTTGATTTTGTAAAAGATTTCTCCACTTCCACATTATGGAAGAGGAGAAAAATAATAAATTCCAGCAGTGACTCTCCTAAAGAGTCATAAGTCGATTCTAGAGAATCATGAACCTGCATGTTAAATAAAACATCTTTTGGTATGTTTTATTTTATGTCTATTATATTACGATGCTAACAATTTATGTATCCTTGTTGAAATCAAAGCAAGAGAAATATTCATTTTAAATTTATAGGCACACTGCTTACCCTCTCCCCCTCTAGCATTAATCCAACTCATGTGGGACCAAAAACAATAATCAATTTATGTTTACTTTTAAGTACAATTTGCACTTAAACTCCTAAAACTTGTCTTGTTTTTTATTTTTCAAATTCTTCAAGCTGACTAAAACTCTCAATTTAAATCTTGTACTAGAAAATACTCTAAGAAAAATAGAAAAGTAAGTCACAATCAAGTTGATTATTTATGAATTTAAGAAAGTGGGTGGCCTTTCGAAACTCCATGTGGATGTCCAATAGGCGAAGGAGGAGGGATGGGGCAAAAAAGTTATAGAGACATTGAAATCTCGAGCTCATCTTGACCAGCCAATTCAATTCAATTCAATTCGGCAATCTAATTACAGGTCAAACTATGTGAGATCCCAAAGCAATCACCAAATCCCATGCGTTTCAAAAGTACTAATCAATATACACACCTATAGTGCTATTGATGCATGTCTTCTGTACAAAACTAATAAGATTATCTAAGTTGGTCTGCCTACTTTGCTTAAAATATTACAAGATACTTGATCAGTGGCATCCATTTGGACATAACAGCAACCATAATATTACTATAACAGATGATGTTTGCACTTTTTCTAGAGAGCACTAGAGAAGACCTTTGTGTTTTCTATACCTAATTCAACTAAACAGACACTAACTAAAAGCATGCATATCTTTCCAAACACTTTATAGTAACATAATTATGGAGGAGATAGCAAGGAAGCAATGAGAATTCATTGTGCTTTTTGTTTACTGGATTTGGAGTTGGTTGGTTAGTTAATTATGCTTCGGACGCGGTTTGGAGTGGATTGGTTCAACACCAACCAAAGATTGAACCGCCATCAACCATCATTTGTTATCTAAATTTTAAAAAACTGACTTTCAGAAAGTTCCTTCAGTTTTTGAGATCATGAGGAGATTGGATGGTCAATGAATGCATAATTAGCTAGCCTGGAGAAGAATAAAATCTTATACTTTCGGCTTCCAAAGAGAACATTAGGCAAGAAACGCATTTAGACTCAAATTTGTAGAAGCAAGCAACCACAGTAGAATGCAAGATTTGATCTACTTAATTTCTTATCTTTATTGTCTCTCTTTCTCAGTCAGAGACCATGTTTAATAATACCACTAGCACAGCCTTTTGGGAGAAGAGGAAAGAGTAAAAGTGTTATAAGTAGAATCAAGGCATATTACTGATTGTCAATGTTATTCACACAACTTTAATTTTACTTTCTTTTGCTCGTCTTGATGTGCGTGGATTAATTTGTTTTTGATGTGTAATGTAAAATTGGCAAATTTGATAAATGTTACTTACAGCGATCCATGTTGTCGTGAGATGGAAATTTGACAAAATTTGATAAAAGGACTACCCATGGGACTTTAATTTATCATCTTTGTTCGCATAAGTCAATTTACAATTGGCAAACTAGCTCCCATGGGAATGATATAAACCATTGTTATCGACAAAGATACATTTAATAGATGACTAACTGTATCTTATTTAATTAGGATAATGTTTATTATTTGAGATAATGCTTATTAGATCCGCTTTCAAAAGCTAAACAAGAGATTAATGGGTGCTTAATACTTGTCATTCCATGTAAAATTGATTAATACTTGTCTATCTATGGTTGAGGAGCAATATTAATGCAACACGAGCCAGTTGTAGCTTATGCATCATGAGTAGTGAAGAATGGTGAGCCAAATTATCCACTTCATCAGCTAAAGCTAGTAACCATTTATTTGCTCTAAAAATTTAGATATATTATTTATAGGATAGTTTTGGTATAACGATAAATTTACTATTTTGTGATCAAAAGATCACGATCTTGAATCCTAGAAATAATTTTTATAAAAAGTAGGATAAGGATAGATCTTTTCCTAAGATTTTACATAACGGAAACTTCGTGTACCGGATTGCCTTTATTTTTTTTATTTATAGGATAGCCTATAATATATTTTTATTATGGCTGTTAGTTTTCCTTCTTTTGTGTTTAAAAAAAATTAAATTGGGATTATTTTTTATTTTGATAAAATTAAATTGGGATTATTTTTTATTTTGATAAAATTAAATTGGGATTATTTTTTATTTTGATGGGATCGACTCTTGTGCTGTTAAGGGGCCTTTTAAAAGGTCCATTACTCGCAAAACATAAAGAAAGATGATGGGTTAAGGATATAATGAAATGTTGGGTTAATACGACTTAAGTTAGGCGTATCCTTGATGGCATGCATTGGGCGTGTTATCATGCAATCTGCAGATTCAATCACTACAAGGAAAAAAGTCATTTACGATTAATTTTGTCACTAACACATCTATATTCGTCGCTAATAACAATTAGCCATGAGTAATTATCGTTGCTACCATTATCGCTATAAATTTGTCGTAAACTATATTTAGTCAATATGTCATCGTTAAAATTAACAACATAACATAAATCATCGTTAAGATTACCATAATTGCCACTAAAATACACAATGGTTAGGGATGAATTTGGTTAGCGATGATTTATGAGTAATTCGTCACTAAATTAATCCTTAGTTAGTGATGAATTCTCTGGATTCGTCACTAAAACCATAGATTTATTAGCGACGAGTTTTCAAAAGTCGTCACTAATCATATATTTTTTTTAAACAAAATTTTATTTATTTATATTCATATCCTATATACAAATTTACAACTCACAAACAAACTCGCAACATTCACAAAATTTATAACTCACAACATTCACAAATTTACAACTCAAATTCACAACATTCACAAAACATCATCATATCAAATTCACAACATAAATATCATCAAGTTCACAAACAACTAGTAACACAACAAATAAAGTTCACAACATCAAGTTCACATGGAAATTCACAATTTTAACATCAAGTTCACATCCAAATTCATAACTTTAACAACAAACTCACAACATCAAATTCTAAGGTTGAGAAGGAGGATGTGAACTGAAGAGAAATTATAGATCAAGGATTGCAATACTCTAGGTGCCAACCGGTTAATAATTTGTTCAAATATTTTTTGTCTTGATCTCATTAATTCCAATTGATCTTGAGTGCTTGCTAACTGAACTTGAGTGTTTGCTAACTCCTTCTATGTCTTCTAGTCGTTGCTTGGTGGATTTAAGTTTTTCATACAATACTACGTTAGTTGATCTGGATTAGGAAGTGGTATCTAAAGAAGTGGACTTAACTAGTTTTGGCTCACTTCCAAGTCCTCTAAATGAATATTGAGGATCTGATCACAAACTATATTCGTAATTTAAATTGCATCGATATTATTTTCTTTATTTTCTTGTGTTTGAATATACTCATCATACAATCTCACCATATCATCCTAGAAATAATAAATATGTTAAAAATATCATAAAAAATAATTATGCACAATTAAGAAAAAAAATCACTAAATAAGGTCATAGTATACATATGCAGTTTGACCCTCTCTCCAATATACATTTTTGATGAGTTATAATGAGTTTCATTAAAAATAATAATTCCATCTTTTCTCTATGACCAATCGATTAAAAAAATAATATTTTAATATTTTAATCAATAAACAATGTACGATAACTATAAAATTAGTTCTTACACCATATAACTATATTAAATGGATAGTTTAGAACCTCCGTGATGGTTATATGGGAGTTTCGCTCAATTTTAGCATTTGTTGCAGATCATTTCTATAACATCACACATATAGTCTCAATCATCTTGCATCTCATAAAACTCGATCATCATTTATTATCACCACTCGACAGGAGGAAGATGCAATAGCTTCTTATAATGACTATGTATTTTATTTCTATTGTCTATATACCTTGCACTCATTAACCTGTTAGTCTCCTTTTTGATTGACAATTAATCCTCCTGAAAATTGGTATCAAGAGCAGTCTGACAAAAATAAAATTATTTTGCATGTGATTAGTAATAAAAGAGCAGTCTCCTTTTATTATATGTGAGAATGTGCTTCTAACTTTTAGCTTATAAGGAAGCAAACTTCTTTATTGAGAGACCTAACTCTGTCATAAATAAAGTTATGTTTGGGCTAATTGAATGTTCATCGCTCTAATGAAAAGTAATGGATAATTTATCCTGTTCATTGATTTGGTGTCATAGCCAATCGAAATGTGTCTCATGTGTCTCCCTACGTAGCGGTCAACCTGTAAATGTAAAAGTATTAACAATTAACAAACTTGGATAATGGATATCATAGATGGTATGAGAAGCCATGAGGAGCTTTGGACTTATGGAATCGAAGACACTATGACTTATGTGATAAATGTTGTAATCTTGGGTTTGTTTTCATATGTAAATTGTGTTGTCATTGTCTAGGTAAAGATTCGAGTACCTAGTGTCACGCCCCCAGAAGAGTCCCTGTCCGAGAAAATTTCGGCAGCATCTCCCCTGTACGGCGGACAATCAAAAATTTCTACAAGCACTAAATACTCAGCCACATGCGGCTGGAATCATAACAATAATAAAAAAATCAATCACCACGCAGTTTAAAATATATATTCAGCCTCTGGCTGACACAACCACGCAGTAATAATACTCTGACTCAAAAACCACCCTACTCAACTACACTCGTAAAGCTCAAAACCGATTTTCCTTACCTCTTCTGCCGTCCAGGCAGGCATGTAGTAGAGTAAATCCAAATCATACGAAAAGTTCATCCAACGGAAAGATTCCATACAATATCCATATGTAAGTCCAAAACAAAACTAAAATAATGTCTGATAGCGAAAAGCTAAAATGAAACAACTCAAAAACCAGCAGCGGAGTAGCACTACGTGCAGTGGGGACTAGCGACTGGAACTCCCTCCTGACAGCATCAACCTGAAAATAACAACAATGGAGGCGGGGTGAGTCCAACACTCAGCAGGTACAGTTGATATGCAAAGTAAAGAAACAACACCTAGCACTAATCATGCGTATCTCGATAAGAAAGATAAAATGCATCCAAGTAAACAGAGAATCTTTGTACTAACCAGTCCCGAGTATAAGGTCAAGCAGTCAGGGATAAGGAAATCACGTATGCATGTCAAACATAGGTATCCAACAATATAGCATATAAATGCAGCAACCACAAACACAAACAATAAATGCATCATGCATATGATGCCAATGATGCGTCCTCTGACGCCAGTCGATCATCTCACACACATAGTGAGGCCGAGTGGGTAGGGCTGTGACAACCGTGCACTCTGTCGTCACTACTCCTGATGAGTGACCGAGTGGACGGGATGCTGTCGGAGTACACCTATCCTCCTACCCCAAATCATAGATGGGGGAGCGCAATGCTCTCAACTCCCGGAACTCAAAGGGGAGGAATCCCTGCCGGATAACACGTTGTGTCACACTACCCATGAGCGGACCAACGGTGCCTAACAGAGTCCCTGCTGCAACACACTCAGCCTGAATCGACCACTAACCCATGAGTGGTGGTGTGTGCAGATCCATGTAACTGGCGATGTGCTCAGCAATAATGGAGCGGACTATCGCACAGCATGCAATCATGCAAATGATGCATGGCAATAACCATATAAACATCCTGACCTAATCCTTATATATAGAAATGTGCACCCTAGGTCAAAGAATCATATCAAATCAAGGTACACAAAAGGTATAAAAACCTAGGTCCTGAACATGGTCAAGCATGGCATATCACTACCCCTATAAGCATATATAAACAGGTAAAATATACCTGAGATGCAAAACCAATCAATCAATCAAGCATGTAAGATTTGGGTAGTGATTAACCGAAAACAGATAAGAAACACAATTAATGCAGCATGTTAATTTAATTACTAAGCATATCAAATGACATAAGTCAAAAGTACCCGCCTCCAAATAAGAAATGTCCAATCCAACGTCGAGATACCGTCTCGCGTCCAGTCCTGTAATAACCACATTTAATTTAGCTACATATATATCACATAGCTAAAGAAAATTCCTTATTTACCAGAACCCTAATTCGTTCCACTATAAAATTTGATTTAGGTCTAAACCTAAATCAACTTAAACTCTCCCAAATACGAACCTGATACCAGAACAAATTTATACACCTTACCTCTAAACAAACCATTAGATAGAAATCCAAAAACCTAAATCCAAGTACTCATGAACATAATTACTACACCTTACCTCTTCCTCACAGCCCCTCTTCTGATGATCCTCTGCCAAGACCGTTGCTACTGGCAACCAGGTGAATCGCTGGACCAAAGCACACCACAAGCAAACCGGATCAAAAATAAAAATCCTTGCACCTACTAAATTTCCAACCAAGCAAAACCTCACCGTGGACTTGATCAATGGCAAAGAGCACTAGGGCACAACACAGTGGAGGAGGCCGACACAAAGGAGATCGGCAAAGGCTCAACTGCTAGGGCTGAGGAAAGCTTCGGCCTCTGTGGTCGGCGTCGGCTCTATGGTCGGCGTCGGCTCTGTGGTGGCGGCAGAGGAGAGGAGAAGAGAAGAACTCGGCCGGCGGCAGCGTCGGGTACGCACGGCTAGGGCACTGGTGGCCGGTGCTAGGGCTGTGGAAGAGGGGGAAACGAACGGTGCTCGGCGTCAGCGCCGGTGGGCAGAGAGCAGGCGGTCAAGCGGCGGTGCTAGGGCTCCGGCAGAGGAGAGGAGGAAAGGGAGAAGAAGTGGCCGGCGTTTTTGTGCTCTCGGAGAGGAGGAATCCGCCGGCCGGCGGTTAGGGCAGAGAGGAGGAAAATCGGCGGCGTCGGGGAGAAGGGCTCGGGCTCGCGGAAGAGGAAAAGAAACGGAGGAATAAAAATAAGGAAAAAGAAAAAGAAAAGGAAAAGAAAAATAAAACTTTTCCTCATTTAAATAGGATAGTCTAAACAGGCTTTTCCGGGCCCCGTTTTTATCCCCGTGAACTTATCCGTACGAGCTCCGAAAAATTCCCGAAAAATTTCCAAAAATTCCGAAAAATTCCCTTAATCATATTCGCCTATTTCCGGTATTTTACACCTAGGGCTTGGTTTTGTTATAGTATAGTCTTGTGACTTTAAGATTGTCTAAATAATGTCAATTGATGGGGATACGTACTAGTCGAATAAAGTAGGTCAGTTGAATGAATCGTCGAAACTAGGTTGGAAGTTGAAGTTGAGCTAACGTGATGTTTTAACAATATAATATTTTATTTGAACATAGTCGGCTGAAAGGTTTATCCCCTTGACTAGAATGATGAAAATTGATCCAAAACATATTTACTCAACTAAATATGCTACTATTGGTTCTAAGGTTCAAATGTTGATTGTCCCACTAGGCTAGGTAGGCAATCCACTTGAGATGATTGGTTTAACTTTTTCAATTGAACTTGGGCACTCTAACGTTTCATTGTATATTCTCATTTTCTATGCTTTATCAAGATCAAATTGTTAGGATCAACTATGTAGATAGTTAACAGCCAGAGGAGGATTGGTAGGATGGACACGAAAGGTCACATATGTGTAATCATCCCTTAAGTGATGGTGTTCAGTCATGTTGTTCTGATGTGTTTGACAAAGAATTTAAATTATATTTGCTTATGTTTTAAATATGTGCATTAAGTTGTGTAGAGACTTGGTAGAATGCACACAGAGCTTGTGATTGACGAGGTTGAATCATAGATGATGACTTGGCAAGATCAATTTCATGCGGCTTGATGGATCAAGGAGACAACAATGTAGCCAAAAGAATGAAGGATAACATGTGGAATCAGTTGAAGACTAGATGCATTTGAGGGACTCACAACTTGTTAAGAGACAACATTGTCGAGTGATACTGCAGAGCTAAAAATCTTTAGTGAATTGTGAGATTCAAGTGGTCTATACTTTGAGGTTCAGTTAGATTATTACTTAGTCATAAGCTTTGACCAAGAAATAAGGTGCTTTGTGATTGTAGTTGATGATTTAATCGACTAAAGGTTGATCCCAAATAATTGGTGTGCTAAATCAATTGACGAATCGCTAAATTGCCTCTAAATAATTTTTTTTATTTAGATTAACTCACCAAAGCAATCAACTAATAGGACCAACTATTTACCTGCTTCGCTTGTCCGATCGCATGCTCACTCGGTCGCTCGATTTTTACTCGATCGGTAGCTCACTCGCCCGGTTGCTCACTCGCTCGGTTACTCGTAGGCGTCGGTACACTCACCTGGTCGACCTCTCCGTCCACCCGGTCGACCTCTTAGTTCCCTTGGCAACTCGACCTCTCTTCCCGGCCGCCTGGTTCTCCTGCTTGGCCTCTCACATGGTCGCTCAGTCTGCCTGCCCGATCTCTCGGTCAGTCCGCTCGGCTGAACACTCATTCACTCGGCCATTTGATCGCTCGGCCTCTTTGTCCGCTCGACCGCAAGCCCGTCTGGTCTCACGCTCGCTTGACCACTCACTCGATCGGCCGATCGCTCGATCTGCTCGGCCAGTCACTCACTCAGCTCGCTCGGATATTGTGCAGTCTACGTTCAACACTTGACAGAAACTACCCCTACTGGCAGCCTAAAATTATTTGCTCAGGTTATCTCAACAGATAAGTTGAATTTAATTCAGTGTAATTTAAATTCGGCTAATTCTCAAAATCTCTGATAGATTGTCCAACAATCTTGAAACAAATTTGATTATATTGAGATGACCACATAATAAAGTGTTGAGGTGCAATAGACTCAACACATGAAGGCCCCCTTCACACCGACTGGAACTGTGCCAATCAATCACGGGGAAAAGCCAGAGAAGTTCAATGGACTGAACTTCAAGAGGTAATAATAGAAGATGCTCTTCTACTTGACCACACTCAATCTGGCTCGGTTCTTGACCAAAGACCCTCCCAAGCGTGCTAAGGATGTTGATACGCATATCGTTAATGCAGTGGACTCATAGACTCATTCTGAGTTCCTTTGCTGAAACTACATCCTCAACTGCCTTGTCGACTCGTTGTACACTGTGTATAACATGAAGATAACAGCTAAAGAACTGTGAGAGTCCTTGGACAAGAAGTACAAGACGGAGGATGCAGGGGTCAAGAAGTTCATCATGGGTTGATTCCTAGACTACAAGATTGTTGACTCCAAAACGGTGATCAACCAAGTCCAAGAGTTTCAGGTGATCTTGCACGAGATTCACTCAGAAGGGATAGTTCTAAGTGAAACCTTTCAGGTGGCTGCTAACATTGAGAAGTTGCCTCCAGGCTAGAAGGACTTCAAGAACTACCTGAAGCACAAGCGGAAGGAGATGAATAAGGAAGAATTCATTGTTAGACTTAACATCGAAGAAGACAACAAGAGTTCAAAGAGAAAGTTATTCTCTCAGGCTACTGTGAAAGCCAAGGTGGTTAAGCATGGTCAAAACTCAAAACGGAAGAACCCCAAGTCTTCTAAGATAGGACCTAGAGGGAGGCATCAGCAAGAAGAAGTTCTCTAGGAAGTGCTTCAACTATGACCGAGTCAGTCACAAATCTTCGGAGTGCAGAAAGCTGAAGAAGAAGCAGGAGGCTAACTTGAACGAGAGACCAGAAATGAATGACCTCTGCGTCGTGGTCTCTGAATTGAAACTGGTGGGTTCAAACCCATGGCAATGGTGGATCGATACTGGAGCCACCAGACATGTCTATTGCAACAAGGAGCTGCTCCACAACTTCGAAGAAGTCAATGGAGATAAATTATTCATGGGGAACTCAACAACCTCGGACATCATGGGCTAAGGAAAAGTAGTGCTGAAGATGACCTCGGGCAAGAACCTTACTCTAAACAATGTGTTATATGTTCCGGAGATTCGGAAGAATCTAGTGTCCAAATCATTATTAAGCAAGCATGGCTTTTGCATTATTTTTGAGTCGGACAGAGTTGTATTGTCCAAGAATGAAATGTTTGTAGAAAAGGGCTATGTATCTGATGGGCTATTCAAGATCAATGTAATGGTCATTAGACCTAAGATAAATAAAAATAAAAGCTCTTCCACTTACATGCTTGTGTCTTCATGTTTGTGGCATGGTAAACTAGGGCATGTTAATTACGATGTGTTGCGTAGATTAATAAACATACAAAGCATATCTACATTCCACCTTGACCCAAAACGCACGTGTAAGATTTGTGTTGAAGCAAAAATGACAAAGTCATCCTTTCAACATATTGAAAGAAGTAATGAATCACTTGACCAAATCCACACTGACGTGTGTGACCTAAAAGGTACGCCAACACGTGGCGGTAATAAATACTTTATTACTTTTGTAGATGATAACACAAAATATTGTTATGTGTATCTTCTCAAAAGTAAGGATGAAGCTATAGAAAAATTTGCTCTATATAAGAATGAGGTTGAAAACCAACTTAATAAAAATATTAAGGTGGTTCAAAGTGACCGAGATGGTGAATATGTATCACTGTTCGCTAAGTTGTGTGTTGAATATGGGATCAGACATGAAACAACAACTCCTTATACACCTCAGCAAAATGGAGTTGCTGAGCGAAAGAATTGAACTATAAAGAAGATGATGAATGCTCTTCTATTTAGCTCTGGGTTGTCAGAGTTCATGTGGGGAGAAACTGTGTTAATAGCTAATTATCTTTTAAATAAAGTACACCGAAAAAAAAATAGATAAGAGACCTTATAAGTTATACAATGGAAGACAACCATCTTATAAATATTTATAAATGTGGGGGTGTCTTGCCAAAGTTTTGGTGTCTAATCCGAAAAGAATTAAGATAGGACCAAAGATTATTGATTTCATATTTATTGAATATACACATAACAGCAGTGCTTATCAATTTTTTATGTATGAGTCACAAATACTAGATATACACACGAACTCGATAATAAAATCGAGAAATGCCTCATTCTTCGAGCATGTGTTTCTGTATAAGACCTTAGAGGAAGCTAGCTCCTCAAAATGAGCATGTGAAACACAAGGTGAAGAAGATAATGATGAGGAACCAATCAAGGTTGAGCTTAGACGGAGTAAAAGAGTTCGGGTAGAAAAATCCTATGGATTAGATTTTATCACTTTCATGTTGGAAAGTTAGCCCCGGAGTTACTCAAAAGTCGTAAGCTCTTTTGATGGACCTCACTGGAGAGAAATAATTACATATGAGATAGAATCTATCTTGCAAAATCAGACTTGGAAACTTGTGGATCTTCCTCCCAGAAGTACTAGTGAAGTCAGATGGTACAATTGATAAGTACAAGGCCATATTGGTAATCAAAGGATACCGACAACAAAAAGGGCTTGATTACTTTAATACATATTCTCCCGTGTCGAGAATAACTTCTATTAGAATATTGTTGGCTATAACCGCTCTATTGAATCTCAAAATACATCAGATGGATGTAAAGACAGTCTTTCTAAATGGAGATTTAGAAGAGAAAATCTACATGGAGCAACTTGAGAGATTTTCTATACCAGGACAGAAAATAATATTTGTAGATTGATGAAGTCATTATATAGCTTGAAACAAGCATCAAAGCAGTGACATAAGAAATTTGATAATACGATGAAGGCATGTGCATTCAAGATTAATGAATGTGATAAATGTGTCTATATGAAAGTCACAGAGAATGACTACGTCATCTTATGCCTATATGTAGATGACATACTTATAATTGGGAGTAATAATAAGATAATCAAATCCACTAAGGACATGTTAAACTCAAGATTTGACATAAAAGACATGGGCCTAGCTGATGTGATTCTAGGAATCAAAATTCTTAGAACAACAAAAGGACTTGTTCTTAGTTAGTCTCATTATATGGACAAGATTCTTGAGAAATTCACCAATGGTGATACTACGTTGGCATGAACGCCGATAGATATGAGTCAACATCTATTAAAAAATTGAGATGATAGTATCTCTTAGATAAAATCTCTAAAGTGATTGGAAGTCTGATGTACCTGATGAGTTGTATATGACCAAACTTGGCCTATACAGTAAGTAAACTGAGTAGATACACGAGTAATCCCGGTGTTGAGCACTGGAAAGGGATAACAAGAGTACTGAGATACTTGAGGTATACTCATGAATATAGACTACACTATACGAGATATCTTGCTGTAATCGAAGGATACAACGATGCGAGTTGGATATCTGACATAAAAGATTCTAAGTCTATAAATGGATATGTATTCACTCTGGGAGGTGCAGTCATTTCCTAAAAATCTTCTAAGCAAACGGTAATAACCAGATCCATGATGGAATATGAGTTTGTGGCTCTTGACAAATGTGGTGAAAAACTTGAATGACTACGGCAATTCTTAAAAGATATTTTGAGATGGCCGAAACTTGTACCAGTAATTTGCATACATTGCGATAGTTAATTGACAATCAATTGGGCACAGAGCCATCTATATAATGGTAAGTCTAGACATATACGTCGTAGACATAATATCATTAGACAACTACTCTCAACGGGAGTTATCGCTGTTGACTATGTGAAGTCAAAGGATAACCTAGTAGATCCATTAACCAAGGGGATAAATAGAGAATTAATTGCAAGTTCATCATGAGGGATAAGCTTGATGTCATAAGAAATGTAGGTGCAAAGGAAATCCAACCTATGCAGACTGGAGATCCTAAGAACTAGGTTTAAAGGGACAACCTAATTGTACTGATAAAGTTGCTCACTGTGGGGGACCGGCCCGGTGGATCAGTGAAGGATGGAGGTTGAGCATACGTCTTTTAATGATCCAAGTAGAGTAATAAGGAATACTCTTAAGAGATTACCTATGTGAGAAAGAAGTGGAGCCGCTTCGAATAAAATTAGAGGCACAATTCTTAGAACTTCTCACAGAACCAGACGTGTTCATAGACAAGAATAAACACACTCGTGAGAATTGAGTTGTATCAGGGAGAGTCTTGGATGAGATATGTCAATGCTTGTACAAAACGGCAGAATAGTTCAAGGACATTGCGTTTACCATCAGCCAGTAAGCAAATAAATCTTCACAAGGGAAGGTTCAAATAATAAAACCTACCTGTCCTATACTGAACTCAATTGGTGAATGCTATCAAATACCCTATTTCCATTCATGTAGGAGATTATTGAATATATGTGAATAAAGAAGATGTGTATAAAGTACGGTACCCAAATAGTAATTAAATAATAAGGTAAAATAAATAAATAAGCTTAACGGAATTTTTAGAAATTTTTTGAGAATTTTTCGGAGCTCGTATGACGTGTTTGGAGGGGATGCATTTAGAGGTTTGGAAAAAGTCTATTTAGAATACCCATTTAGTTAGGAGTTGATTAACTAGATTAACATATAGTTGGTTAATTAAAACCTAGGTTAAAAATATTTAACCCTAACTTTAATTTCTTATTATCACCAAACCCCTTCCCTTCTCTCCCGATCTCCTTCTTCACCCGACGCCGCTTCTTCCCTCTCGCGACGCCAAGCCACCGCCGCCTTCTTCCTCCCCTTCCTCTCGCCACCGCCGATTCTCCTTGCACCCGAGCCCTCTTCCTCTGACCTAGCGTTGGTAGCCTGATCCCTCTCCGACTCCACCGCTCGATGCCACAAGTGGATTGTGTCGGCTCCGTTCAACCTAATGCCGACACTGACCCCTCTGCCCTAATCTTCCCGGCCGATCTCACCAGGAATCGATTGACGCATCGACTGTCCACAGGCCTCGCTGAGCAGAGCCCTAGCTGACGATCCACCATCGACGATCTTCTCCTTCCCTTGTCATAGCCAGAGCAAATCCATCCCAGCCCTAGCGTGAGAGATTTGATCGATCATCCTTCTCATTGTAGAACCTCTCGGTGCCCTGGTGCTATCGTCGCTTCCTCTGCCCTGGTTCATCTTCACAGCAACAATCAGATTGCATCAATGAGGAAGCTATGAGTTTGAATTTGGCTCCAGCCATCCCTATTGAGGATGATCTACAGATTGTGCCACTAATTTCTAGCAACCACTTCAGTTTTGGGTAAGCTATATTTGGGCATTTGATCTTTGCTTAGTGTTGATTTAGGGAATGATTAATGCAGAAGGCAGTGGCTTCACTTGGTCTCGCCCACCGTCATCGGTAGTGAGTTGCTCCGACCGTGAGTAGTGCATTGGATTTGGGGTAAGACATGTGTGATTGATTATCATCCAAAGGATTCATGATGCCTAGTTGATTTAAGACATGGATTAAATGATGTGTTGACTTGGGTTGTTTCATGCTTAGCCTAGTCTAATTTGTTTATGGTTAGGGATAGCTAATCTTGTAGCTTCGAAATGATTATGGTTAAATGTTTGATCTAATCTAAGTTTCAGGTTGGATCCAATTATTTAGTTAACCGAGATTAATTATAGAATTAGCTAAGTAAAAATATTTTGATGCAGGACTTTGATTCGAGACAAGCGTCTCGACATAGGATTTCTGATCACGATATTCTTTTTGAGATGAGTACCTTTGACTTATCTCTTGATATGATCATTTTTTATTTTGATATGCATAGTAGTTTATAGCTAGTAGTAATGATTATGTTTACTTCTACTTTGGTATGTCACTTCTTAGTTCTTGTAGTCTGCCTATATTCCTATCTGTTATGCATTCATACTTATATTCTCTTGTTTGTTGGCATGTTTACTCCTGTTCATAGAAATGGTATCATACATTCCCCTATTGTGTAGTAGTCTAGTTATTTGACATGTCTGACTTGTGTACGTAATTTATTGTTACCTAGATCATTGTATGGAGTTATTTCCTTTTTGGTACATTTTATATCGAGATGTATACTGTCAGTATCTGCATGTTTAGTGTCATGCACCATCTTGCATAATTGCATGCTAAGCAATTATCGGGCCCCCACGGGCGGGATCAACCGGTTATGACATGGTATTCTTGCAACATGGGTCGGGAGGTCGAAGGTCTGCGGCAGCAATTGCGATAACATCAATATCTGTCCGTGCTAAACACCTTCGACCGCCATGTCATCGCCGGGCCCGTATTCACCGTGATTTACTCCCTCTCATACTCGTGGGGCAGGGGTGAGGGGGCCGCTGAGCGGCGGGACCCGCCTTTGCAACATGCTAAGCAATTATCGGCTCCATTATTGTTGAGTACATCACCAGTTACATGATCTGCACACACAACCACTCATGGGTTAGTGGTACATCAGGCAGGGTGTGTGCAGTTTACTCTGTCAGGGCTCCGCTGGTCCGCTCATGGGTAGCGATGACTGCAGCGTGTAGCGGGCAGGGATCCCTCCCCTTGATCATGATACAGGGAGATGAGAGCTTAGACTCCCCCACTATGTTTGGGGTAGGAGGATAGTGTTGGATCACAACGGTCGGCTAGAAGGGGGTTGAATAGCCTGAAAAAATAAAAACAAACCATTCTCGACTTTTCTTAAATTAACACTTGCATAAAATAGAAAAGCAGTAAATTAAAACAGAAAGGAAGAGGCATACAGGGATTTACTTGGTTACAACCGGGGAGGTTGTTAATCTAAGGAAAGTGTCGCACTAACTATCTCCTTCAGGCGAAGAAGCCTCTTACAGCAATGAAGCGCACAAAGAAAGAAGCTAAACTCTAAATGAAAGCTTACAAGTGTTGGAAATGAATTGCTTGTATTTTTTGAAAAGTTTTTGGTCCAAGGCTGTATTTATAACCTTGGTCGGGATGCCCTTAAGGGGTTCCGGGCGCCCATGGGGGATAAAACTTTATCCCCGACGTACGGATCACGATTTGAACGTGATCTGGAAAAGGTCTAACTCCGAGCGCTCGAAATGGATTCAGGCGCTCGGACCACTAAGTCAACCAAGTTGATTTTCTGGTCCGGGCCTTCTGCTCCGGTGCTGCTCGCCTCGGTCCGGGTCTTCCGCTTCGGCTCCACTTGCTTGGGTGATTTCTGCTATCCGGAATAAGGCTCACCTGAACCCAACTTCCGGTCTTCTCGAGCAGGCTTCCGCTCTGGCTTCTCGTCCCTCGGAATCGTCGTGTGCTTCCTTCTCGTCCACCAGCGTACTCATCCGCAGACTTCGTCCCTCGGTCGCACCCCGTGCCGACCTTCTCGCTAGCTGCATCTCTTGCTCCCCGAACAGTCTTATACTAACTAATTTTGCAATAAAGTGCAAAAAAAATAGAAAATTTTGGTCTACCTCCCTCTAGACTTATACTTTTCCTTCTCCCCCTTTGATCACATAAAAAAAAGGGGTTCAAAGAAAAACTCTAAGGGAAAAAATTTTGTAATAATTTTCAACGAAAAAAAAATGTTCTAAGTTAAAAGATTTCTAAGTAAAACTTTAAGTAAGAGAATTTTCAAAAAAAAATCTGACTTAGAAAATTTTACAAAAATATTTTTAAAAATTTTTCTAAGTAAAAATTTAAGCAGAAATTTCTAATTTCAGAAGAACTTTTAACTTATTTTTCTAAGTAAAAGTTTTACATAAAAAAATTCTAAGAGAAAAAAATGTTTAAAAGATTTTTTAAAGCATTATTAAATTTCAACCTTAATGTTTTATCATAAAGTTAATTAAACATTTTATTTCAATATTTTGACTTCCAAGTCGTAGTGAGGCACTAGGTCTTCTTGTTATTGGAGTAACAACCACTTCCTTAGACAAAGTTTTATAAAGAAACTCACTGTTTAATTTTTTCGCTGAAAGCGCTAAATCTGATTAAAATTTAGATTAAGCAAGACTTAGGAACCCAATATAGGTTCCAGTCAACTGGATTAACTAAGAATTTCTTAGAGACATATTTCTTTAAAATATTTCTAATTTGTCCCTTATTATATCTAAAATACCAATTTAAATTATTAAATTTTCTAACATTGGTATTAGATGAACATGCCTAGTTTTTCAAGATATTTACTTATATTTTTAAATTATCATTTTCTACTTTTAATTTTTTATTTTCTAATTTAATTCTGTCAAATTCTTCTATTGGGAAAGATTTAGCTAATATTAATTTTAAATTCTTAATTTCTTTTTCTAATTTGCAGCAATCCTTAGTTAACAATTTAACGAACTTAAACAATTTATTGGAAGGAAGAGATCGTACCTGACTTACCTTGTCGATCTCGTTGTCTGTGTCTCCCCTGAACTGTTGCTATCTTCCGATGTAGCTCTCCCTTCATCGATGCTCTCGATGCTCATTTCGGAAGAGCTTGACTCATAGTCATCGTCTTGATGACTTTCCATTAGTGCAAGTCCGGAGAAGACTTCGACTTCCGATTCGGACGACGTATTGTCCCACGTCGCTTTTAATGCCTTGCATTTTTGAATAGGCTTCTTACCTTTATCCTTGTCCTTATTCTTTAGCTTAGGGCAGTTATCCTTGACATGCCCTTCTTCGTCGCAGTGGTAGCAGCGGATGGTCCTTTTCTTTCTACCCTACATATGGTTAGTTTTTCTAGACTTACAAAGATTCTTGAATCGTCTTACCATCATTACCATTTCTTCGTCGTCGAGAGAAGACTCCGACTCAGGTTCGTCTCTTGATGCTTTGAGGACGACATTGTTCTTGGGCTCCTTCGTACCTGCACATCTTGATTCGTGCACTTCAAATGTGGAAAAGAATTCTTCTAATGTAATTTTTTCTAAATCTTTCGAAATATAAAAGGCATCTACTAGTAACGCCCATTTTGAATTTCTAGGAAAGGAATTTAGTGCGTACCTTAGCGAATCTTGGTTACTTACCATCTCTCTGAGATTCGAAAGTCTAGTGATGATTTCCTTAATTCTCGAGTGCAGATGCGCAACTGTCTCATCTTCCCCAAGTCGTAGGCTGGTGAGCTGGTTATGGAGTAAATCTCATTTTGCAAGCTTGGCTTCGGACGCTCCTTCATGCAGCTCAAGGAACTTCTCCCAAAGTTCCTTCGCGGAGTTATAGTTGTCGATCCGGTTGACTTCTTGTGGCGGAAGAACACTCAACAAATGGTACTCTGCTTTGCTGTTTGCCACGTAGTCAGCCTGCTTCTTTTTCGACCACTGATATTTCTCCTTACCTTCCGGTGCTGTAAAATCGAATTCTATAATTAACATTAAATCAAAATCGATTTTAAAAAATACCTGCATTCGCTTTTTCCAGTTAGCAAATTCCCCTTCAAACTTCGGCGGGTAGATGCTTGGTCCGACTATTATTTCGCTACTTTGTTCGGTGGTTAGTCCTCCTGAAGTGCATTGGCTCTGATACCACTTGTTGGATCACGGCGACCGGCTAGAAGGGGGGTTGAATAGCCTGAAAAAATAAAAACAAACCCTTCTCGACTTTTCTTAAACTAATACTTGCATAAAATAAAAAATCAGTAAATTAAAACAGAAAGGAAGAGGCACACAGGGATTTACTTGGTTACAACCGTGGAGGTTGTTAATCTAAAAAAAGTGTCGCACTAACTATCTACTTCAGGCGGAGAAGCCTCTTACAGCAATGAAGCGTACAAAGAAAGAAGCTAAACTCTAAATGAAAGCTTACAAGTGTTGGAAATGAATTGCTTGTATTTTTTGAAAAGCTTCTGGACCAAGGCTGTATTTATAGCCTTGGTCGGGGTGCCCTTAAGGGGTTCCGGGCGCCTTGGGGGGATAAAACTTTATCCCCAATGCACGAATCGCGGTTTGACCGCGATCTGGAAAAGGTTCAACTCCGGGCGCCCGGACGATCCGAGCGCCCGGACGATCCGAACGCCCGGAATAGATCTGGGTGCCCGAACCACTAAGTCAACCAAGTTGACTTTCTGGTCCGGGCCTTCTGCTCCGGTGCTGCTCGCCTCGGTCTGAGTCTTCCGCTTCTGCTCCACTTGCTTGGGTGATTTCTGCATCCAAAATAAGGTTCACCCGAACCCAACTTCCGATTTTCTCGAGCAGGCTTCCGCTCCGGCTTCTCATTCCTCGGAATCGTCGCGTGCTTCCTTCTCGTCTGCCAGCGTACTCATTCGCAGTCTTCGTCGCTCGGTCACACCCCATGCAGACCTTCACGCTAGCTGCGTCTCTTGCTCCCCGAGCAGTCTTCCGCTCTGGCTTCTCATCCCTCGGAACCACCACACGCTTTCTTCTCGTCCGCTAGTGTACTCTTACGCAGCGCCTCGTCCCTCGGACGCCTTCTCACTAGCTGCGTCTTCCGCTCGACTACCTGTGCTCCTAAGCTCCTGCACACTTAGACACAAGATTAAAAACACAGAGGACCTAACTTAATTTGTTGATCACACCAAAATAATCTTGGGGTTCCAACAGATAGTTGTACTCCGACAGCATCATGTCCACTCGGTCACTCATGAGCAGTGATGATAGAGTGCACAGTTGTCATAGCCCTACCACTCGGTCTCACTATCGCGTGTGAGATGGCTGACTGGCGTTAGGGGTGACCATATCATTTGCATCATATGCATGGATTGCATTTATTGCTTGTGATTGCTGCATTTTGGATGCTGCATTTGTTTGGAGTGCATATGATTGACATGTATACAGAAGACATGAGGTATCTGGTTTGACGACCTTTATGTCAAGATAGGAGGCCCTGGTGAGTATAGCTTCTTCTTCTATTGTTTAGCTATTCCTTTCCTATTATTGATCATAAGACTGTACTCCATGATTATTACTGTTAGATATATCTTACTATGCATGTCAGCTTGATACCCGCTGAGTTGTTAAACTCACCCCGTTGATTATTCTTATTTCAGGTTGAAGCCGTCAGAAGGTTCCAGTTGCTAGTCCCCACTCATAAGGTTTTCGGTTTTCGAACTTCGGTTCCTTGTTATAAGATATAAATACTTGTGATGTGTGTTTCTTGTACTCGTGGATTTTATAATGAGTTTTATGGTTTTGCGTTTGCTACCTATATTTTTCGCTGCGATGACTTTCCGTTATGGGTTCTTTTCTACTTGTTGTAGTGGAGTATGTTTCGTTTATATTAAACTACATGGTTGTGGTTGGTTGTAAAGTCAACTGGAAGTTGTACTATTATAAACTGTGTGGAATGTTGTTTATTTTATGATATTTTGTTCCAATCGGATAGGATGAATATATAAAATGCGTTGAATGTTTGTTTGTTTGTGTGTATTTATTCTTGCCGTGTTGGCTGAGGATTTTGTATTGTATTGAGGATTCAAATTGTCACCAGTACAGAGGAGATATTGCCGAAATTTCCTCTGGCAGGGACTCCCCCGGGGCGTGACAAGGTAGAAGAGGCATGAACCTCCATTGTGAGCGGGACTTTAGTCCAACATTAGGAGTTTATGTTGAGGTTCAATCAAAATCCCACATTGGAAAGATTTGGTAAAGATCATAAGTCTAAAAGGATGTAGGATATCTCTATTAACATGAGGCATTTTGGGGAGAGCCCAATAGTCACTACAAGAAAACTGCGATTCTACAACACTTAAACGACAACGCTTTTTATAAAAAGCGTTGTCTATTTTTTTTTAACAACGCTTTTAGTGAAAAGCGTTGTCTATTTCATTATTTTCTTATTAATAGACAACGCTTTTCTAAAAATCGTTGTCTATTAGTGATTTTTACGGGTCAAAGACAACACTTCGTAAAAAGCGTTGTCTATTAGCCTTTTTTTTAGTGTCTACGACAATGTTTTTTAAAAAATGTTGTCTATTGTTAAGTTCTCATCTAAATCTTGATTAATACAAACCGTTGGATCTAAGTAAGGAGTAGAAAATCCGAACCCTTCTCCCAACTCGTATCTTCCGATCATTTTTGATCCCGAACCCTTCTCCCAACTCCTCATCTCACGCCGACTTTCTCCATCCAACTCCTCCTCTCACGCCCTCTCCTTCCAACTCCTCTCCGGCAAACCCCTCTCCGGCGAACCTCTCTCCGCAAACCACTCCTCCGAACTCCTCTCCCTCAAGTCAGTTCTTCGTCTTGCTGCAGACGGTTTGAAGGTTGCCAGCTGCCCCTCAGTCTCAGATTGGAGAGGAGGTGTGGTGTTGAGGCATCGGAGGAGGTAGCCGCTTGGCTACTACGACGACGACGACTCCACCCTTCCTCCCTCCTCCGTTCTCCAAAAGTTGCTTCCTTTTGCCGCAGTTCGTCCTCGACTCCTCGGCATTGTCTTCTGCCCCTACTTTCCTTTACTTTTTTGGCGGAGAGAGAACTAGGTCGCGGATAGAGAGAGAAAGAGAGGTGGGTCGTCTCGATGGAGCGCGGAGACGAACGGAGAATCGAAGGGTGGTTGTACCTCATCCGGTCGAATCGCCTCGGACTACACTACTCGAGGAAGAGGTACTTTGTCCTCGAAGGTAACGCCCTCAATTACTACAAGAACTGGCCCGCGCCGGACGGAGCGGTACTGGGAATCTGCCTCTCTTTTTTTCGTCTCGATCTCTTTTGGGGAATGGGAGAAAGATGGGCCTTTTTTTCTTGTTTCTTTGAAATCTAGTGTTGAATTTTCTTTGTTGTTTTTCTTAGTTTCTTTGGTTAGAACTGACCTTTTGATGTTTTATTGATCGAGTTTTTAATTGAATGAAAGAGATGGAGAGACATCTTAGGCATGAGAATTCTTTAGAGTTTTGTTTCTCTGTTGATCATCCTAATCTGATCGGCCGAATGAAACTCACGATTTTTCTACTGCAACTCTTGGTTCATATGGAGAGGGAATTTTTCATTGGAGAGCGTGACCTTCTTGGTCAAACACTTATATATTCTTCTTATCTTCTTAAGTAATTGCAATGTTTTTGACAAAAACTTTTTCTGTTTCATGTTATTCTACATTTTTGCTCACATTTCCCCTAGCCATTTCTTTTGTGGTATCACCATCTCAATTACAGATTGCTCAGTGAAACAATCTTCTCCGTTGAAATATTTAGCTTCAAGTTCTTTGCGTTGTTTGTGCATACCCATTCTGTCGTATAATTTGTATTCTTTGTCTTTTGAGTTCCATAGGTTACAACATTCCCTCTATGCCTTTGCTCGTGATTAACTTTATGAGCCTGTAAAGTCAAGATCTAAGACTAGGAAGTTGAAAAAAAAAAACAAGGTTAATTACTAAAGTTCTGAATAGATTTGTTAAAACTTAGAATTGTATTATTTTGGCATTTGATATTGTACTTTTCTTTTATTATGACACAATATTTATGAATAAATGACTGTAACAAAAAGTTCTTGAATCACTCACTATATTGCGCAACAAAGGATTTATGATCTTGTTCTGAACATTGCAGATTAAATAATAGAAATTCTCTTAAAAATTATTTATTTGAGCTGGTCCCAGGAACAGTCCACACCACACATGTCAGTAGCAGTAGGAAGCTTTTCATTTTTTTTTCCCTTTCTCTATTTTATTCATATTACCTGTTTGATAAAATATTGATGGTATTATTGCTTTACCTTTGTTGCTTATTATCTAAAATTTCTCAAGCCTAATACACTGTGATTTAGACCTTTGTTGCTTATTATTTTGCTGTCATTTAACTGTCTGCTTCCGATTTTGTTTGGATATCCTTTTTTACGTTGCATGACATCATTTTGTTTGTTTCTGCAGGTTTGATGTTGTTATACACTTCTCTGGACTAAAAGCTATTGGTGAAAGTTCATTTAAGAATACTTTTATTTGTCTAAACCCCTACTACACTTCGCTGGACATAGTTTATAATTACTCTTTCTTTATCTTGTAGTGAGAGTCTTCAATTTTACTTTTTCTTTAAAATGCTCCAGTTAGTGGTATCCTTTTGACTTCCTAGTTAAATATATTTGATTTGTGAGCAATAGTTTCTCCAGCTCATTAATTTTCACTGTTGCTTATTAGTGGCTTCTTATCAATCCTAGTGGCTAGTCGCTTGGATGTAGATGCTCCAGTTCTAATCAACACAATGACACTCTAATATGGATAAGTTTTGTTTTGTACACAATCTAATTATCATTGGTGACTAGTCACTTAGGTGGAGATGCTCCAATTCTTAAACTCTAGATCATTTTTTTCCTACTTGGCTCAAGCCACATCAGCAGTAGTTAAAAAATTACAAGGGCAACAATTAAGTTATAGCTCAGATACATTGGAGTACTTTCTTGTCTTCAGTTTGTAAAAAATTACAAGGGCAACAATTAATCTTGTACTTTCTTTTCTGACACATATATTTTTTTTCAACTATGCTTGTCTTTCCCTTCTAATGATTATTACATCTTATGAAATGCTCATTCTAGTGAAATTGTGATAACTAACTGATAGCACCATTTTGAAATAGAACAACTGCCAATTATGTTGTTAATTTCTAAATTTCCCATTTTTATATGAAAATCAGCTTCTCTAATATTTGTTCCCTAGCACTGCATCCCAAGATATGGGACCCGAGCTGGAAATCTTGAATGATGACTATAAGGCTCATTTATCTTTAATTGCCTGCCTGTATATTGATTTTTGACAGTTTCAATTAACCTGGATGAATCTTTGTATGTTAGGTAACTTGCATGATTTTGTAATATAGGGCGTAGGAACCTTCAATGGTTATCAGCAGTGTAACCTTCTTCTGAGCTCATTTAGTTTTGTAATGTGAAATTTTCAATTCGGATTTGCATAATTTTGAACAAGTAGTATTCTTGCTTCTTAATATTTTTATTCATTTATTATTTTCATAAAGTTCAGTTGTTCTCTATGGTGGGTAATATAACTTTATAACCTTGTTGACGCTTGGCATATTAGATAGTTTAGATTGCCAGTTATTTGGGTAAAAGAACAACTGTACATAAATTACATTCAGAAAGATATGCTTGTGCATCTATTACTCCATCTAATGAATTGCAGCTAATGCAGGTAAGAAGACATCACCACCTTCCTTACGATCTGTGTCTACCATTATACTGGTTGGTGTAAGTTAGAGGTAAATTGTTCAAAGTTAAATAACTTGTTGGTTTGAACCTAGATGTTACTAAAACTCATTATTGGTTTTGTGGAATCTGCTCTTTCTTCCTATACCTGCATTAGATATAAAGACCAAATATTTTCATTCAAGTTTCGCAAGTTAGGTTCAAACTTTGTTGAAACACGCTCTTCAGGTGTGGAATATGTAAAATACCGGGAAAAGGGAAGATAATGATAAGGAAAATTTTCAGAAATTTTGGAAATTTTTCGGAAATTTTTCGAAGCTCGTATGGACGAGTTAACGGGGATAAAAACGGGGCCCGGGAAAGCCTGTTTAGGCTATCCATTTAAGCGAGGAAATGTTTATATTTATAATTACTTTTTCGTTTCTTTTATTTTATTTTATTTCATTTTCCCTTCCTCGTCGAAACCCGCGCGCCCCTCTTCCTTCCCCTGTCGCGACCCGTGCCGTAACCGCTCGGCGGTTCCCCTCCTCTTCATTTCTTCTGCCTGACGCCACTGCTCTTTCGCCGCAGAGCCCGATTCCTTTCTCCTCTCCCTCCCGCGCCGCCTTCTCTCGATTCCCCATCGTCACCGACACCCAACCCGATCGCTAGCCTTCATCTTCTCTCTCACACCTCCGTGAGCTTCTCCATCACATCTATTGTCACCGGTGAGCCAGCCGCCTAACCTCTGCACCAGTCGCCACAGCCACAGCAACAGCGGCAAGGCGTGGGTGGCTGTACCCGGTGCCACCATCGCACCACCATTCTTCCGTTCCGGCCATCGTCGAGCTCTAGCACTGTGCCCTAGCGCCGACCATAGCTGTTTGCCTCATATCTTTCGCTCCTCATCACCGAACCTTGTATTAAGGGGTCCAGCACCTCCTCTTTGTCGGATCTTGGACCAGGGAGGTATACTATCTTCTACTCTTCACTGGATTTTGGATTTCTCTTCCTCGCTGTGCTCCAACAGACCCGTGCCACTTACCTTTGTATCGGCAGTGAGCTTGACCCCATTTCCTGCCTCGATTTGGTTCTCTGGTTGTCATGAAATAGCTCCATCAGGTTATTGAGGAGGTCTAAGCATACGATTATTACTCTTTTGTTGGTTTAGTTTTCCTTTCTAGATTATCCTCTTTAGTCGCATGTTGGGTTGTTCTGTTTAAGGGTGCTTGGATTGAAAATTCACTGGCATGAGAAATGTGAAGGTTTTAGATTTGAATTGGAGACTTTGATTCAAGGTAAGCTATGTATATTGTTTTGGTTGATCTCTTGTTAGTGTTAGGTTGATATGGATTGGTAACATATTATATTTGAGATGTTAATATGTGATAACATGACTAATGAGTAATTAGTTATCCTAGGTTGGAATTTCAGATGTGATTGAGGTGCGGATTGTGGATGATTTACATTGATGGCAGTAGCTTTATGGTTACTCCGACTAGAATTTTCTGACAACCACTTCTCTGACTGCGAGGTGATAAAAGGATACTCACTATTGGGA
Organism: Zingiber officinale; assembly: GCF_018446385.1. NCBI lineage: Eukaryota > Viridiplantae > Streptophyta > Magnoliopsida > Zingiberales > Zingiberaceae > Zingiber > Zingiber officinale. Next base: position 77,286,031 of record NC_055986.1, read on the forward strand.
CCCTGATTACGGGACGATTGTTCTGATGTGAGGATTGTTTAGCACAGACTACGTATAAAGGCGAGGGTACCTTGACTTATCATTGATTAAGTCATGTTGATATGTTTAGTAGGTTATAACCTATAGTAATGATTACGTTCATTTTTGTTTCGGTTGGTCACTACCTGATCTGTTGCATGCTTGTTTGCTCACCTGTTATGCATTTATTGTAAGTACCCACATGATTTTATATATGCTCATATGGTAGTGACATACCATGCATCATTATGCTCAGGACCTAGGTTTTTATACCCTACCTGACCTGTGTACCTTAGGTCTTCGGATTTGACCATCGATACTACGGTACATATTTTGTATATATGGATATTGTTATGCTGATCAGGTTATTTCCATGCTTAGTGTCATGCATCATCTCGCATGATTGCATGCTGCGCGATAGTCTGCTCCATTATTGTCGAGCACATCGCCAGTTACATGTATCTGTACACACCACCAATCATGGGTTAGTGGTATATCAGACCGGGTGTGTGGCATTGTTTGGCTCCGTTGGTCCGGTGACTTAGCGTGGTAACCATGCAGCGGTGCTGCTATTTGGCTCGTTTAGTGTAGCGGTGGTAGCCGTAGCGGTTGGACGTAGTGTGACGCAGCGTGGTAGTCGGCAGAGATTCCTCCCCGTCATCGTGTACCGGGAGATGAAAGCATTGAGCTCCCCCATTTATGATTTGGGGTAGGAGCATAGGTGTACTCCGACAGCATCCCGTCCACTCGGTCACTTATCAGGAGTAGTGATGTCAGAGTGCACGGTTGTCACAACCCTACCCACTTGGTCTCACCATTGTGTGTGACATGGCTGACTGGCGTCAGGGGTGACCATTACATTTGCATCATATGCATAATGCATTTATTGCTTGTGTTTGCTGCATTTACTTGCTGCATTTGTATGGATGCATATGTTTGAGATGCATAAGGATTTATGACATTCTCGGTCTGACGACCTGACTATTCTAATAGGAGACCCTGGTGAGTACAGTTCTCTTCAGCCCCTTTCTGTTATGCATTATCAGCTTTTGTCTAGGAGACTGTACTCCATAGTTATTATTGTCTGCTATATCTTACTATACATGTCAACTGGTATCTGCTGAGTTGTTGAACTCACCCCCCATGGACACTATCTTTTTCAGGTACCAGGTCGTTATAGAGTCGCTTGGAATATCCTGTCTGCCGGTCCCCACGTCACATCAGAAGACTTAAAGTTTCCCTTTATGTTTTATTTGAATTATGTGTTAGTGTATTTAGCTTTGTGTTCCGGCTTTGTTTCTGGAGCGTTGTTGTTGTTACGTGGTATTTTGTGTTGTTGTGTGGTGTAAGCCTAGCCAGCTAGCAGTGTTTTGTTTTATTTTGTATGGGCTTGTCTTTATGTTTTTCCGCTGTGTTGGTTTTAATTTCAGCCGAGTGGGCTGATAAAAATATATATAACTGCGTGGTTGTTGTTATATTTGTTCAGCCATGTAGGCTGAGATTATTAACTGCGTGGTTGTGTATATATTCCGGCCGTGATGTATATTCCAGAAATGCTTGATTATGTCTGAGGAGGTGCTACCGAAATTTTCTTCGGACAGGGACTTCCCCGGGACGTGACAATTTAGTGGTATCAGAGCAAGTTTATGATACTTGCTATGTGTTCTGGATTTTCGAGATTTATCTGATACCAATTTATTGGTATCAGAGCAGGATTTACGAGTTTTATATCCCGTGTTTTGGATTTCGTGTTTTAGTTTTCTCGATGTGACTTTTCGAGTTTTGGGACCTGGCAGCAGTAGGACATCTCCAAGCTATAGGAGGTATGTTAGTATATTGTATCCTACCTTTTTGTTAGTATATGCACCGTTGACTATTACAGTTTATGACATGTATTAGCATTCTTTATTAGTACCTGTCTAGTTGATATAACATATATTATATGTGTTAGGTAAACCCCTTATCATGGTCGACTTTAATAGAGATCGAGGATTACAGTCTCTGGTGATTTTCCATATCATATCACCAGTAATTTTAGCTTCTGTTACTACTAGTTGATTAGAGGTTGGAGACACATACCAGTCTCTGTTGATATTGGCTAGGTGCTAAGTAATGACTAGTAAGTACATATTTTTGTTGACTCAGTCAGTAGTGTACTGATATACTTTAGTTAGTTTCGTCAGTAAATGATTGATTTACTCTGGTTATATTGGTCAATAGAAGACTGATTTACACTGTCGACTTGGGTAGTCGTAGATCGATTTACCTTAGTTGTTTGCGGAGGATTTGTGTACATTCGTTAAATTTAGATAGTCGATCACCGATTCATTTGTTTTGGTTGGTCCGATCAGTAGGCGATCGACTTACTCTATTTTATAGAGATGCTGATCTTTGGGTTATTTGTGCTTAGGTTGGTATCTAGAGCACATTTGAGTAAATGTTTTGTACTGACGTGGAAAAGACTGAATTGACCGTATACCATTGTCGATTTCGTTCAGTCTATAGAGGATCGATGTATCCTATTCCATGTGGACTTTAATTTTTGAATGTATGTACCTAGTTGGACAACGTAGAAGGTGACCCTGCCGTTTCAAAATGCAAGGTTGATTGGATTAAATATGCTGATTTTGCATATCTATGTGGTGGGTACATATGATTGTTATGTGTTGTAGGAGTGTTATGATGGACGGTCTAATTGCATGTAGTGGGTGTATACTTTTCCAATTATAATTGATGTGGATTTCTAGTAGATTATACCCGAGTGGTCTGATTGGTTATTGGATGTATTTTGTTGATTAAATCTATGTTGTGAAATGTGGACATGTGTTTGAGTGTTTTATTGGAGGTATCTTATCGATTTAATCTGAGTTATGATATGTGCAGATGTGTTCGGTGTAATATTTGAGGTATCTTGTTCATTATATTTGTTCTGTGTGTACACTCGTGTTGACTATGATTTGTTAGAAGTATTACGTTGATTATACTCTTGACATAGGTGTATATATGTCATGTGAGTGTTGTTTGAGGTGTATTGTCGATTATACCTACATTGATATGTGCACACGAGTTCGGTATGCATTGTTGGAGGTATCACGATGATTTATACCTTTGTTGTGAGTATGTTTAGTGTGTACTAATTGGAAGATTATATCGATCATACATATGTTGTGTGTGCACGTGTGTCAGATGTATGGTTGGTAGCATCATGATGATTCTACCTATGTTGAATGTAGAATGTTAAAAGTCTACATTATGATATTTGTTGTATTACCTTGTCAACTAATTCTCTTATTAGTGGGTGACCGACCCACTAGGATGATGATAGAGTTGACTATGTATTTGATTTGCTTACTAGGTTGTTATACCCTAAGCTACCCATAGTGATCTGTGGTAGAAAGATCTCGTATAGTCTCTAGCTGGATAGTTAGGTGCCTTGGGCACTTATGTATTGTTTGTGGTGGAGCGTTGCTCCCACAGGTTATGGATCGTTTGTGGTGGAGCGTAGCTCCCACATATTATTGTTTGTTGTGGTAGAGTGTTGCTCCCACATATTGCGGATTGCTTGTAACGGAGCATTGCTTCCATATTTATTGTAGATACATGTTACGGATTATTTGTAGTGGAGTGTTACTCCTACATATTGAGGATTTCTTGTGGTAGAGCGTTGCTCCCACATATGTGGTATTTTCTGTGATGGAGCGTTGCTCTCACACTAGAGGATCTATTCTTAGATGATTTATATCATTGGTGATCAGATTCCTGACTTGTTGTCGGGGATCTTATGGTTAGGAATGCATGTGATACAAACATTATGTGTCTTGGTGTTACCATTAGGGCTTGCGGAGTCTTAGATGTTTTCATGGACTCGATGATTTGGGTATCCCTAGGACATTGGATCAGAATTCGTTATCGTTATTGACGACGTGGTGTTTTATTCCTGATCTGAGGTGTATCATGTACACCATCTTCGCATAGTTCTAAGGATGTTTCGACGGAAACATTATATGTGAATTCAGTGGTGCGCATTTTGGTTGTCTTCTGAGAGATGATTGAGACACATGGTCACCAGTAGGAGTATACCGTGGTTCCACAGGAGATAGAGGTAGTTACCATTGGGAGTAGACGGAGTCTATAGAGGAGGCTCGCAACTCCCTTTGTTTGGCTCGATATTTCCGGAGATACGTTGAGGGTTTCTCTCGGATTGTTATGTCACTTACACGCCTGACCATGAAAGGCGTGAAGTTTACTTGGACTGAGGATTGCGAGACCAGCTTCCAGGAGCTGAAGCGAAGACTAGTGTCGGCTCCAATTTTGGTTTTACCTTCTAGAGAGGACGGATTCGTGCTCTATACCGACGGATGTGTTGACAGATATCTCAGTTCAGCCCGACGTCACTTATGAGGAGATTCCGGTACGGATTCTGGACCGGAAGGAGCGTCAGTTGCGAAACAAGACTATCCGACTGGTTAAAGTCGGATGACAGCATCATTCGGATGAGGAGGCTACTTGGGAGCTTGAGGATACTATCCGAGCTCGATATCCCCATCTTTTCATTTGAGGTATGTGATTTAATTTACTGTTCAGCATTTATACGCTTTACCTGTTGTTAGTATTTACTGATGGTAGATAACAAAATTTGGGGACCAAATTTTTATTTGTGGGGGAGAATGTAAAATACCGGGAAAAGGGCAGATAATGATAAGGAAAATTTTCTGGAATTTTGGAAATTTTTCGGAGCTCGTATGGACGAGTTAATGGGGATAAAAATGGGGCCCGGAAAAGCCTGTTTAGGTTACCCATTTAAGCGAGGAAATGTTTATATTTATAATTCCTTTTCCGTTTCTTTTATTTTATTTTATTTCGCTTTCCCTTCCTCGCCGAAACTCGCGCGCCCCTCTTCCTTCCCCTGTCGCAACCCGTGCCCTAACCGCTTGGCGGTTCCCCTCCTCTTCATTTCTTCTGCCCGACGCCACTGCTCTTCCGCCGCAGAGCCCGATTCCTTTCTCCTCTCCCTCCCGCGCTGCCTTCTCTCGATTTCCCATCGTCGCCGACACCCAACCCGACGCTAGCCTTCATCTTCTCTCTCACACCTCCATGAGCTTCTCCATCACATCTACTGTCGCCGGTGCTGCCACGGCTTTGCTATCTCGTCTCGTGTTGGGGGCGACTGTGCCCTAGGTTTTCGATCACCCCTCTTTGCTGTGCTCGTGCTCATTTCAGAGAGCCAGCCGCCTAACCTCTGCACCAGTCGCTACAACTACAGCGGCCAGGAGCGGGTGGTTGTACCCAGTGCCACCATCGCGCCACCATTCTTCCGTTCCGGCCATCGTCGAGCTTCTCTCCACTCTGCCCGACGCCATGCCCTAGTTTGCTCTTCGCTCTCGTCGGCCTACCAAATGGTGGCTTGCGGATCTTGGACCAGGGAGGTATACTATCTTCTACTCTTCACTGGATTTTGGATTTCTCTTCCTCGCTGTTCTCCAACAGACCCGTGCCACTTACCTTTGTATCGGCAGTGAGCTTGACCCCATTTCCTGCCTCGATTTGGTTCTCTGGTTGTCATGAAATAGCTCCATCAGGTTATTGAGGAGGTATAAGCATACGATTATTACTCTTTTATTGGTTTAGTTTTCCTTTCTAGATTATCCTCTTTAGTCGCATGTTGGATTGTTCTGTTTAAGGGTGCTTGGATTGAAAATTCACTGGCATGAGAAATGTGAAGGTTTTAGATTTGAATTGGAGACTTTGATTTAAGGTAAGCTATGTATAGTGTTTTAGCTGATCTCTTGTTAGTGTTAGGTTGATATGGATTGGTAACATATTATATTTGAGATGTTAATATGTGATAACATGACTAATGAGTAATTAGTTATCTTAGGTTGGAATTTCATATGTGATTGAGGTGCGGATTGTGGATGATTTACATTGATGGCAGTAGCTTTATGGTTACTCCGACTAGAATTTTCTGACAACCACTTCTCTGACTGCGAGGTGATAAAAGGATACTCACTATTGGGACCCTAATTACGGGATGATTGTTCTGATGTGAGGATTGTTTAGCACAGACTACGTATAAAGGCGAGGGTACCTTGACTTATCTTTGATTAAGTCATGTTGATATGTTTAGTAGGTTATAACCTATAATAATGATTATGTTCGTTTTTGTTTCGGTTGGTCACTACTTGATCTGTTACATGCTTGTTTGCTCACCTGTTATGCATTTATTGTAAGTACCCACATGATTTTATATATGCTCATATGGTAGTGACATATCATGCATCATTATGCTCAGGACCTAGGTTTTTATACCCTACCTGACCTGTGTACCTTAGGTCTTCGGATTTGACCATCGATACTACGGTACATATTTTGTATATATGGATATTGTTATGCTTATCAGGTTATTTCCATGCTTAGTGTCATGTATCATCTCGCATGATTGCATGCTGCGCGATAGTCTGCTCCATTATTGTCGTACATGTATCTGCATACACCACCACTCATGGGTTAGTGGTATATCGAGCAGTGTGTGTGCCTCCGCATGCTGTCAGTTCCGCGTGTCAGTGACTCCGCGGTCAGATTAACGTACGCTTCATTTGGCTCCACTGGTTTAGTGTAGCGGTAGTAGCCGGGCGGTTGGACTCTTGGCTCCGTTGGTCCGCTCATGGGTAGTGTGCAGGTGGTAGCCGAGAGATTCCTCCCGTCCTCGTGTCCGGGAGATGAGAGCATTGAGCTCCCTGATTTGGGGTAGGAGGATAGGTATACTCATTGCATCCCGTCCACTGGTCACTTATCGGGAGTAGTGATGTCGAGTGCACGGTCGTCACCTACCCACTTGGTCTCACCATGTGTGTGACATGGTCGTCCGCGGGGGTGACCATTACATTTCATCATATCATAATGCATTTATTGCTTGTGTTGCCGCATTTACTTGTTGCATTTGTATGGATGCATATGTTTGAGATCACAGAGTTTCTCTGATTCTGACACTATTCTAATAGGAGACCAGGTGAGTCGGTTCTCTTACCATGCATTGTTACGCCTTTTGTCTAGGAGACTGTACTTCATAGTTATTACTGTCTATTATATCTTACTATATATGTCAACTGGTATCTGATGAGTTGTTGAACTCACCCCCCGTGGACACTATCTTTTTCAGGTACCAGGTCATTATAGAGTCGCTTGGAGTATCCTGTCTGTCGGTCCCCACGTCACATCAGAAGACTTACAATTTCCCTTTATGTTTTATTTGAATTATGTGTCAGTGTATTTAGCTTTATGTTCCGGCTTTGTTTCTGGAGCGTTGTTGTTGTTACGTGGTATTTTGTGTTATTGTGTGGTGTAAGCCTAGTCGGCTAGCAGTATTTTGTTTTGTTTTGTATGGGCTTGTCTTTATGTTTTTTCGCTGTGTTGGTTTTGATTTCAGCCGAGTAGGTTGATAAAAATATATATAACTGCGTGGTTGTTGTTATATTTGTTCAGCCGTGTAGGCTGAGATTATTAACTGCGTGGTTGTGTATATATTCCGGCCGCATGTGGCTGATGTATATTGTGTCTGTAGAAATGCTTCAGATTGTCAACCGTACTGGGGAGGTGCTGCCGAAATTTTCTTCGTTCAGGGACTTCCCCGGGGCGTGACAGAATATTTACTTTAACGATGTATCTGCTATTTCCTCCTTTGGCTTTTCATTTTCTTGCTTTTGCATGTTCGGATTCTGGCATATTTACTTTAACGATGTGTTAATTCCTCGATGTATTGTTTACTGCTTGCATTTGATCAATTGCTTTATCTGATAGTGGCGTGGCATAGTGAGGCCATGTGTCTGAATTAGATATTTTCCTTTGATGTTACCCTAATTGGTTTAGGTCAACATAGTATCCGGAAAGTTAGATTGGCAATTAGCAGTTTTTGGTTATAATAGTGGCTGAGTTATGAATGAGAAGGTTTGGTTAAACTTTGAGTTTTCACTTCACTTGTGTTGTATAACTGTCCACTCAAATTGTATACGAGTGCATACAAACTCATTCTATTTTATTGTAGAACGTTTTGAAGTAAGTAAAGAAAAATATGCAGTTAGACGTAATAATACGGAACCTAATCATTAGTTCATGTGCTCTGAAAGTAAGTTGATTTGATAATTTCTTCTTGGTATCCTAAAAAACATGTGAGGTTATGCCTTCATAGACATTCTAGTTGTTGATTGGATAGCCATCTCTTTTCTCTAACAAGTTTTTTCACAGTACTAATGACAACTTTGTTCCACTTTATGAATACTAGTTTAGCTTTATCAAAATTTTAAATTATTTCTGTTAAGTATCCAAGACTAGAAGTGAGTTTGAAGTGATTATTTGTGAAGAAATAAATACAATATTGTTTTCTGCAAATGACTTCTTTTTCTATTTTTCACATTAATATTTTCTTGAAATAGTGCTAGGAAATTAAATAGATCTGTAGGATCTTCAGTCCTGGCCATTTATTACTAGTGTGATGAGCAGTATGTTTTCTTGTATTCCTCATTCCTAATAAAATGTGGTTTGAGTGGATCTGCAACATCACTTAGCTTATCTATTTGTAAAATGTCTTAAACTGGAATTTGAACTGTGACCTTTGTTTTTAGCTTTTACCATCGAAAATTTCTTTTGCATAATACTGATGGTATTATTTTCTGTGGCAGATACACAGTGGTAGGTGTTTTGTCCCAGTCTCAAGCCGACAATCCTTTTTATCAGTATATCTAGTAGAAGTAAGAATGTAAATCGTTGTCTTCGAGGCCGACTAGCTATTTTGTGCTTTTTTTATTTTAAATTTGAATGTCACTATCTACTTTGAAACAGAACAATTTAGTCTTTGTGTATAGTTGAATTCTCCTGTAAATACTAATACTTTGTAATTGAATTCTATTGTTTTGGTACGAGTTTGAAATCATTAGCTGAGCTAATTAATGTTATTTTATAAGTCAAATTCAAATCTAGACATGGTAAAAGAAAATTAATAGTTTTGTAAATATAAAAAAATGATTTTGTAAATAGATTTTTTTTATTTTTATTTTAAAAAGACGACGCTTTTAAAGCGTTGCACAAGTGTTGTCTTTGCCAAAAACAACAACGCTTTTAAAGTGTTGCAAAGATGATGTTTTTGCAAAAAATACACAACGCTTTTAAAGCGTTGTCTTCGCTACAAACGACAACGCTTTAAAAGCGTTGTCGTTGAGCAGACTTTTAACAACAGTGCCTTTAACAACGCTTTTTTAGGCACAAAGACAACGCTTAAAAAGCGTTGTCTATTAGCTTTTTTCTTGTAGTGAGTAAAGTCATGAGGGTCTAGGCTCAAAGTAGATAATATCATGTCATTGTAGAGATATATGAACATCCTTGGGTACAACAAATGGTATTAGAGTCATGGTTCAAACCAAATGCAATGTGGAGTGGCCTTGAACGAAGTTGAGATAGGCCCGGAGCTGGTCATGAGTGACCGGAGATGCTTATGGGGAGGCTTGGAGTAGGTCAAGGTGACCAGATGCTTGTGTGGGGCTTAGAGCAGGTCAGAGTGACTGGATACTTGCAGGGAGCGAGTAGGTCAGGGTGACTAGATGTTCACGGGGAGGCCAGAAGCAGGTCAGAGTGACTAGATACTCACAGAGAGGCCTGGAGCATATCAGGGTGACCGAATACTTGCGTGGAGGCCTAGAGCTGGTCAAAATGACTGGATGCTCACGGGAAGACCCAGACTATGAGAGTAATCGTGGCCTTTATTTGATGGGAGGATTGTTGGGGTTCAATCAAAGTCTCACATTGGAAAGATTTGGTAAAGATCATAGGTTTAAAAGGATGTAGGATATCTTTATTAGCATGAGACTTTTGGGGAGAGCCCAAGAGTAAAGCCATGAGGGTCGAGGCCCAAAGTGAACTATATCATGTCATTGTGGAGATATGTGAACATCCTTTTGGGTACAACAGTTTCAAGGCATGTTTGTTAGTTTATATTGATTCACATGCATTGATGATGTGAACAAATGTATGGGAAGATGCTCTCTCTCACTCGTGGGTACGCAAGGAGGGTGCAAATCAAGGGTCTGGATTATACTGAACCATGTTGACTCATGTACGAGCACCACCTGCACGCACTGAATGCTAGATCAGTCGGGGCAAAATTTGCCCAAGTGAAATAACCAATATTTTACCACGTGTATTCTTTTTACTGCTTAAGAAGGTAACACAAGAAGGTAATGGAAGCATTAACCATTATTTTCGTAACTATTAGAGTGTATACTAAAAATCTAACTTTTGTAAACATTTGTTTTGAAATAAAGAATCACATTAGTAAAAAATATCTACATTTATGCTAAGTGTAGTTGTTCAATTAATTTATAGATAACATGGTGTGTGGTGTCACACATAGAAGATCATGTTATCGATTCTTTATAAATTATAAACAGGAGCTCGCAACTAAGATGGAAAGGAACAAACTATTGGAATAGTCGTAGTGTAACTAGGTATTAGTTTATCTTGACTAATAAATTACACTAGTACACTCTAAGTGTATTGAGCATGACCATTTAAGGTAAGTTCTTTTTATACCGACTTAATAAAAAAACAAGACCTTAGTTATTATGGAAGTATGTGCTCTTAATCCTAATATAATAATAAGCACATATATTTAGTATTTATTTCTTTAACTTATCAAAGGGTGAGATTTAGCTCGATAAATCAAAAAGCCCGATAAGTTGGGAAATGATATTACTTATAGTGTGTATTGTTAATTATAGAAGGAAACTGTGTCCTAGTAATCTAAGTTGATAATGTCCCCAAGAGAAGCTCATAAGGATTGTCATGTTAAACCCTGCAGGTGGACTTAGTCCGACATAACGATAAGGTTGAGTGGTACTACTCTTGGACTAAGATATTAATTGAAGTGAGTTGTCAGTAACTCCTTTAATTAATGGGCATTCGACATCTTAAACACAGGGAGATTAACACACTCATAATAAGAATGAGCTCAAAATGTAATTTGGGATTGGTGCGGTAGTTCAATAATAATTCTTCAGTGATATGAATTATTATTGATGAAATTAAGTTGGGTGTTCGGGGTGAACACGGGAAGCTTAATTTCATCGAGAGACCAAAACCAATTCCTCCTCTCGGTCTCTATCGTAGCCTCTTATTTATAAAGTATTATACCCACCTTTTTGCCCATCCTAAGGTGGCCGGCCAAGCAAGCTTGGAACCCAAGCTTGGGCCGACCAAGCAAATAGGAAGAGCCAAGTTGTGTGGCCGACCCTAGCTTGAACCCAAGCTAGGTGTGGCTGGCCACATCAAATTAAAAGGATTTTAATTTTTTAAAATTTTTCTTATGTGGATTCCATGATTTTAAAAGAGAGTTTAAAATTATAAATATTTCCTTTTATAGCTTTCTACAAAAGATTAAGAAAAGATTTGATATCTTTCCTTATTTGTAGATTGAAAGGAAGATTTTAATTTTGAAAAAAAAAATATTTTTTTGTAACTATGTTCATGATTTAAAAGAGAATTTTAAAATTATAAATTTTTTCCTTTTATAAGTTTCTACAAAAGATTAAGAAAAGATTTGATATCTTTCCTTATTTGTAGATTGAGAGGAAGATTTTAATTTTAAAAGATAACTTTCCTTTTTGGAAATCATCCACATGTTTTAATAGAGAGATTTTAATTTATAAAATTCCTTTTATAGCCAACCATGAAGGGAAAAATTATTAGAGAAATTTTTATTTTAAAATTTCCGGAAACAAATTAGGAAATTTTAATTTGTGTTAAAACTTTCCTTGCTTGGAGTAATGAGGTGGTCGGCCATGATATTTAGGAAAAGGAAATTGGTTTTAATCAATTAAAATTTTCCTTTTCTCATGGCAAAGAAAATAAGGAAGGTTTTATTTAATTTTTCCTTATTTGCCAAGACCAAGGAATATAAAATTGGGGGAAGGGGTGCCTTCATGAGACACAACTCTATTATATTTTCCTCCCTCTCTTCCTTGGTGGTGGTCGGCCCTAGACTTAGCTCTTCTCCTCTTCTCTTCTTCTTTAGTGGCCGGTTTTCATCCCTCTCTTGGAGCTTTTGTTGGTGGCCAGTTCTAGCTAGGAGAAGAAGGAGAGAAAGGAAGTTTTGTTTCTAGCATCCCTTGGAGCTTGGTGGTGGTGGTCGAAACTCTTCATCCCAAAGAGAAGTGCTTGGCCAAAACTTGCAAGAAGGAAGAAGAAGGGCTTGGGTGGTTCTCATCTCGGTAGATCGTTGCCCACACAACATCCGACATAAGAAGAGGAATATGGTAGAAGATCAAGAAGTTGTTGCATACAAAGAAAGGTATAACTAGTAATTCTTTTCCGCATCATACTAGTTTTTCTTTGTATGAATTCCAAACACAAGAGGCTAGAGATTCTAGATTTTCGGATTAGATATTTAAAGTTGTGTTTCTTTTGTTTTGTTTTTCGAATTTGTGATTCTATTGTTCTTTTTGGTTAAATCTATAATTATATAAGGAAATTAAATATTAGATTTCTTTAAAAGGCTTTGTCTAGGCGGTGGTGGATGATCTCATACCCAAGAAGAACTAGTGCCTCACCATACAGTCCTGGAAGCCAATTTTAGAAATTAATATTTAATTAAATTTATAACATAGGTGGATTTGGATCAATAATGTTAAACATCGTTTGTGATCCAAGTCTAAACTATTAAGAACAGATAAGTTAAATTTGGAATCAATAATGTTAAGTTCCGTTTGCGATTCCGAATTTAATTTCTAAAGAACACAATAGGTTGTTAGGAAAGGTTGAGGACTTGTGCAAATTTTTGTACAGTGGAACCGGTACGATCTTCCAAGGACAAACCAACAGTAACCTCCCGGATAGTGATGGTCGCCGGCTAGCTTTAATCCTTAGTTATTGAATGCTCATTATGTTGGGATATGCCCAATGCGAGTGCGTGCTAGAACATGTTTCATAAATATGCGCAGCTGAAAATAAAATAATAATAATTCTTAATTATTACATCGCACACACCACACGCATACAAGGATACAACATACCAAACATAATCGCATAATTAAAATTTTACAGAAAGTAAATTTACGTTAGGTATACTTTACGGATGACCTGTAACGAGAAGGACATCAACAGTAGCAACGTTGTCGAACCTCGCCTCTATTCGTATCCACGCTGAGCTCCTCAAGACAACTCCTTAAGTGCAAGTCTCTCCTTCGGAGGTTAATAGCCACGAGCGAAGAAGAGGGATTAAGAGGAAGAAGAAGAGAAGCACACAAGGGAGAGTTTTTCTCCCTTATGGTCATCACAACAACAAGAGGGAGCACCCTCTTGTTGGCGGCAGGAGAGAGAGAGGGGAGGGAGAGGAGGATTGGGTTCCCAAAAGTCCAATCAATCAAATAATAAAACTTGTGTATAATTCTCTCCTAATTACATCTATATATAATCCTCTTTAATAAGTTGGATTAGAAAGCTCAAATCCAACCCATTATCCCTTAACCAAAAATTAACCCATTAACCCCTTAGTTTGGTTCACAACTAAATCAAGTTGGTTCATGACTAATTTATAATTAAACCAAATGTGGTTCGACTCTACCATAAGAGATGTAGCTCATCTATGCTTCCATCAAGACAAATATTTCCATATTTATCTTATGTATGGTCCAACCAAACATTTATCTCTTGATCTAAAAATCTTATTCTTTAACTTGTTTTATGTCTTTTAGAGACTCGTTAGTACATGTGGCCCATTAGGTTTTCGGTTTATTTTGACTGTCCATAATTAACTACTTAATTATAGAACGATCATGAGTGTCATCTAGTAGTACATCATGATCCCCAATTAGCTAAAAAATCATAGCTAATCTTAGAACTAATTCTAAACCCTTCAGCAGCTATAGTGAGTCGTGCCTTGTTCCTTTCACTCATCTTATACCCACTTGGTTCAAGACATGGTCTATGTGTCTGTCCCCATTAGACTAACTATGTCAAACCTAGCCCAAGTAATACTTCCTCGTTCTAAGGATTCAAATTATTCGTATATGTGTACAAGAGTCTCGTACTCTTAACATGTGATGCTTTTGCAAAAGAGTTTGGGTAATAATCCTAACGAGTGACCATAGGATATACTTCTCCTAGTAAGGAGCAGTGAATCCTATGTGTGTTATCCAAACATGTTTTAGCATTTTGACTTATACCCCAATCATCCTGGGTCCACACTTCAATAATGTGCTTACTTAAGATGTCAAAGTATAAGTCTCCATGACCAAGATGACTTATATATCTCAAGTCAAAGGAAACTTGCACTCGAGCTACAGTTAAAGCTCCACAGACATATTCATATATATAGATAACCATATAAAGTCTTACAGTAAGTCACTTCAATGAATTAGTTACCATAACTAGCATCCATGTTTAACTCTCGACATCCCAATGTCTTTAGCCAGTGAGAAAACAGTTGCTTGATGAACTAAGGAGTATAACCCATGCTAGTCTTACAGAATTGATGATGTCTGAATGCATCAATTCGATGATTAGGAAAATTCCAATATATTCATAATTGCACATGTAGAGATAATCACTAGTTGTGATCCAATCACAATTTCTCTCATGCTATGAATTGTGTTGCGAACATTCAGTAAATGAGTTTAAGACAATCAAACATATAATATGCACTCAAATAATGAATCTATATTTAGTAAAAACTATAAGCCGATTGTCTTAGGATATCCCTCAAAATCTAACACTTTCACTTGGCCTAATGCCAATCGCCATGGTGTCCTAAACTGTAAGCATGGGCGTGACTCTCAAAATTGCTTTGTGGTAGTCTTTGTCAAAGGATCTGCTTGGTTCCTTTCAGTGAAAATTTTTTTGAGCTGTATTTCTTTCCTACTAATGATCTCCTTGATCAGATAATAGCGACGAAGCATGAGTTTTAATCGCTAATGAGACCTAGGTTCCTTTGCTTACATAATAGCTCTGGTGTTGTCGTAGTAAATAGGTAATGCTTCAACAGCGAACCGAACTACTCCAAGTTCGGCAACGAACTTTATAATTTAAACTACTTCCTTTGCTACTTTCGAAGCTGCAATGTATTCCATCTCACAGGTAGAATCTGCAACAGTGTCTTGCTTAGAACTTTTCTAAGTAATTGCGCCTCCATTTAATATGAATATGAATCCAGATTAGGGCTTGGAGTCATCCTTGTTCATCTGGAAACTTGCATCTGTATATCCGCGTATGATCATATCACCATCTCTATATACCAATAATACATCTTTAGTTTTTCTCGAGTACTTAAGGATCGTCTTGACAGCCATCCAGTGATCCATTCCTGGATCAGACTGGTATATGCTCGTAACACTCAGAGCATACGATATATCAGACCTTATACATAATATAACATACATGATAGATCCTATTACGGACACATAAGGTATCTTATCCATGCAAATTCTCTCATCTTCTGTGTGTGGGTACATAGACTTCGAAAGGTGAATTCCATGCCTCATAGGTATGAAACCTTTTTTGATTAAGACATGCTAAATTATTTTTGCACTTTGTCTATATATATCGACTGTGAAAGACCAAGCAACTTTTTCGATCTATCTCTATATATTTATATCTCGAGGATGTAAGTTGCTTCTCCCATGTCTTTTATGGAGAATGTTTTGGACAACCAAACTTTAACCGACTATAAAATTGGAACATCATTTTCTATAAGTAAAATGTCATCGACATATAATATCAGGAATACGACCACACTCTTACTAACCTTTTAATATATATAAGGATTATCTGGATTTTGAAAGGAATTAAATTCTTTAATTGCCTTATCAGAACAGATATTCCAACTCTTGGATGTCTGCTTTAATCCATAAATAGACCATTGAAGCTTGCATATTTTATTTTTGTCAACAGATGTGAAACATTCGGGTTGTATCATATACACGTCCTCGAGCATATTTCTATTAAGGAAAGCTGTTTTCACATCCATTTGTCATATCTCATAATCATGATGAGCTGATATGGTCAGGAGTATCTGAATGGATTTAAGCATGACTACAGGTGAGAAAGTTTCATCATAGTCAATGTCTTGCCTTTGACGATAGTCTTTCGCTACCAATCTTGACTTGTAGGTAATTACATTACTATCCATGTCAGTTTTCTTCTTGAAAACCCACCTACACCCTATAAGCATAATGCCCTTAGGTTGGTCCACCAAATTCTAAACTTGATTTTCATACATAGAATCCATTTCATGACTTCATAGCTGTAAGCCACTTGTTCTTTTCTAAACTATTCAGAGTCTCTTTGTAATCAGTAGGTTTCTCATCCTCAATGAGTAACACGTCATTCAATTTTCTTACAAGAGATCAATATCTCTTAGAAATATTATGTGTCCTACCTAATCTATGAGGAGGTTATGTCATAATTGGTTGTGGTTTTTGACTAAGTATCTCATTAGTGTTTATTGGAGTCTCTTGAACTTCATCAAGTTCAACCATATTTTCACTTACTTCCTGTAAGAGAAATTCTTTCTCAAGGAAGGTAGCATGCCTTGAAATAAACACCTTTTGTTCCAATGGGTGATAGAATTGTTAACCCTTAGTTTCCTAAGGGTATACAATAAATAAACACTTATCAGACTTAGCATTCAACTTGTCTAATATAGTCCTCTTCACATAAGCAGAACATCCCCATATCTTAAAATAAGATATGAGAGGTTTTTTACTAGTCCATGCCTCATATAGAGTAGTTGAGATCGCTTTCATCGAGACTCTGTTTAGCAAGTAAACAACTATCATGAGTGCATAACCCTAAAAGGTTTTAGAAAGATTTGCACGATCCATTATTGACCTAGCCATGTCCAACAAGGTTCGGTTACGCCTTTCTAATACACTATTATGTTATGGCGTATATGGCGGAGTATATTGAGATAATATACCATTGCCCCTTAGAAAATCTTGAAACTCTTGGCTTAAATACTCACCACCTTGATCGAATTGAAGTATCTTGATATTTTTACCAAGTTGTTTATCTACTTCATTTCTAAATTCTCTAAACTTTTCAAAAGCTTCAGACTTGTGTTTCATTAGATACGCATGCCCATAATGAGAGTGATTATCAATGAAAGTAATGAAGTAGTTATAATCTTCTAGTGCATGAGTTGACATTGGTCCACATATATCGGTATGTATGAGCCCAAGTAATTCATAAACTCGTTCACCCTTTCTAGAAAAAGGTGACTTTGTCACCTTGCCTTTTAAACATGAATCGTATGCATCAAATGTATCTAATTAAAATGATTTGAGAACTGCAATCTTTTACAATTTCGGACATGTGTTTCTTGCTTATATGGCCAAGGCGACAATGCCACAAGTAAAAGCTTAATTGATTATCTAATCAGGCACGTTTATTGCTCGTATTGATATTGAATGCATCACTAGATATATCTAACGCGTAGATGTCATTGCATAAAGTTCTAGTACTATAAAGAACTCCATTCAACAATATATCACAATAATTGTTACTTAAAGTCAAATGAAAACCTTTTCTATTTAAGTAAGAAATAACAACAATGTTCTTTATTAATACGAGAAAAAAATAACAATTATCTAGTTCTAAGATAAGTCCACTAGGAAGCTGTAACAAGTATGTTCCGATGGCGACTGTAGCAACCTTTGCTCCATTCTCAACTCGCAGACTTGTTTCTCCCTTGACGAGTCTTCTAATATTCCTTAGCCCCTGTATGTCATTACATATATGTGAGCCATGCCAGTATCCAATATCTAAGTGTCTGAGGAAATAATATGATAATCAATAATGAAAATACCTGAAGAGGATAGGGCATTGGATGCCTTATTCTTCTTCACAGATTCAAGATTGATCTTGTAGTTTCTTCGTCAGTGTCTCATCTTGCCACAATGATGACATAGGCCCTTTTTTTATCGGTTCTATTGTTTTGGTCTTTTTGCTCTTCTCCTTAGCATGATGTTTTGGTTTCCTCTTCGAACCTTTCTTGGAGGAGTCTACTTTTTGCTCTTCCCCTTAGCCTGATGTTTTGGTTTCCTCTTCGAACCTTTCTTGGAGGAGTCTACTAACATCATAATTTTCTGTTCACCTTTAATAGAAGGCTCTACAGTCTTGAGCAAATTAGTCATCTAGGGAATGGTCGATTCTAAATTGTTCATCCAATAGTTCATCACAAATTGTGAATGACTTTTTGGTAAACTAAGTCAAATTAAGTCAATACTTAACTCATGATCCATTGTAAAATGGAGTGATGTTAAACACTCTATGTAGTCGTTCATCTTTAGTACATATTATACTGTGGACGAACCCTCCTACATCTTTGAGCAAAAGAGAAGGTTAGAGACCTTGAACCTTTCGGATCTAGCTTACTCATCAAATATCTCACAAAGATGATAAACAATATCATAAGCATCCAAATGCTCAGGTTGTTTCTATAGTTCAGGAGTCATAGCAGCTTGCATGATACAACTTGTAAGTACAGAATCATCCTTATATTTTTGAAGGACCAACAATTGGTCCACAGTTGCATCGGCATCAAGACTTATGTGAAGGGATGATCAAGGACATAAGCTAGTTTCTCAGCTTTGAGAACAATTCTTAAATTTTGAAACCAGTCCAAGAAGTTTGTCCTAGTCAGTTTATTCGAGTCCAAAATCGAACGCAGATTAACAAAAGTCATAATTAAATGATTAACCTAGAAATACAAAAATGAGAATGTATGAGAGACATGATATTAACAAGTATACATCAAATGCATATTACCCAACTTCACCTCTATCCACATTAATCATGACTTTGGCACAACAAATCAACGCTTCAAGTTTAAAATCAGCCCGTTAATCATGAGATTGCATCTCTATGGTTTGAACATATTTAATTTCAAGTTTGAGCTTAACTTTGGCCAATAACTCAAACAAGAACTTAACTCTGGTTCTTACTATATTAACGGAAGATGTAGGTTTTAATATTATATAAGGGATTTGGTCTCATCTATATCATGCAAATATTCTATCTATACGACATTACATGCATGACATAAATGATGATATGACATGTCGCACGCATGACAAAAATGATGACATGACACATCACACATATGATATAGCATGACACATCACACATATGGTAAGATCAAATCACATTACACGCATGATAAAATATAATTATACCATAATTAATGTATCTATATAACATACAATATGGTATGAACATTAAATAAATTTATATATGTTATAATTCTATTTTTAAAATAAAAATATATTATAAATCTGAATTAATATATTTTATCTAGAATCTTTCTATTATTTAATTATTTTAGAAATAGAATTCTAAATTAATTTCCTAACAATTTAAGAAATAAATAAGTAATATTTCTTAATTTATTATAGAATAATTTAAATCTAGATTTTTATGATTTTTTAAATCTTTCCAAATTTGATATTTCCTAATAATTTAGGAAACTTACTAAAAATAAAATATTTTAATAAATCTGAAATTCCAGAAGAGATTAATTCTACAATTTAATTTAGAATATTTTCAATCTGAATTTTTAATGATTTTTAAAATCTTTTCAAATTTGGTATTTCCTAATAATTTAGGAAACTTTCCAAAAATAGAATATTTTAATAAATTTAAAATTTTCAAAAAAATAATTTTATAATTTAATTTAAATATCTTAGATGTGAATTTTTTAAAATTTCAGAATCTTTCCATATTTGGTATTACCTAACAAATTAGAAAATTTTCTAAAAAATATAATATTTATTAAAATTTTAGAAAAATCCAAAAATGATAATTTCTAAATTAACATAGTATTTCTAAATTTATTTTTTCAAAATTATATCAAATTTTTTTCAAAAATGAAATTTCCTAACAATTTAGGAAACTTCAAAAATAGAAAAAGTTTTAATAATTCTAGAAAAATTTCAAAATTAATTACAACACTAATTACGAACCCTAAAATAATTTTACGATCATGTCGAAGCACGATCAAGCTCTGATACCACTATTGGGATATGTCTGATGTAGGTGTGTGCTAGAACATATTTCGTAAACATGCGCAACGAAAAATAAAACAATAATAATTTCTAATTATTACATCACACACACCCCACACATACAAGGATACAATATACCAAACATGATCACATAATTAAAATTTTATGGAAAGTAAATTTATGCTAGGTATATCTTACGGATGACCTGTAACGAAAAGAGCATCAACGGTAGCGACATTGTTGAACCTCACCTCTATTCGTATCCACGCTGAGCTCCTCAAGACAACTCCTTGAGTACAAGTCTCTCATTCGAAAGTTACTAGTCATGAGCGAAGAAGAGGGATCAAGGGGAAGAAGAAGAGAAGCACACAAGGGAGAGTTTTTCTCCCTTGTGGTGGTCACGACAACATGAGGGAGCACTCTTTTATTGGTGGCGGGAGCGAGAGGGGAGGGAGAGGAGGATTGGGTTTCCAAAAGTCTAATCAACTAAATAATGAAACTTGTGTATAATTCTCTCCTAATTACATCTATATATAATCCTCTTTAATGAGTTGTATTAGAAAGCTCAAATCTAACAAATTATCCCTTAACAAAAAATTAGCTTATTAACCCCTTGGTTTGGTTCACAACTAAACCAAGTTAGTTAATGACTAATTCATGATTAAACCAAACATGGTTCAACTCTACCATAAGAGATATAGCTCATCCACGCTTCCATCATGATAAATATTTCCATGTTTGTCTTATGTATGGTTCGACCAAATATTTAATCTCTTGATCTAAGAAGCCTATTATTTAACTTATTTTATGTCTTTTAGAGACTTGTTAGTGCATGTGACCCAATAGGTTCCTGGTTTATCTTAGATATCCATAATTAACTACTTAATTATAGAACGATCATGAGTGCCACATAGTAGTACATCATAATCCTCAATTAGCTAAAAAATTACAATTGATCTTAGAACTAATTCTAAACCTTTCAGCAGCTACAGTGAGTTATGTTTTGTTCCTTTCACTCGTCTTATACCCACTTGGTTCAGGACATAGTATATGTGTCTATCCCCACTAGACTGACTACGTCACACCTAGCCCAAGTAATGTTTCCTCGTTCTATAGATTCAAATTACTTGTATATGTGTATAAGAGTCTCATACTATTAACATGTGATGTTTTGGCCAAAGAGTTTGCGTAATAATCCTAACAAGTGGTTATAGGGTATACGTCTCCTCGCAAGGAGCGGTGAATTCTCTGTGGACTATCCAAACATCTTTGGGCATTTCAACTTATACCTAATTATCCCGGGTCCATGTCTCGATGAGATGCTTGCTTAAGATGTCAAAGTATAAGTCTCCATGACAAAGATGACTTGTATACCTCAAGTTGAAGGAAACTTTCACTCGAGCTGCAGTAGAAACTCCACAAACATATCCATATATATAGATAACTGTATGAAGTCTTATAGCGAGTCACTCCAATGAACTAGTTACCATAACTAGCATCCACGTTTAACTCTCTACATCCTAATATCTCCAGTCAATGAGAAAACAGTTGCTTGGCGAACCAATGAGTATAACCCGTGCTAGTCTTATAGAATTGATGATGTCTGAATGCATCAATTCAACGACTAGGAAAATTCTAATACGTTCATAATTGCATATGTAGAGATAATCACTAGTTGTGATTCTATCACAATTTCTCTCATGCTATGAATTGTATTATGAAAATTCAGTAAATGAGTTTAAAACAATCAAAAATATAATATGTACTCAAATAGTAAATCTATATTTAGTAAAAATCGTAAGGCGATCACCTTAATATATCCCTCAAAATCTAACACATTACTGGTCATTCAATGCTGGGAAAGGATGGCGCTCCTATATAAAGGTAGACCATGGTCTTCTATATATAGGGAGACCATGGTCTTGAGCAAGACACAAAGAAAAGAAGCAGTAGCTCTCCACCTTCGTTCCCCTCTTCCTCTGTCATGCAACTCTAGCTTAGCGGAGTGCCCGTGATAGCAGTCGAGTACCACTTAGTTCACCATGACTACCAGTGCTTGGTGAGAATCATAATTAATCGTTGTATCCTAGGAAACAGACGACCCAAGTAAACCTCAAAGTACAGCCGGAGGTGGGGCAAATCTATTTCAAGGAAATTGTGACAATCGCAAATCTCAATCCATTCGCCCGCTCAGCCTCTCTGCCTGACCAGCCGCTCGCTCACTTTGTCGCCCACTCGACTTCTTTGCCCGACCGACTGCTCGCTCACTCGGTCAGCCGCTCGACTTCTCTGTCCGACTGGCCACTTGCCTACTTTGCTTGTCCGGTCGTACTCTCACCCAATCGCTCAGTTTTTGCCTGATCGACCGCTCGCTCGGCCGCTCACCCACTCAGCTGATCCCAAGCCTCGGTACGCTCACCCGGTCGGCCTCTTAGTTCCCTTGGAAACTCCACCTCTCTTCTTAGCTACTCGGTTCTCCCATTCGACCTCTCACACGGTAGCTCGATCTGCCCACCCGGCCACTCACTCAGTCCACTCGGTTGAACACTCATTCGCTCGACCTCTTTGTCTGCTCGGCCGCAAGCTTGTCCGGCCACACGCTCACTCGACCGCTCACTTGCTCGACCTCTGGCTCGATCTACTCGGTCGATCACTCTCTCAGCTCACTCGGATACTGTGTAATTTATATTCAACACTTGACAGAAACCAAACCCTATTGGTAATCTAAGATTATCGGTTCAGGTTATCTTGATAGATAAGTTGAATTTAATTTAGTGTAATTTAAATTCGGCTAATTTCCAAAATCTCTAGTGGATTGTCCAACAGTTTTTGCACCTTTAGTAAGATGAAGATTTTGATGCTGAGTGCACAATATGTTTGATATATTACTATGGTTAAAGTTAGGTTAGTTATAATATAGCCAGTTGTGTCAAGTTTATAGGTGTATGATACTTGACAGGACAAAACAGTGACTAAATCCTAGTGGATCTAAGCATCTAAGTCCTGATTGAGAATGAGGCATGAGTTAAATCTTGGTTAGAGACCAAACAATAAAATTATTAGTTGAGGACTAGGTAAATCAAGTCCAAGTGATTAAGGTTTGGTAGAAAAATTCATAATTAAAGGCTAGGTGACTTAAATCCAAGTGATTAAGATTTGATAGATAAAATTCTTAGCAAGAGGTTAGGTGACTCAAGCCCAAGTGATTAAGATTTGATAGATAAAATTATTAGTTGGACGCTAGGTGAATCAAGTCCAAGTGTATGGAATCAAGTAAAGGCTGATTGTTTGGCAAAATGTCCAAGTGTGCAAAATCAATTGGGAGTTGATTGCTTGACACAAGTACAAGTGTGTGGAATCTGAGTTTGTTGCAAATGTACAACGAAATCAGATTTTTTTTAGATTTGTAATGAAATTCTGAATTTGTTGCAATTTGCAACAAATATAAAAATTCGTTGCAAATTGCGACGAATTTTGATATTTGTTGCAAATTGCGACGATTTTTTATATTCGTTGAAAAAAAATAGATTTTTGGTTGAAGAAAGGTTTGCGACTAAAATTTTTTTCGTCGTAAAATTAGCGACAAATTTTGCAACAAATAGGATATTCGTTGTATAATTTGCAACGAATTTTCAATTTTTCGTCGTAAAATTTAGGGACGACTGATTTGTGACAAAAATTTTTTCATATCAAATTTCGTTGCAAATGCATTTTGCAACTATTTTTTTTTTAAAATTCGTTGCTAAATTTGTCTCTAAATGATTGATTTTTTTATTAAAATTTTTTGTTTTGGTAATGTACTAATATTAACTTGTATTCTGTTTATTTTTTTTAATTATTGTATTTTTATTATTGAAAGTTATATACAATATATAAATATATTAAATTATCATTAAAAACTTTTCTATTCTAATCTTTCTGCATTTAATATTACCTAAGTTTATATATTTTATTTATCTATGTTTAACCAGTCATATAAATGCCCAACATTAAGCTTTACTTAAATTAGAAATATATTTTCTTTCTTGTGTTTTTTTTAAAATCTCTATCCAAATTAAGCACTATTCATTGGTTAAGTATTTTGTATATATTGTCATATATTTTTACACATAATTCAATCTATTATTCTAGTAAAAAATCTATTTAAATATAACTATTTCTATTTTTAAAGTAATCAGAAAAATTATCCCTCTTTTAAAAATAAATACTAGCAATCATAAAACTACAAAATGTAGTAAAATCGATTTCTTTCATTAAGGGTAAAACTCCCCACATGTACTACATAGTCTACCCCTATATGCCTATCAAAATCTCTTGAAATATAAGCTTTTATGCAAACAATTTAAAAATTCAATCATATTTAAAAGATCTAACCCAAGTATAAATTTCATTTTTTTACATAAAACTTAATAAATAAAGCACACCATAAATATTCTAAAATTAAAAGGAGATCTGTTATTATCATTACCATCACCAAGAATATCCTACTTTTAAAAATATAAAAATAACATCTTATATATCTATAGTTTATTCTCACTATCTAATTGTAAAAATATGAAATGTGAGTTTGATTATCTTATACCTGTTTTAGTCAAAGTTGCTCTATCAAAATAGCTATAGGATTATATATATTCTCACATGTTTAGTTGATTAGAGGATGATAATTTCACTATAATGATAAGAGAGATTAATTACTTTTCTCTAGTTACTTGACGGTTGACTAAAAACTGATTTAATGATTTACCTCCCTTTACTTAATTCGAGGATGGACTGTGAGAAACGTTTGAAATGAACGTATTCCTCTTTTACTATTAAGAATTATATAATTTTGCCTAAAACAATTTTAATATAATGAAAATTAGGAGGTTATTTTGATATTATTTAATAATAATAATAATAATAATAATAATAATAATTTAAAATTCTATCGAACATTATGTAATCCAAAACCTTATATTTATAATCCTTGTCTAATATAATCCCTACTCAACTTCTGAAACATCTACTACATATTTATCGTCATTTTTTAACTTTTTTTTTTGTTTTTTTCTTCTAATTATGCCGTCTATTAATTATAGCTAGTCTATTTCAAGTCTTTTAACTTTTGAATGCATGGAATTCTACAGTTCTAATCCTATAACCGTATTTTTGAGTTTTCCAAAAATAAGACTGTATACTACACTAGTGTTGACAATTGTGCGAAATTGCAAGTATGAAAAGTAATGACATGCCGTGACTACAATCAGTCCGCAGTACAGTATGGGGTTAATTTTGAGACGGGATCCCCGCGTCGTCGCAGATGCTTTTAGGTCATGGCGACGCTGCGATCTCACTGGTCTCCGATCCCTACGCTCTCTGATCCAATGCCCTCCCTGTAACGCCCTCGCCTTCCTTTTCACTCAAACCCTCCGCTAGTGAGACCGCCGCCGCCGCCGCCGCCGCCGCCACCCCTCCGCTGCTTTCTCCTCCTCTCCTCGTTCGCTCTCCTCCGTCGCCAACACTCCCCCTTTTCCTCCTTTTCACTCATTTGCGGTGCAGGTGCGTCCGCTGCCACCGCTGCTGTCCCTCCACACTCTCATCCCTCTCCGTTGCCGGCTGTGCGGTGCTCGTACGTGATTGGTTACGTTTCTTGATATAGAAAATTTCATAGTTTAATTTATTAAATTTTGTTAATGATAATTTTAGATGTGCAATTTGTTGTTAGTGATAATTTAAGTGTTTAAGTCGTTGTTGATGTTAATTTTTTTTACATAAAATTCCTTGTTAATGTTTAATTTGACACATGAATTAAGCACTTGGTTGTTTGGGAATGATCCGAATGAACTGAAAACATAGATATCTCTTGATTAAATATTTGAAAATTGTTCCATATTTAAAGAGGATAAATGATCTGAATTTATTGATCAAATATAACAAAATAGATTTAGTGGCTGACATATATTGACCAATAGTTTTGAATGGAAATGAGCTATCACTGACACAGAACATATAATTGAATGATAGACTTATCATTTAATATCATTTTTTGTGCAGCAATCATGTAGGTAGTTGATCTGTATGCATAACAATGTATGTGAACTTCATTTGATATAGTTTGATGTAATGCATGTACGTACTTGAAAATTATATGATCACTGGGTAATAATTTTGACATTCTTAGTAGATTATTATTGCAAGAAAATAGATGATAATAAACAACATATTTATTTTTCAGTTCTAGGTACTGTTTCAGTGACGTAACTATCTAACTAAGTCAAAATTTAACTCAATGGAAAAGAAAATCATTTTTATCACTGAAACTGAAAAAGATAATTAATAGCTCAGGATGGGTGTATAACTTTACCATATGAAACATTTCAACTCCTCTATTTGATGAGATAGTTTTAAAATGAACTATATTTGGGATATTTAAAGTAAGATAATCTTCATGCTACAAAATTAACAATATATTTACTATAACAGCAATATCCACAAATGTTCAAAACTTGAAACATATAATGCGCTATAACAACTCTCCCCTTTCCCCTTGATTTTCTATCTTACTTTAAATTTTGCATGATCCATGAACTAATTTAGCTCAAGGTTGTTATAAATGAATATAAATATAATATCTTTCAACAAAGCTTTGATAGTGCATGCATTGTAGAGTCAATTTGTATTTTTTGGGTTTTAATAACTCATTGGGTTTTTACCAATTCCATAATTTAAATCTACTATTGAATTTTTAAAAGAGTTGTTTAAATTTGCTAAGATTTTATGATAATCTAATCATTCTTTCATGGTCATTAAAAGGGGTTAGGATCGTTGTATTAATTTATCTTTTAATTTAATAAAATTTCCCCTATTTATTCATCGAGAGTTTGTGTTTGGCATCATGATTTGTTCATACTACATCACTTTATTTATATGAAACAAAATGTTAGGCAATCTTAGACTGTATATTCTGGAGGGTGGATAGAAGAGGGAAAAGAATTAATGGTGGAAAAGGATTAATTATGGAAAAGAAAAGAAAGAGAAAAAGAGGGAAAGAAAGGAAGAAATGAGGAGAAACTTGCAGCAGTGGCTAGGCTATGGCCATGAATTGTGTCCAGACCACAATCACAACCATGAGCTCACCTCGACCTCATTGTTGGGGGTTGTTGGTTCGCCAAAGCTTGTTGTTAGGGGTTGTTGGGTTATAGGTTTACTTGAGAGTTTGGTTAGGGAGGAAAGAATATTCGTTCCATCCAATTTCAGGTGGAAAAAGGGTAAAACTTAATCCACAGAGATTACAAATCCTTTCTTTCCCTAATTTTGTGTCAAGTAAATGGAGGAAGTTGTCTTCACTCTCGTGCAATCCATTCTTTTCCAAGTCTATCTTTTGTGGTAAACAAGGCATTAGAGTAAAAGAAAAATAACAAGGTTGCAGTAAAACACAACATTAGAAACCTGAAAGCAAACACTATCCATATAAACAACAAGAAAATAAGCTAGTATTTGAACATCGTATCGTCATCTATTTCAATCCATAGTATTAACTTGGAAGATGATGTTTTGGTTCTATGGATTGAAACAAATGATATTATTTTTGAATACCAACTTATTTTCTCATTGTTTATATGGATAGTGTTTGCTTTCACATTTTTTTATTTTATATTTTTTCAACTTTGTAGTTATGATGCTTTTGCTCTATGACTTCATTTCCTATAATGGAAGAGATGTAGCATGAACAGATCACGCCAAACACAAACTCTCGATGAACGAATATGGAAAATTTTATTAAAGTGGAAGATAAATCAATACATGGTATCTTATCTCCTTTTATGCATTGAAATTATGGTCGAGTTTTTGTAAAACATTAAATAATAGATCTATTCTAAAAAACCTAATGATTTATTAAAATCCAAAAAACCTATTAACTAGTTAAAACTAATTACTTAACCCTAAAGAACTCTTACTAATTCAAACTCTTAACTACGTTTGGAAGGAAACAACTAGGAAAGAAAGAGCACAAGGAAATAATTTCTGTATGACTTTCCTTTAATGAAAAGATGACATGAAAAAATTGTTTATCCGGTTGTTTTCTTTGATGGAAAGAAATAAAGAGTGAAGAAATTTCCAAACTTTATTTGTTAAATATTAAAAAAATGGAAAACATAAATCAGAAATAGATTATAATAGTTTTTTTTTTTTTGAGTTTTTAAAGCTTGGATTTGAGTTCCATTACAGATGAAAATGAGGCTTCTGCTCAAATAGGATGGCAGTACTAAATCAGAAAACTAGGGAAAGATTTCCTCAACTTTATCCTTCCCTCTAGTCTTTTCACCAAAGGAAACGGAGGGAAAATGCAGCTAGAAAAAACTTTGTATCACTTTATTTCCTTTATATGTTCCTTCCCCCTTAGGAAACATGCCAGAGGCTAAACCTTTTGGGTGTTGGCCTCCATCATGAACTAAGAATAACCTGATCCAAAGCTTTCTAAGTCATAGAATGGAGCATGCAATATTCATTGGTAGTTTGGCCTTAAAACTAGCATCTACCTTAACTATGTTTTACTTAAAATAATAGAAAATTAGGTAAAAGGATGCATTAGTTGATTTGCACCAACATGTGAAACACTCTATAAAATTATTTTCCAAGTTTACCTCTAGATTTTTCACACAACACCAATATTGTTATACACTGTTAATTTTAAAGATAAACTTTGGAAAATTTTATGAGCACTAATGGGTTGTATATCAACCACTAGATTAATTTGATTTGTCCTTTTCATATTATATTTAGAAATTTCAACGTGGGTAGTGATGTACTTCACTTGATGGTAAACAGAACACAATGAACTCCAAAAAAGGTGCAGGTAAGGTTTCTTCCACTTCAGCTGTAGGGGGTAATTCATCACGAGGTAAAGGTGCTGAAGATCCTGATTCTGGAAAAGGCAATAATGTGTTGAACAAGGGCATGCCTGGTTTGGGCTTAGATTCTCAGGAGAATGGGTGGGAGGTGTATGCAAAAAAATCCAAGAGCAGAACTGGTGGAGCTTCATCAAAACCTTGGGAGTCTTCAAATACTTCTTCTAAACCTTTGGGTCATGTAGAAGGGATCCCTAGGCAAGGATGGGGCACAAATGTAGGAGTTGGCAGAGCCTCTGGGAATAACTGGGCTCAAGCCAGTGATTATCGTAGGCCTGGCGGCAGAGGAATTGGTAAGCAGCAGAAACCTACTAAGGGCTGGGAGACACAGTACGTGGCCCCACCTGCTGGTCCAGGTGTAGTGCCACCACTGCAACACGGTTGGCAATGGGCTGCAAGAGGCGGGTCATCAGGTTCTCAACCGAAAATCTATGGACCTGTCTCTCAAAATCAACTTCAGGATGGTTCCTTCGGTGGAGATTTTGACTCTGATGGTAATATTGTAACTAAACAAAAAGATCATGACTCTGATTCTGATGATGATGATTTGGTGGATGATAGTGATGGTGATCTCAGTGATGACTATGATTCGGATGCTAGTCAAAAGAGCCATGAAACTAGGAAGAAAAACAAATGGTTCAATGGTTTCTTTGAGGAGCTGGATAAACTGACTGTTGAAGAAATCAATGAATCAAATAGGCAATGGCATTGCCCTGCATGTCAAAATGCTCCAGGTTCTATTGACTGGTATAAAGGACTACAACCTTTAATGACCCATGCAAAGACCAAGGGTTCGACAAGGGTAAAACTTCATCGAGAACTTGCTTTACTTTTAGAAGAGGAGCTTCGTCGAAGGGGAACTACTGTTGTACCTGCTGGTGAAGTATTTGGTAAATGGAAGGGTCTGAAGGAGACAACTGACACGGAAATAATCTGGCCTCCAATGGTGGTTATCATGAATACTATACTTGAACAAGATGATAATGACAAGGTACATAAACACATTTATTCCTATATTTTGCCTTTTCTAATCAGTAAATTTATTTTGGTACTGCCTGCTATAGTGCTTTGTGATTCAGTTATAACTTTTGGTTTTTGTATTAGTTTAGTATAATTTTCTTTTTCTAATGATTTGTCTGAAATTAACTAATTCAATTATATTCTTCTCTATTGTTTGAGTTCTTTTGTAGCCTGATTTTTCTTCCTTGAAATTTGTCTAATGAGATTAACAAAATTAAATAAATCAATTAGATATTGATTGCTCATCTTGGGTATTGATGTTCATTCAATTAATGTGTTTGTCTTATTTGCTTAATAGTTGAGTGCTCAAGAAATTGGCTAAAAACTTTGTTTTCCTTTAACTTCCTTAGCCCTTATAACTACTCAAGCTTTCCCTTACTGATGCATAGTATCTGACCACTTTAGAACTTTAATTCATGGTTTTGTGCTGAGTGTTTTATGTAAATTCTGATATTAAGCTACATTTAATAGCTCAGATATTTGATTTGAACGGTTACTTTTGCACTAGCTCAACTTAGGATTTTAACCAATAATGTTCCATGCAAATGTGAATCTTGACTCCTTTATCAAGAATGAGGTTCTAATAATAAATGTTGTAAGTAGTCCAAAGTGGCAGAACTTTTTGTGACAATATAGTAAACCCTAGAGATGCTACATTTACATGCTCAAGGGACATTGACATTATTGCTTGGTGTCGATTTGCTAAATGTTTTTGTATTTCACAAGCATGCTATATAGATGCTACCTTTACAGGAGACCCGACCACGGTTCGGAACTGTTGATTCAATGATTCGAAAAATCATGATCATTAATCTTAACATTTAAAGGTGGTTACGATTCATGACTTACAACTATCAGTTATGGTGTAGTTCGCGGTTCACGACGGTTCAAAGTTATTATTTATATTTTATTTTTTTAAAATTTAAAAATTTATAAAAATAAAAAAAGACTTATTGCTTTATTTAAGTTGCATACATATCCGTTTAAGATATAGAAGAATCAAAGTTTATTTAATTTGTTTACCTTTTTATCCCTATTACTTTAGAAAATGACGTTTTTACTCACTTCTATTTCCCATGTCCGTAGTGGTAGTTCCTTTAGTATTGAAATCTTCTACCTCGTCCTCTAGAAGTTGCATTCATTGAGTTCCTTTTACGACTCTCGTGCAATCAATACTCTGTGTTTTAGCCACTTTACTTTTTAATCTATATTTTAAATAATCTTTGTAAATATTATATAAAATTCTTTTAGAATTTTGTACAATAAAAGCAAGATCAAGAGAAGACGAATCTTTAAATGAGATTAAGACATAATTCAAATTAACATTCCATGCAAAACATCTAATTTAAGTCTAGCATCTAAAACAAATGCAACTTAATAAATATCAAAAATATAATAAAAATATTACTCTTATTTTGCCTTCATTGCTAACACACAAGAAGATAAAAATTCAATGATATTCATTTAAAATTAAAGCTATGCTACAAAAATCCATTACAACTAAATGAAAAGTCCGGTTGCATTCTTAAATATTTTTAAAATTTAATAAATACTACTATATATGTTATATTAGTGCGAAAATAAATATACATTGGTGTTATTAACATTTTATGCAAAAATTAAGACAATAGTTCTCTATATTAAAATGAATCTTCTAATAATTTATACGTTCAGTTCCAACATGTTGGTACATTATGTGGAAATTTTGTAGGTCACATTCTATTAATTTTATAAAATCTACCCCTTATTTCATTATATTAGGATGTGACCATAAATATGAAATAACAATTTTATATAATCTAAATTGTTTTTCTAAAATTTTTAATTCAACTTTCATGCATAGATTTAAAACATGATATACACATCAAATATGAAAAATATAAACCATTAATAGCGGATTGACATACAATTTTAAGTTCTTACTTGCAGTATTAAAACTATCATTAGCAAATAATATTGAAAATATTTTAGAAGATAATTTATATTCTTTTAAAATTAAGCACATCAGTAAAGATATGTTGTGATCGGTGTGTGCTTCATTAAACACTTGATATGCTAGTAAATGTTTTTGGTTTGACCGAGAGTTGTCAATCCAATGACAAGTCACACTTATACATGAATGAGTTTGCCAATCGTCACTTCAAATATCATAATATAAAGATACCTTTTTATTTCATTTATTAAATTCCTTAAATAAATCTTTTTTTATCTTGTCTTACTAATTTTGTAATTGTTCAAGTGAGTGTGGTTCAGGGAACATATTTAACCGTTCCGTTAAGTAATTTTTGACAAAAATCCTTAAATGTACATTTAGAACCAAAACTAAAATATATATGTTTAAAAGAAATAAATTTAACTTATGATTCTTTTAATTTAATATTAAAATATTTAAATAAATTAGAATCGGTATCTTCATTAGTCTCCATTAGTCGATGAAAATATGAATAATTGTGTTTGAGAATCATTGACTTCAAACTCTACTCAATGCTTAGTTTCAATGTATCTCTAGAATTTAGCAATGATCCTTAACTACCATCCGATTGGAATTTGTAAGATGCATTGCAATATATACATTTTGCATGCATCTCTTCATATGGAAGAGGAATTTTCTCACAATGTTTAGTAAAAATAGATGATTTGAAGGAGTATCTCGAACCTTGGAAGTTTTGATACTTTTTTGTCTCGGTTGTCGGAAATGGCTTTGGTTCATCATCAGTAAGTTCACTGTCATCAAGATCCAAATTCGGAATTACCTTCTCTTTTCTCTTTCGAGACTGAGATAAGCTTTCTTCCATTTGAATTGAAGACGAGAAGTTGAAAACAATCGAGCTTTGGGTATTAAGAATCAAGATTAGAGAAGTTAATGTAAAAAGAATGAAATGGAGTTGTCTATATTTATAAAGTTTGGAGAATAACAAGTAGTTAATCATATTCATTTATCAAAAATATGATTAAATAATATGGACCATTCAAATAAAAAACACCTCAAACTGTAGGAACTGTCGGTTAATGGAAGTTTCTAACGACTGAAACCGCTGGTTCAAACGACATTAAAAAAACCCTCCTCTAAAATGTCGATTTAAACCATCGGTTCACCGATAAATTTGGGTCGGAACCATAAACGACCCGTCTAGAGATAAGTTAGTTATGTTCTAAACGATTGGACTAGGTCAATGGGTAACTGAATTGGTTACCATTTCCATCTGAGTCTGGCAGACCTGGCCTTTAGGTAGGTCTACTTTACAATGCACCCAAGAAAGCTCACAAATAATTCATGCATATCCTGTCGTTGATTAAACCTCATTAACACATAATTCATGCATATGATGTCATTGATTAAACCTCATTAACACATAATTCATGTATATCAGGAGCAAATGGCCCCCATGGCATGGTGCAATGGTAAGTGCCACGCCTCGAGGTTATACTTGTTCGCCTAATCGGATGGTACCCCTAGTAACGATATGAGAAATATGATATCGAACCAATTCAAGCCAACACAAACACCAATGCGATATAAAATCACTAAACTCATAACAATTGATGCGTATATGTATGCATATACATGTGAACATACTAATCTTACAATTATACTACTATTATAAAACCTATTTAACGAAGGAAAGAAAATAATAAATAGCGGCAGCAGAACAAAAAATAAAACAACTTGATAAAAATCCAAACTAGAGTGGGATCAACAGCCATGACCTCTAAGTGACACGACACATTCTCTACTTGCTAACTTGGAAATATAGGAAAAACAAGGGGTAATGAGAACAAAATACTTAGCGGGTATAAGAAGATAGTGCATGATCAATATATAAGGAGATCAAAAGGATGCAGTTTCAGGTAATAACGTAACTCATCACCAGGTATAACCAATAAACCACCTACATATGATAAATACATAACAAGCATATAACGAGTCCTG
Organism: Zingiber officinale; assembly: GCF_018446385.1. Lineage (NCBI taxonomy): Eukaryota > Viridiplantae > Streptophyta > Magnoliopsida > Zingiberales > Zingiberaceae > Zingiber > Zingiber officinale. Next base: position 77,319,930 of record NC_055986.1, read on the forward strand.
ACTGCGCGCAAACTCATGCTATCACTATCTGGTCTAGTGGCCAGTCAGGTCACTGTCTGCCAGCAAACTCATGCTACCACTATATGGTCTAGTGGGCAGGCAGGGTGAAGTAGCTATCTAGCTTCTCAGCTACGGACGGTGGGCGAAATCACACTACCACTATCTGGGTCTAGTGAGCAGTCGTATGTATCATGATTTCTTACGATTTTCTCAACAATGAATGGGAGACAATGACCGACAGGATATACCAACCGTTACTAACGTCTTTCTCAACCACGAATGGGAGACAATAGTCATCAGGATATACTAACGTAACAATAAGAAGAAAATGAATAATCACATTCGATATAACACTCTATAATCATATCTCGGTCTAATTTCACTAGTGTATAGACATGAGCCTAAATAACCAATAAGGTCTAGTAAGATATTCGATATCCTACACTACGGTATGATTGTTCTAACAATAAGCACAAGCTCAAATCATCAACCAGGGGTTAAGCTGGATACTCAACATCCTACACTACGGTATGGTGATATCATACATATATAAAAATCAAGCATGAAGAATCATGAGACTACATAGATATAAAATGAATCATCTCTAAGGTCAAGAATACAAGGCCAAGCTCAAGAGATAATATGAATAGAGTCAAGATAAGCAAATAAATGCTACCTAATCAATATATAAACAAATATAATCATGCACTAAGAACAAAGATCTAAAGAAGACAAATAGGAATTACTCACCTCTAACGTAGAGTGTCCAAATCGTCTTCTAGTAAGATGATCTATCTCTAGCTCATATCTGCAAACACATGATACGAAGAAACTCTAAGGATATATTAATCATTTAATTCGTTAATTAATCAATTAACTACCGAGTTAATTTAATTAACTGACTACAAAACCAATAATTCAATTAACTCTTAATTGATATTTAAATCAATTATCTATCCGATTAATATCCAATTAACTAAGGTGAATTAATTAATCACTCAATCTACTATTAAGCTATTAATCTTTGAAATATCACATTAATTAGTTAACTGCTCCATGAATCAAGTAATTAATAATTATCATATCTATCAATTAATCATATTATTATCTAACTAACCAAAAGTAATTAAATCTGTTAAGTAATATTAACGGTTATCAATAACATTTCTTAACCCATAAATTAATCTGATTACTCATTCCATGTTAAGCTATTCAATTAACTATTTAATTAAATCAATTTGTTAATATTTGATTAAGCTTACCTACGGACGAACACAATAGTCGGCGAAGACCACGACCGATGTCTCCCGACATGCAGGAAGAATGATGGAGGAGGGCCACGACGGTGATGACGTCTAGGCAGCCGAAGTGGCAGCTAGTCGGCATTGAGAGGAGCAGCCACGTGCGAACGCATGGACAATAAGGGAGGTCTGCTCGCGGTGGCTTGCGTGGGTTTACAGTGGCTTCAGTAGAGGCAGTGGCCGACGACAGGCGCTGCACTAGTCCCGTTGGCCGACGATGGAGAAAAAATGGTGCTCGCGAGGGAGATAGCCCGACAGAAGACCAAGTAGCGCCCGTGGTCAGGGAAGGAGGACGTGGTGCCAGCATCATCCGGGTGCGTGGATGGAGTAGTGGTGTAAGCGGTCGGTGCGAGGGAGCGACGACGGTCTCTCGCATGGCGGACAACACCGCATGCATGGGGCGAGGTACGGAGAAGAGGGGCGGCGACCCGCGATCAAGGCGCCAGAAGGCCGACGATGGAGATGGAGGAGAGGGACCGATGCCGTGGCTAGTAAGCAGAGATGGCGCGGTCGTCCTTGCGGGCAGGCGTGCGCTTGCAGGAAGGAGAACGGTGCGGGCAGAGATGAATACTAACCTAAAAATAAAGAACGGAGGAAACTTAGGTTTAGAAATATTAACTTAGGTTAATAGATATTATCAACTCCTTTAATGTGGTATTTCTAAATAGACTTTAAATCTTATCCATTTATCCCCATAAAATCTAAAATGACTCATTTAAAATCTAGAAAAATTTCTATTAATTCATATAAACTTATTTCTCTATTATTTATCAATTTAATATGCTATTATTTTCCTAAATAAATTTAATTATCTCAAATTTTAACCTATATATATATATATATATATATATATATACTACAGGAAGTGGTAGGATGAACTCCCATGTAGTGAGGGTTCAAAGCTCACGTTGGGCATTCTTGAATGTCTACGGAGTTCCAATCACCGGTGACGTTGTGCCGTCCTCTCAGAACCCCATCTTCGCTTCTTGGATTTACCCAGGTGGCTGGTGGGAAATTTCTATGAGGCCGACCCGGTCACCTCCATGATTAGTCGCAGTGTTCTAAAACACGCCTTAGGAGGCTGCCTAGGCGCTCGGCGTCGGCAACTGCACCGGAAAGGCACTGGGCGGCCAGCCTAGGCGGCCCTTCATTTAAAGTCCTACATCCTATCCGATTCATCTGCTCACGCTGGTTCAATTGCCTCTCGCCTCCTTTGCGTCTCGCCTCTTCCAGAAGCATATGTTCGATGATCGGTAAGTTTTTCAATAATTTATTTTATGCAATTTTTTTCCTCTTGCGAGCGTTGCGGGACGTGTCCGGGAGCCCGTCCGCCGTAGAGCGTTCAGTGCTGTGATGTTTTTAAAAAAAATAATTTATTGTTTATTTAATTCAATAACTCCTAACTTAAATAGGGTAATTCGAATAGGCTTTTATACACCCTAACTAATTATCCCAATAAACTATATAAAAAATATATCTAAAATTAAAATCTTTTCATAAATTTTATTAATTTATTTTCTAATAATATGATATTGAAAATTTTAAAATTTTAATAAATATTATTAATTAATTTATATTATGATATTTTATATTTAAAATAAAAAAATTCTAATAAATCTTATTAATTTATATAAATCATATTTATATTCATAATTTTATATTTAAAATTAAAAAAATTCTAATAAATTTTATTAATTTATATAAATCACATTTATATTATGATAATATTTTTTTACTGATTTATATACTAAATTTATTCTTAAATTTAGGGGTGTAATCGAATCGAGCCAAGCCGAATAGTAAGAAGCTCGAGTTCGTTCTCAGTTCGTTATCCCTAAGCTTGAACTTGGCTCGAGTTCGATTCGAGCTTTAGTTCTTAAGCTCGAGTTCGCCTAGTAATAAAATTAAATAGCTCGTGCTCGACTCGACAAAAGCTTGTTTAAAAATTAAACAAGCTTAGTTCGAGGTCATTTAAGATAATTAGCTATAATAATTATATATATATATAATAAGATAAACGAGCCTCTTAACGAACATGTTCGCGAGCCTCTTAATGAACACGTTCGTGAGCCTCTAAACGAACATGTTCGCGAGCTCATGAACTAAATACTGTAAAGCTCGAGCTCGGCTTGATGCTTTTGAGCTTGAAATCAAGTTCAAGTTCGGCTCGTTAATTTAATCAAACAAACTCGAACAGACTTTTTTTTTCTAACCAAGACCCGAATAGCTCACGTGTGGCTTGACTCGTTTACACCCCTACTTAAATCACTTTTAGGTTATCATAATTACAATGATAAGCAATCCATCTTTGATGACATCAGTCACTCAACCTGAATCCGGAATTCTTGGGAGAAAGTCAAATGACATTGGATGAGAGTATGGAATGTTGATTGATCTTAAGAACCTCGACAAAATTAAATGTAAGTTGTGTGAAAAAATGATATTGGGGGAGTATAAGATCAAGGAGCAAATAGGAAATATACCTGGAAATGTATCTGGTTGTCGAAAAACATCTTAATGATAAAAATAAGTGCAAATAGATTATTTTAGAAGGGAGGAATAGAAAGAAGAATAAAATAATGGAAGAACAAAGTTGTAGAGTCGAGATGATTATTTCTCTAGACGAAGAAGGTCTTGAAATTAAAGGGATAGATGGAATTAAAAAACCTCTTCCACTTGGCCCCATGGATAGATATACATCGGTAATTGTTCCAGAAAATGTAGGTTCTGGGGGTAAAGTGCTTTGTAAAAAAATATAAATGAAGCTCTTTTCAAAGAGAGAACTCAACAAGTTTAACAATATATTGGGAGATGAGTTTATGAAAATGGAATCCCATTTAATGATGTGGATAGTGATAACTTCAAGCAACTAATGGAGCAATTGGATAATGATTTGGTTTCTAAAATCATCTCAAGAAGACAAAAGTAAGTGCAAACAAAGAAAGAGGAACAGAAAGAAGAATAAAATAATGGAAGAGCAAAGTTGTAGAGCCGAGATGATTATTTCTCTATACGAAGAAGAAGGTCTTGAAATTGAAGGGATAGATAGAATTAAAAAAACCTCTTCCACTTGGCCCCATGGATAGATATGCATCGGTAATTGTTCCAGAAAATGTAGGTTCTGGGGGTAAAGTGCTTTGTAGAAAAATATAAATGAAGCTTTTTTCAATAAGAGAACTCAATAAGTTCAACAATATATTGGGAGATGAGTCTATGAAAATGGAATCCCATTTAATGCTGTTGATAATGATAACTTCAAGCAACTAATGGAGGCAGTGGGTCAATTTGGACAATGATTTAAGCTTCCAACTCAAGATCAACTTAGGGAGTCACTGCCGAAAGTCAAAGTTGAAAGAACAAAGAAACTGCTGAAGAAACATGAAGAAGAATGAGTGCTCGATCATGACAGATGCATGGAGTGATAAAAAAGAAGCATCTTAAATTTGTGTGTTAATTACAAGCAAAGTACTATATTTTTAGAGTCTAAGGAGTCTTCAGACGAGACACATACTATGAAACTTATTTTTGAGTATGTTGACAAGTGTGTTGAACAAGTAGGAGCTTATAATATTGTTCAGATTGTAATAGACAATGCCACTAACAATGTGATTGTAGCTAAATTGATGAGAGAAAAGCGACTTGGGATTTTTTGGAGTTCATGTGCAACTCATTTATCTCATGCTTGAAAGTATTGGTAAACTTCTACGATATAAAAAGATTACTGAGCAAGTCAAGTTTTTTACCATTTTCATTTATGCTCACTATAAGACTTTGTCATTGATTAAAAATTTCATATAGAAGAGAGACATAGTCCGACCAGGAGTTATTATATTTGTATCAAATTTCCTTACATTGCAAAGTTTGATTGAAAAAAATCTAGTTTAAGAGTCATGTTTACAAGTGATATGTGGGAGAAATGTAAATGGTCAAAAATAAACAAAGAAATTGACTTACTTTACTGTGATGAGCATGAGTTTTTAGAATGGTGTGACACTTTATTTGAAAATATTTACTTCTTTGGTAAGAGTTTTTTGATTGGTAGATGGAGATAGGAAGTCATCCATGGGGTTTCTATATGAGGAGCTTTTACAAGTTAAAGAAGATATCAAAGTGGCCTGAACAATGTGGAATCAAATTATCAGTCTATCATAGTGATCTTTGAGTCAAAAATGATGATAGACTTGATATATCATTGCATACCACTGCATTTTTATTGAATCCCTATTTTTACTATAAAGATAGTTCTATTCCTCTTTTTGAGGAGGTCGCGACTGAGATTTTTGAATGCTTGAAAATTTTGCACGCCAATGAGTTAAATCTACATGATATAATTATTAATAAGGAATTTACAAAATGTAGAGACAAGATTGTTATTTGAAAAAATATTGACAGCAAAAGCATGTGAAAAAAATGATGATACATTTAATCCATGTGCATGGTGGAGTACATATGGTGCTCACACACCAAACTTGCTAAGAGTGACATTGAACTAGTATTTGTCCAATTTAATGTTATTGGTTGTGAAAAAAAATGGAATGATTCGATGTACTAGCTTTAAACTTTAAGGTTGGATTGTGGATGGTGGGAAAGATGATAAAGTTGAACTAGATTCTGGGCTCACATGGTAAATAGTTGATCAAGCAAGTGGAGCAGATGAAAATCTACGACCCCGAAGAAGTTCTAGAGTGAGAGAACTTTACGAGGATGATTTTGCATTCGAAGAAGAAGAGGAGGATCACAATGATGATATTGAGTTTGTGTCCGATGAAGAACAAGTTGTTAAAAATTATGGAAAAGAAGTAGAATAAATTTGTAATATTTTATTGTGTAATTGTGAACTTATTTTAAATTTGATGTTACTGTGTTCAAGTATGTGATTTATTACGTAATTTATGTTGATACCGTGGAATGCGCCTAGCGACGCCTATCCCTGCGTAGGCGGCTTAGGCGCTAGGTGCTGTTCTAGCGCCTAGCGAATTTTAGAACCTTGATTAGTTGGTTCCAAAAGCTAGATACCTAAATTATAAAAAATTGTATATCAAGATTAAATGATAAAATCTTTGAGTAGTGGTAATATTGGTGAAACTAAAATTGTTAGGGAAAAAAATCAAAAAAAAAAAATTAAACTCAATTATTTGATAGGATAACAGATGTATAAAAATAATGGTAAGAATGATGTATATTTTGCTTCATTAAAAACAATTTATTAATAATGCATAATATAAATAATGGAAATAATTTCACTACCTTTTTTATACTTTTCTTTTTAAATATGTTGCTAAAATAAATCCACATTGAGTGTAACTTGAACGGGCTTAATCTTAATCACTTTATCTACAGGATAAATTTTGTTTAATCCTAAATGTACTTTTACTGATTATAAAACTTAAAATGTTTATTTCATTTAGTTTGATTGGATATTCATTTTTTAAAAAATAATTTCAAATATAAAAATTTAAATAAATTAGATTTGGTATTTAATATCAGTAACCATTTTCTTGAATTCTAAGTTTTGTAACATTTTATTTTAAGAAACCTTTATTTTCAAATTTAAATATGATTTTATCAAAAAATCTTGAATATGGAAATTTCAAATTTAATTTAGTTGAGTTCGAATCCAATTTTGTATATTTAATTTTTTAATTATAAAAAGGTTAGTCCTATGCACGAAACTCCTATCAATACGAGTTCTGGGGAAGGGTCGGACCACATTAGGTTTATTGTAATTTATCTAAATTTAATTTAGTAGAATACAATTTTAATTTTTTAATTATAAAATTAAGTAAATTTATTTATTATAGTTTCAACCTAAATATAATATTTTATGTTTCAAAATTTAAATTTTTTTATTTTTTTATCTATTCTAATAATTATAAGAAAAATTAAATTAAATTAAATTTAAATAATAAAATTTTAAATTATTTTGCCTAATATAATAGTTTGTTTGTTATGTTGTTATTATGCCAATATAAAAAATTTGATACTTAATGCTCAAGGTTCTTATCAAATGCTTATAAATAAACTTCACATAATTACATAAAATATTTGTTCTTTCAAACAAAATTTACATTATCGAAAATGAAAATATTTTATGAAAATATCAACTCAATAGACGACACTTTAAATAAATCAAGAGTGTGCATATGTGGGTCTCAAATAAAAAAACAGGGCAGCCCGGTGCACGAACCTCCCACCATGCGAGTATCGGGGAAGGATCCATTGTACGCAGTCTTATCATGCTTTTTTGCGAGAGGCTGTTTCCATGACCAGGTCACAAAGAAGCAACTTTATCGTTGCACCAAGGTTCCCTTTTAGCACTCAAATATTAACAAAAATAATCTTTAATTAATATATATTTATATTTAAAAATAAAAAAGTACCGAAACTAAATTGGCACAACACGATACATACTGAAATTGTATCGTTCTGGTTCTGGTCTAATACTGAAATTCTGACATGCTTCAAAATCTTAAACCTTTGGTTAGGTATTCTAAAATTGGCCTGGTTCATTAAATTTAAGTTGATTTTGTCCATTTTAGAATGATATCTAAGAACTTTCCAATTAATTTCTTTACCTTTGTAGCTTATGTTTTGAACTTTTCCATTGATCTGCATGGATTGCCCAATTTTCTGATAAAGATCAGATTAGCATTTGTTAAATTTGTAAGTTGGTCAATTTGTATCACTATTTGCTTGACAATGCTAAACAACATAAGTACAATTAATGAAATAATTTCAGATGTTGAAGCATTGTTAAATTTGTAAGTTCATATCAGGTTAAATTGAATTCACATATTTAGTTATTCTACCCAAAAGGTGCAACTTGTGCAAGTTCGAGCGAGTTTCTTGGTTGTAGTAGTCCTATTGAGAAGGTTAGAAATAATTGATTAAGCTTCGAGTTAAACATGGCATGGTGGCCTGAGAATTTGAAGTGGATTAGCTTCTTATTGATCAGGTTGATTGAAGTTTCCAAGTTCGTTAAAATGAGGTTGCTAAGAGACTGTCTATATCCTTATCTTTGGATGAGAGCCATGATACCTGGTGGTTCACAGTGCTCAGGCAAATAATATATATATATATATATATCACGTAGGCTTTGACTTTAGCTCAAGCTCAACTTGACAAACACTTGTGGGTTCTGTTAATACTCCTGCTAAATCAATGATAGATTTGTTTAGGAAAAGGGTAGTGGAATATCAAATCCGATTAAACTATTATACGATTCTAGAAAACTTCTCTTTTATTTCAATAGCCTTGCCTCCTTTTATATACAAATTATATACTCCTATTTAAGAAATTGAAATCACATAATATCTCCTAATCAATTACAACTATTATCAAATCAAATCTGGCAAAGTATACAATATCAAATCAAATTTGTAACTCCCCCTCAATCTAGGCGGTAGATACTTTCCAACCCAAGGATCGTGTTCATCTCACTTAGATTAGGTTTGAATAAGGCTTTGATGCTTTGATAGAATGTAGTTGACGGTGATTGACATATCATCATCAATCAATCTCCACATGTTTGGTACCGTCATGGTGGACAAGATTCTTGGCATTTGTTATAGCTAAATGGTTGTCACATAAGATTTGAGTTGGGCTTGATATCTCAACTTTGAAATTGTTTAGCGGTCGTTTTAGTCATATACCCTTGCAAATACCGAGGCTAGTGCTCTAAACTCAGCTTCTACACTACTTCTAGCGACCAATTTGCTTCTTGCTTTGTCATGTTACTAGGTTTTCCCAAATAAAAGAGCAATATCTTAATGTAGACCTTCTTTTATTTGGAGACCCTGCCCAATTAGCATCAGTATATACTTCTAAAGATCTGTTGCATGATTTCTGAACATAAGACCTTTCCCTGAATCTTTCTTTAGGTGTCTCAATATACGATTCACTACCTCTGTGATACATAGATGGATTACTTAGAAATTGACTCATTGAAAAACTTATGTCCGGATGTGTATGAGTTAGGTAGATCAGCTTACCCACTAACTCTTGGTATTGTCCCTTGTCAGCCACTAATTCATCAGTTCTAGGCATAAACCTAGTATTGGGATCCATGGGAGTTTCATTCGGCTTGCACCCACTCATTCCAATTTCGTGCAACATATCAAGTACGTATTTGCATTGGGAAATAGATATGCCTTTGTTGCTTCGTGCCACTTCCATTCCTGAGAAATACTTTAAGTGCCTTAAGTCTTTGATCGCGAATTCTTTGGACATGAGAGACTTGAGTCTTCTAATTTTATTACCATGATTTCATGAAAGGATAATGTCATCAACATACGCAATGAAAATTGTGATTTTCCCATTTGGGAAGTACTTAGTGAACAAAGTGTGATCAGCTTGTGACTAAGAGTATCCATCATTCTTTAAGACTTGTGAATCTGTCAAACCACGCTCTTGGTGACTATTTAGGCCATACAATGGCTTTTTGAGTTTGCATAGTTTTCCTTTTGTATCACTTTTGAATTGGTTTTTTACCATGATATGGAAGTTATGGAAGATGTGTTTCGCTTCTGATTTGTCTTTCATTAGGAATGCCTAACATAATCTAGTGTGATCATCAACTAATAGTAGGAACCACCTTGAGTTTGTGAGACTCAGAGTACGAAATGGTATGTCACCATGGATGAGAGCAAAAGGATGTGTATGCTTATATTGTCTGGGAGAGTAAGTGTTTCGAGTATGTTTTGCAATTTGACAAACTTCGCATTGAAACAAACTCGAATTTTTATTAATAAAGAGTGAGGGAAACAAATACCTTAAATATGAAAAATTGGGATAACCAAGTTGAAAGTGCCACATTATAATATCACTTTCTTTATTGGACTAACTACTATCACGAGACTTAATTGACATATGTGACTAACTAAATGACGGGAAGATAGATAAACAGTAAGGAAGTAAAGGCCTTGAACACAGCATTGCCAATCGTCTTCCCGGTGCTTAAGTCCTGAAACACACAAGAGTTAGAAAGGAATTTAGTCTCACAATTGAGATATTTATTTAATCTACAAACAGACACAAAATTACAATCAAGGTCAAAAACAAATAACACAGAATGTAGAGTTAGTGTGCTTGAGAGATGAATGGTTCTGTCCCAACTACTTTAGCACATGTCCCATTTGCTATACGCATCAATTACGGTTTCACATAGTGAAAAAGTGGAGAAAAGTGATCTATCACCTATCATGTGCTCTGAAGTGCCAGAATCCACAATCCAAGGGAAGTGGGTAGATGTGTGCATTGTTGATTGAAGCAATATGTTTGCCTTGAGCTGTTGGAGAATATCAAGTTGTTCCTTAAAGAAAGGAATCGAATTGTCACTCTGAAAGGAACCGAGTTGTCACACTATGTCATGGGTGTGGCTGCGACATTTCCCTTTGCTTCGCGGTCTCGGGAGGGCTTCCAATTCGCTGCTCTCCCTTGAAGCTGCCAACATGTGTCTTTGGTGTGTCCTTGCTTTCTCACACGCGTCCTTTCTTCGGCCGATTGTCATTCATGTTGTGAGCAGGATTCTGGGCAGCTAGCACTTGCTACAGTTTGACTTGAGAGGCTGAATTTTGGGGTTTGGTTGTCCCAACATTACCCGCATACGGCTTTCTTCCCTTTGGACTTTTGAAAATGCCTCCCAAAGATTTGATAGTGGTTTTGTGTCGAGGATTCTACCCCTTATTGCAACCAGAGACTGATTAAGTCCCATAAAAATCTTAGACATTCTCTTGGTCTCACAAATCTCTTGAAATATGTTTGGTCTTCTTAAGAACACTTTCAATTATGGGTTTCAAAGATATCCACCTGTTGCCAATAACAATTGAGAGTTGTGAAGTAGGTAGTTATTGAATGATTACCTTGCTTGAAGCCTTAGAGAGTGCTAATAACAATTGAGAGTTGTGAAGTAGCTTGTCAAGTATTACCGAGTTGATAATACTTGAAAGAAAGGCAAGCTAACTAGTAAAAGGGTATATGTTATACATTTGAACTATTGTACGTTCTAAACTTGACACTCTATATGTTTACCTTTGCACCCCTCAAAAGAAGATTGACTAGGAAAGAGCAGGTACTTTCTTTGCCATATGATCTATTTGAAAAGTTTCTTCAAATGAACAGGGATGTCTTGTTAGCCCATATCTCTGAGTTGATAATACTTGAAAGAAAGCCAAGCTGAGGAAACAGGAATACATTATCCGGTTGAGTAAAACAGGTTGGTATTGTGGAGGGATTGAGTCATCTGCCAGGAGAGCCTCCTTTATAAACCTGTTAATAAATATTCTAGTTGCTTGTTTCCCTTTGCACTTGTCATATTCCAATTACTTATATTGAGTGCTTCCAACTACTGGGCGAATTCCTTAAAGTTACTGAATCTGCTTATAGGCAATTTCTCAAACTATCAAAGCACCAAGCCTCTAAAGGATGCAATATTCCTTCAGGCTTAAATAGTAGAGTTTATGAATCTTGGTAGCCAAGTGAGCGGCCACTCACTTGGCTACCAGGATTCATAAACTCTAGTATTTAACCTGGAGATCTAGAGTTCGAATCCTGGGGAAGGCAAAAATTCACTGGCAAGGGGTGAGAAGTCCTTGTGAGTAACGGCACGGCCGAGGGTCGTCGGATGACGACATAAGGGGTCGTCAGTTGGGCCGCCATTGTAGCCGCCCAAGGGACCATCAGGGGCCGCTAGTGTGGCCGGCCAAGGGGCCGTGATGTTACAATAAAAAGGCGCCTTTTTATTGTAACGACTTGGCCCCTTGGGCGGCCCAATTGGCGGTCCCTTGGGCGGCCCAACCGGTCCCTTGGGCGGCCCAACTGGTGACCCCTTATGTCGTCGGTTGACGACATAAGGGGTCGCCAGTTGGGCCGCCCAAGGGACCGCCAAGGGGCCAGGTCGTTACAATAAAAAGGCGTATTTTTATTGTAACGCCACGACCCCTCGGCCCCTTGGGCGACCACACTAGCGGCCCAACTGACGGCCCCTGATGGTCCCTTGGGCGGCCACAATGACGGTCCAACTGGCGATCCCTTATGTCATCATTCGACGACCCTCGACCGTGCCGTTACTCACAGCGATGCTCACTTGGCTACCAGGATTAATCCTGGGGAAGGCAAAAATCCACTGGCCAGGGGTGGGAAGTCCTTGTGAGTAACGGCACGACCGAGGGTCGTCAGATGACGACATAAGGGGTCGCTGGCCGCCCAAGGGACCATTAGGGGCCGCTAGTGTGGCTGCCCAAGGGGCCGTGACGTTACATCGTATGATCCCCATGGCCACGCCGAAGGTCGCGCGACCTTAGCGGCTTCTTCGGAGGTGCCTAGTGGCTGTGTTGGAGGGATCACGCAGCCCCAGGCTGCGTCAGAGGGTTTGTACGACCTCGGGGCAGCGTTGGAGGGTTCGTGTGACAGGGGTCGGAGGGGGCGCACCGGAGGGGATTTGTAACCCCCCGGGCAGCATCGGGGTGGGGGTGGGGGGGGGGGGGGGGGGGGCGCGAGCGAGTCTTTTTTTAAAAATTAAAACTGAACTTATGGGTTGATTATCTCAATTAACTCATAGCTATGATTGGGATAATCCAAAGAGGCTTAATTAAATCCTAATAAAATTATTTAATTAATTATATATTATTTAAATTTCAAAAACATATAATATTTATTTATTTATTTATCTCTATATTTTTTATTTTTTAAAATATTTATTTTTAATTATTATGTTTTATATTTAAAAACACCGCGGAGGAGTCAGTGACTTCCGTGGCAGCGGAGAGGTCGCGTGTTGAGACTAGGAGGTTTTAATTAAAACTAGATTAATTATCTTAATTAACTCTATGATAGAGATAATCTAAATAGTCATAATTAAACTCTAATAAAATTATTTAATTAACTATATATTCTATTTATTTTAATTCTAAAATATTAAATAAATTATTTATTTATTTATCTCAATTTTTTTTTCTTTTTTTAGAAATTTCTTTATATATATATATTTATATATTATTTTTTTAAATATTTTATTTTTAGTTAGTTTATTTTATATTTAAAAGATTATGAAACCATATTTGTACGATATGGTACCTAAATCGTATCGTTCTAGTCATAGACCGGAATTCTAATACGCCTCGAGATTTTAAACTATGGTTTATATCCGACTTAAGAAACATTTTGGGTCCTTATTGATAGGCTGGCCTAGCAGTTATTCATTCTATATGAAATCCTTCCCTTTTTTATGTGCAGATAGTCTTTCAGCTAAAAGTTCTCTGCTATTGATCTTTTCCTTATATTTGCGGTTCTAGGCTGTATTATATCCAAATTTCTATTCTTTCACTCAATCTTTTGAAGAACTTGTTGGTGCAGAATTCTTAATGAAAGTCTGTGTAATTGGATTTACTTGGAAAAGAAATTAGCTTGTGTTCTTGGATGAAGACTTTGGAGAAAGCTTAAGAGTGAGCATGTATACTTTTTTGTAGCCTTTGATTTTATCATAATTTTCAAGTGAAATTTTGTCAGCAAATCCTATTCTACTTTCACTAATTTGAATACTTTTTGTCAAAATATTGCAATTAGTATATCGGAAATCCTCCTTTACATGCCCCATAAGCTAAGTAGTTTTGTGTTTTTGAATCTTTTGGAGAATTTTTGTACAGCATTTTATCCATTGAGTTCACTTTGCTAATATTACAAATCAATTGAACTTGCATCACACTCATGCTAATATATCAAAAAATATTCTGGTATTAGCATCCTGCAAACGTAGTGCTCCTGTTTCTTCTTTCTTACATCTGCTGTATATGAGAATTTGATCCATATTTTGTCTCATTTTGTTCAATGATACAGTGGCTAGGTATGGGAAACCAAGAGCTACTTGATTATTTCAGTACGTATGCAGCAGTGAAGGCCCGCCATTCCTATGGACCTAATGGGCATCGAGGAATGAGTGTTTTGGTTTTTGAAGCTAGTGCAATGGGCTATTTGGAAGCTGAGCGGCTGCATAAGCACTTTGCAGAGCAAGGAACCAGTAGAGGTGCATGGGAACATCCTCGGCGAAATCTATTCTCTGCTGGTGGTAAACGTCAACTGTATGGTTACCTAGCACGAAAAGAAGATCTGGATACCTTCAACTACCACTGTCAAGGTATGTCTTTCTTATCTATTTTACTGCTGTGTATTACAGATGACATCAGATATTATATGAGGGAAAGGTGGTTTTGAAAGACCATGGCTTCCTTGTGAATGTTCTTTCTTTTGTTATATGTTTCAATGAAGTTTTGGTTCTGCTTTACATACCTGATTTGTTATTCAACGATAATTTTTTTACAATTGATGAGTGAAGCAGTAAAGGTTGGAATTATAATATATTTATTAAATTATGTACTTTTAGAGTAGAAAATTAAGGAATATTTGGTCTTCTTTCCCCCCTAGCCATTTTCGTTTTGTATCTTGTGTTGCAAGAGTTTGATAGCATTATCAAAGTGCGTCCTTCCTCCTCCCTTTCATGTATCCTTTTCCCCCTTTATCTAATGAATGCTATTGTGGGAATACATGATTCTGTAACCATATATACGCAAAAAATATTATGATAGCGTAGCTAGTTTCCATAGAAGTCTTGAAGCTTCAACATTGCCCTTATCCATGAATTGTTCTTACTTTGATACTTGATTTGATTCCTTCTTTCTTAACTCTTTTTTTTTTAATTTTGTATTTTATATTTTATTCCTAATTTATCATCTCTTTATCTTAATTTTCTTTACCTAGTCTTTTACTCATCTCTTTTTGTTTAGATTTTTCTATTATTATTCTTTTTGTCCTCTTTTTCCTTCCCGCCCCTCCTTTTGTCTACATCTTTTTGTGTGATCTACATTTTTTTATCTTCTAAACATTTATCTTGTTCTTTTTTGTTTCAATTGCCTCCTTGTCATTTCATCCACCACATAATATCTCCACCTTTCACCAGTTTATTTCCACCATCAACACAATTGTCATAATGTTTTCCATACATTGGTTAGACAATTTGTATAAATATGCTTATTAGACTACACTAATAAATCAATGAAATAATTCTTTTTCTTTTTTTGCTTCTCTCTTTCAATTATAATTCTAATATTATTTTTTTCTCCCGCCACTTTCAATTAAAATCTTTTTCCCTTCTCTGATAATGCCCTTGCGGATAACCTTTTTTATCAGCCGCTCTAGGCTTATATTAATTGCTCATGTCGTTACCATCTTATTTTTTTCTTGTAAATGCCTTTCCTATTTTCTTAATTGCATGGTTCCTTTCCTCTCTTTGTTTCCCTTTTTATTCCATAAAAACTCCACTGGTTCCTCCTTTATTGCTCCTCTCAGTCTTTATTTTATTCTCTTTCCTTTCCTTTTATTTCTCTATTGCATCCTTTATCTCTTCATCTTTTGCAGGAGTGATCAATTACAAGGAAAAATTGCTCCTTCAGATTCCAATAATTAACTCATCACCACCATTAATTTCTTATTCTCATCCATTCTTAGTTTTATATTTCCTTTTACTAGCTTTTATAGTTGGATTTCTTCTACTGGCTTTCGAAGTTGGATTCCTATCGTCCTTCAAATTTTTTTACCTGTCCTTATAGTTGGATTCCTTTCTTAGACTCCATCATCGACAATTTATCTTGCTTGACCTTCATTGTCAACTTTTCTCATATTCTTTTTACCGGCCTTGATTTCTTTTTTTTTTTGTTCTTTTGCTTGGTCTTCATTGTTGATTTTTTCTTTAATTTTTTAGGATCCTTTTTACGGGCTTTCATAGTTGAATATTTACCTTTTACTCGGGCTTCATTGCCTTTTTTTTCTTTTATCATCGTCATAGTTGGATTTCTTCATTGCGTTAGGTTGCCAACCAGCATTAAAACTATGACAAATATTCAATGAACAACAACAACAACAACAACAACCAAGCTTTTTCCCACTAGGTGGGGTCGGTTGTATGAATCCTTTTACGCCATTGAGCTCTGTCTCCTATTATATCATCATCTATATTTAAATAAATTTTATCTTGTTTTATTGTTACTAACCAAGTCTTTTTTGGTCTTCCTCTTCCTCGTTTGATATGCATGTTTATCATAGTTTCATATCGCCTAACTGGAGCATTTATTGGTCGTCTAAGTACATGTCCGTACCATCTTAAACGTGTCTCTCGGAGTTTGTCCTCAATAGATGCAACTCCGACTTTCTCTCTAATGCTCTCATTCCTTATTTTGTCCATCTTCGTATGTCCACACATCCACACAAATATTCAATGAACGAATTCATTAAATTATTGTGCTAATGTTAGGTTGTTCCCCGGAAGGAACACGTTGTAGTGTCCGATTGTAATGTCTCAACAAAGACCGCTACATCTCTACAACTCGGGTGTAGTACTAAATATGCAAGAGTTTGCATTGCAGGGTCCGACTGGAACGTATCGGCAAGGACCCCTCCATCTCCATGAGAACTTGGGTGTAATGTTAAATAAGAAAGAGTTTTTACACTATAGGTTGTATAAGAACAAATATGATAGAAAAACTAATAGTCTAAGAGTTGGAATGTGGAATATAGGAACCCTCACTGGTAAATCAATGGAGGTAGTAGATACGATGATTAGGAGAAAAATTAATATTTTGTGTGTATAAGAGACAAAATACTAATAGTCTAAGAATTTTTTTTATAAGAGAAAATGGGTAGGCGAGAAGGCAAAGATGATAGAGAATTCATGTTTTAAGTTATAGTACACAGGAAAAATTAAAGCAAGAAATGAATTAGAAATTATTGTACATAGTTCGTTAAAGGATGAAGTTGTAGGAGTAGTTAGAAAAGGAGATAAAATTATAGCACTTAAGATAATAGTGGCGAAAGAAATTCTTAATATAATTAGCGTATATACATTGTAAGTAGGATTAGATGAAGCTACTAAATCAAGGTTTTAGGATGACTTAGATGAAGTATTACAAAATATTCCGCTAAATGAAATGATTTTAATATGAGGTGATCTAAATGAGCATGTCGGAATGAAAAGAAGGGAAAACTATATTAGATTTTACGATAGCATATTACCTTATATTAATTAATACGTTTTTTAAGAAAAGAGAAGAATACTTTGTTACGTTCAAAAGAATATTATAAGGTCATTTCTGGACAAAACTTAACTATCCAAACATAGATTAGTAGTGTTGGATATACGTCTCAAGCATAGTTTCAATAGAAAGAAAATATATATGACTCCTAGAATTAAGTGGTGGAAGTTAAAAGATGAAAATTAAAATATATTTAAGGAGAAAGCAAGAGTATAAGCATTAGATGAAATATATGGTGACTCTAATATGACATGAGATAAAATGATATCAAAGTTGAAAATAGTAGCTAAGAGTGTCTTGGTGAGTTAAAGAGACATACACCACTAAGTAAGGAATCTTGGTGGTGGAATGAGAGTCCCCTCGGGACGGTCTAATGGCTAGCGCATGAGGTGCTGCCACTATGAGTTTTGGGGTTTGAATCTCGGCATAGCCGAGGTAAATGCCTCCCTCATGCGCTAGTCACTATTCCAAAGGCTAATATTCACACGTGATTTACCTCTTCTGTGTTGGCCCTAGGACGGGTTGGCGGGGGTGGTGAGGGCTAGCGTAGTCGCCTTTTGCCACCATTGGTGGTGGAATGAGAAAGTATAAGAGAAAATGAAGGAAAATTGAATAACTTATAAGAAATTATATATTTGTAAGAATGATTTTTTTTTAAAAAGATATATAATAGCCCAAAAAAAGGCTAAGAAAGTAGTGAATGAAGTAAAAAATAAAACTTTTGAACGATTATATTAAAAATTGAATACAAAAGAAGAGGAAAGAGACATTTATAGAATAGCCTAAGTGAGAGAAAGAAAGACGAGATTTTATCCAAAGAAAATATATTAAAGATGAATGTAATAGGATACATTAGTAAACGATGGAGTAATAAAAGAGCGGTGGAAGACGTATTTTCATCAATTTTTTAATGAAGATTTAGGTGACCAACTTAACTTAGATAATTTAAGTAGGTCAAATGAGTATAGAAATTTAAATTTTTATCGTAGAATTCAAACTTCAAAAGTAGAACAAACTTTAAATGAGATGCAGAAAAGCCGTTGGACTAGATGATATTCCGATAGAGGTATGGAAGTGTATAGGGAAATAAGGTATTGAATGACTTACAAAATTATTTAACATTATATTGAAAACGAAAAAAATGTCTGATCAATGAGGGTAAGTACTCTAGTTCCCCTCCCTTATGCGCCAGCCACTATTTCAAAGGCTAGTAGTCACCCGTGATTTACCTCCTCCGTATTGGCTATAAGACAGGCTGATAGGGGCGTTGGGGCGAGTATAGTCGCCTTTTGTCACCATTGGTGGTGGAATGAGAAAGTATAAGAGAAAGTGAAGGAAAAATGAACAACTTATAAGGAATTATATATTTGTAAGAATGAGGAAAATTTTTAAAAAATATATAATAGCCCAAAAAGAGGCTAAGAAAGTAGTGAATGAAGTAAAGAATAAAACTTTTGAATGATTATATCAAAAATTGAATACCAAAGAAGGGGAAAGAGACATTTATAGAATCGCCTAAGTGAGAGAAAGAAAGACAAGATATTTTATCCAAAGAAAATGTATTAAAGATGAATGCAATAGGGTATACTAGTAAACGATGGAGTAATAAAAGAGCGGTGGAGGACGTATTTTCATCAACTTTTTAATAAAGGTTTAGGTGACCAACTTAACTTAGGTAATTTAAGTAGGTTAAATGAGTATAGAAATTTAAATTTTTATCGTAGAATTCAAACTTCAGAAGTAGAACAAACTTTGAATGGGATGCACAATAGAAAAGTCATTGGACTAGATGATATTCCGATAGAGGTATGAAAGTGCATAGGGAAACAAGGTATTGAATGACTTACAAATTTTTTTAACATTATATTGAAAACGAAAAAAAATCTGATCAATGGAGAATAAGTACTTTAGTTCCCCTCCCTTATGTGCCAGTTTCTATTCCAAAGGCTAGTAGCCATTCGTGATTTGCCTCCTCCGTGGTAGCCAGAGACGGGTTGGCAGGGGCGCTGGAGGCGAGTGTAATCACCTTTTGCCACCATTGGTGGTGGAATGAGAAAGTATAAGAGAAAGGGAAGGAAAAATAAACAAATTATAAGGAATTATATATTTATAAGATGAGGAAAACTTAAAAATATATATAGTAACTCAAAAAAAGGCTAAGAAAGTAGTGAATAAGTAAAGAATAAAATTTTTGAATGATTATATCAAAAATTGAATACAAAAGAAGGGGAAAGACATTTATAGAATAACCTAAGTGAGAGAAAGAAAGATAAGGGATTTTATTCAAAGAAAATGTATTAAAGATGAATGTAATAGGGTACACTAGTAAACAATGGAGAAATAAAAGAGCGGTGGAAGACGTATTTTCATCAACTTTTTAATGAATATTTAGGTGACCAACTTAACTTAGATAATTTAAGTAGGTTAAATGAGTATAGAAATTTACATTTTTATCATAGAATTCAAACTTCAGAAGTAGAACAAACTTTAAATGGGATGTACAATGGAAAAGTCGTTAGACTAGATGATATTCCGATAGAGGTATGAAAGTGCATAGGGAAACAAGGTATTGAATGACTTATTAAATTATTTAACATTATATCGAAAACGAACAAAATATCTAATCAATGGAGGGTAAGTACTGTAGTTTCCTTATATAAGAATAAGGGAGACATATAAAATTGTACAAACCATAGGGGTATTAAATTATTGAGTTATACCATGAAACTTTAGAAAAAAAGATTAAGGAAGGAGATCACGGTGATTGAAAATTAATTTGGGTTCATGTCTAAAAGATCAATAATAGAAGTTATATATCTTCTTAGACAATTAATTGAAAAATATCGGGAGCAAAAACAAGATCTACACATGATATTCATTGACTTAGAAAAAATTTATGATAAAGTCCCAAAGAAATTATATGGAGAATTCTAAAAAAAAGATGTGTTAGCATAACATATATTGAACTAATTAAGAATATATATGAGAATGTAACGACTAGAGTAAAGACTGCAGTAACTGAAATATTTTCAATAAAGATAAGATTACATCAAGATCAGCTCTAAGTCCCTATCTTTTTACACTAATTATGGACGAACTCATTGCATACATTTAAAACATAGTACTGTTGTGCATGTTGTTTGCAGATAATATAATTTTGGTAGATGAAACACGTGAAGGAGTAAATGGTAAACTAGAATCTTGGCGAGAAACACTAGAAGGGAAATGTTTTAGGCTTAGTTGAATAAAAACAGTATATATGGAATTTAACTTTAGTAATATTAGACGTAATGAAACAATTGTTAAGATAGGAGATGACGAGTTGCCCAGAACTGAGAGGTTTAAATATTTAGGATCATTTTTCCAAAACGATGGAGGGATTGAGAGAGATGTCTTGCATAGAATACAAGCAGAATCATTGAAATGGAGGAGAGTGTTAGGTATTTTATGTGACTATAAAGTATCTCTAAAACATAATGAAAAGTTTTACAAAACTGTAGTTAGACCTGCTATGTTATATGGAGCTGAATGTTGAACTATGACTCGAGCATATGAGTAGAAGATGCGAGTTGCAGAGATGAGAATGTTAAGGTGGATGTGTGGACATTCGATGGACAGAATAAGAAATGAGAGAATTAGAGAGAAAGTCGGAGTTGCATCTATTGAGGGAAAACTTCGAGAGACACGTTTAAGATAGTACGGAAATGTACTTAGATGATCAATAAATGCTCCAATTAGGCGATGTGAAATTATGACAAATACACATATTAAACGAGGAAGAGGAAGACCAAAAAAGACTTGGTTAGCAACAATAAAATAAGATAAAATTTATTTAAGTATAACTGATGATATAGTAGGAGAATAGCTCAATGACATAAAAAGATCCATATACCCAACCCCACCTAATGGGATAAGACTTGATTGTTGTTGTTATTGTAGTAGTAGCATAGCTGGATTCCTTTTTACTAGCCCTCATAGTTGAATTTTTCCCTTGCTTGCCTTTGATTGATGATTTTTTTTACCAGCCTCCATAACTGTATTTCGTTTACTAGCCTTCTCATAATCAGATTCCTTTTTACCAACCTTTATAGCTTGATTTTTACTTTTAGTGGCCTTTATAGTTGAGGTTCTTTTTAGTAGCTTTTCTAGCTGGATTTTTTAGTGTTGATCAACCTTTATTGTCGACTTGTTATCAGCTATGAGCTTTCATAGCTGAATTTACTTATACTAGCCTTTATAGCTTAATCTTTTCTAGTTGCTTGGCTTTCATTGCCGATTTTTCCTTTTACCCACCAATTTTACTATAAGTTTTGAGTTATAAAATGTAAGTTAAAGCACAGTGAGAAGTTGTGAGAGGTTGAGATCTCTTATTGGTAATCCTAACAAGCCTTGTTCCTTGGTGTGCTCAGGATAAAGATTTGGAGGAAGATGATCGAACATGCTAAAGAATGCTTCTACTATCTTTAAACGTTAGGTTATTCCTCAACTTAGAAAAGAGTACAAGTATTATAATCCTCCATCAAAAAAGTTTTAATTCTCGATAGTTGTTAATTTCAATGACCAAGCGTCTTACTTCACCACAACCTTATCTTCAGCAGGAGAATGTCATTCTAGAAGATAAGGATAGGGATTTCTTGCTCGATCTGTCATTATTCCCATTGTCCAAGCCAGTATTTGAGTCTATTTCAATCCTATGTCTGAACGTGTGCATAGAAATCCCAACTGTCATTGAAAGTGTCTGACTTGATAAGATACTTAAGGAAGAAGATAGTTGTCTCTGAACTAATGTAAGTTCACGAATCCAACTCAGATTAGGAGAATAATTATGATGTCAAGAATGTATATTTGCATAGGGAACTAGATGAAAAATTTATATGGAGATCCCTCTAGCATATGGAAATAATTTGAAAACTCACATTATATCAAAGCCTTATATTGACTTGAGCGATCACCACGGGCATGATTTGCAAAAGTTATGATTGTCATGGGGTACGGACAAAGCCAAGACAATCAACATTGTTTATTAAACACTTCTTCAGGGAGAGTCACAACATGTTTTGATAATATAACCATGGTTTAAACTTCATATCAGAGTTTCAATTTATGATCGAAACGATACGGTTTTAGGATCATAACATGCCGATATGGTTTCGATATTTTTTAAATATAAAATATTTTAATTTACAATAAAAAATATAATCTAAATATTAAAAAAATGTAAAATGTAAAAAAATAATAAATTTTTTAAAAAGAAAAAAATATGGGATTGCAGCTCCCTATATGATAAATAAATAAAATTTTTATTATATATATTTTAAATTAAAATAAATAAAAAATATCTATGTATATATATTAAGTTAATGGGGTAGTTTTATTAGGGTTTCATTAAGCCTATTTAAATTATCTATTTATAATATGAGTTGATTGAAATTATTAACCTAAGTTTTATTATTAATCTATTTTTTAAAGTTTTCTGTTTGCACCCTGCACATCTACGCATCCTTGCGACCCGTTGAGGTAGCAAGCGGTCTTCGAATCACCGCCGCAACCTGCGGAGGTCGCGGTGCGCACATCCTCGCTGTGACTCGCGCGTCCGCGATGCTGATGGGGTTAGTGTTGGGCGGCAAGCGGAATGGTAATTTCACCAGACACGGAATGAAATTTTAAACGATGAATATAACACTGCAACAAATGATGTGGCTCATTCCAAGCAAGATTTTTTTTATCTCCCAACAGAAATATCTCCTTAAAGAGAAACAAGCAAGACAACATGCAAGCTAATAAGTATTCCCATAGATCCAAATCTTAAATTTGGAATAGCAGAGAAAGATGTAGAGAACTTATTTATCTATCTCATACATGATCATACATAGCATACAGAGTTAGTGTGATTAGTTAATTCTTGCATGATCCAAAAGAAGCTCATTTGCAATCATCTTGCCGAGTATTATAATATCTCAAAGAAACACCAAGAAAGACTATTTTGTTTTAAAGAAATGGAGGTTTAGTTATGCAGTCATTGGTGGATAGAAGGTCAACCCTTGGATATTGCACCTTTCTTGGTGATAGTCACGTGGCATGGAGGAACATGAAACAACATATGGAGGTAGAATATCGAGCAATTACTCATGGTGTGTATGTGAACTACTTTTGTTAAAATCATCATCTTAGACATCTTGAAGATAAGTGAAATCACCTAATGAGATTTTATTATGATAATAAGTTATAATTTACAATCTAGTGCCAACATGATTGAACAAAGCAAAGTTGATAGACACTTCATTAAGGAGACTAGAGCACGTGAATTTGTACCTCCTTTTGTATCTACACATGGATAACTTGCCGATATAGTTTAAAGAGTTAAGTGGCTTAGTATTTCGAAGTATTATATTCAAGTTAGAAATGATAAATATCTATTCATCATCTCGAAGGAGAGTAAGGGATTTTGTAACTATATATAGGCGGAAAATATTTTATAAATTATTAGATATGATAGTAGCTAGTTTCCTTAAAAGTTTTGTTTTAATATCTCATGTCGTCTTGTTCGGTATGGGCAAAACATTTTGTTTTGCTCGCTGACCGAAATCGGCATGCCTGAGGTACCTCGGTCGTTGAGGATGTGTTGTGCGAGCCTCACGGCTGTCGAGGATGCATTGCGCGAGCCTTATGACCGCTCGGACATGTTGCGCGGACTTCGCGGTCACTTTTGGTGCTGAACAGGAAGGAGAAGTGTCAAACTTAGCTTTTAATTAAATAACTTAGGTTAATAATTTCAATCAAGTCGTAGTTAATAGTAATAGTTGAGAAAATGTTAATAGGTTTAATTAAACCGTAATAAAACTAACCCATTAATTATATATATATATGTATATATATATATATATATATATTAATTTTTTTTAGTTAATATATTTTATATTTAAAAAATATTGAAACCAATTTGGCATGACGCGATACGATATCGAAACTGTATCATTCCGGTCCAGGACTGGAACCTCGACATGGTCAAGATTTTAAACCATGATAGAATTATTACGATTTTTATTAAAAGTTGCATTGTCAATTTATAGATAGGGGTTAGAGCCCCATGTATTAGAAAGTTTTAAGTTAACACAATTTTTAATTTTCGACAATTACCTTTTTTTAGTCTTTCCTCTCTTTTTGATTCTATTTAATCTTCTTCTTCCTAGTTTTCTTCCCATATCCAACCTCCTTCCTGTTTTTCATCTTCCCTCCCTTTTTTCATCTTCTCTCGCATATTGTGCATGGTTAAATTTTTCTAAGCTTGCATCTCCTGCATCATTCATCTGAAAATCCTTTATATACATCATTGTCTTCATTATCTCAGTTCTTCATTCTAATATACTTTCTTCCTGTTTCACCCTACCTAAGGTTGATTTGCCAAACAAATGACTTCACTCGATGCCCATGGGCTAGAGTCATTTCAGATCACGAAATCTATACCTCAATTGAGAAGCAAGAATTACCCATGAATATCCAGTGCAAACTACTTGTGCAACCAACTTGAAAGATAACATGAAACTGGAGGCAATGAAGATTAAATGAGTACAAAGGTGAAAGGTTTGACGTGAAACAACAATGTGAACAGCATAGGTATAAAATAAGACTTAACAATAACTAATGGATCATAAATAATGTAACACAAACATCCATTTAAATATCGAAATTAAAGTATGTAAAGCTGAAAATCTCATCCATCATGAATACCAAATGGCAACTGGAACCCAAATCACTATGTAAACAATGCAAAGATAAACAAATGCAATGCAATGACTTATTCAAGAGCTCCACATTTGCTAATTGTGATCCACCAAGTGTCCGTACTCATCCATTGAATGAAGGCCCTACACTCTTCTTTCTGCCATAGAGAGTGGTGCTCGTGTGTGCTCTAACACATACATGACTACCCAAGGAGTATATTGCGTCCAACACATCACACTCGCCAGTAGGCTAGGTATAGTCGAGGTAAGAAGGAATTGGTATAACTTGTTATATGGTCTGTGATTATCCTAATGGGCCTAAGACTATCTACAATAAAACATACGTGATATAATTTGCATCCATTAGTAAATCATCCAGCTAAGATACTATGACGTTCTGTCTTAGGTTCACTATGTTCTAACCTATGGTAGCATCACAAACATCCATTTACTCTAGTATGATGTAAGGTATCCCATATAACTACTATCTAATTGCATGAATATATCTGATCATTGCTCACATATATACAAATCATGAAAATCAATGTTAGTTTGAACAAATAAAGTACTAAAAACATAAGGGCAGAAGAACATAAGCAGATAAACAAGGTAAAATAGATGATATGTATGACTATCCAGCATCACCTTCTCCACTACATGTGCAAGTTACCACATTATTTCCAATTCTCAATTAATACAATTTAAACCTCATTTTTCATTTGAGTATCTATTTAACCAAACTGTCCTCAAGCATCACCTCAAGTCAATTGATTACTTATTGCAATTAATTCTCTAATTAATATGCCTAATCTCATCATAGCCAATAATTAAGACAATCATCTCTACGAATCAATATCCACACACTTATTATAATTTTATTATACTTCACAATAATTTATTTTGATATGTTGTTATTAATAATACTTGTAATTTCAACTAAAGTCATACCTCAATCATCTTTGATTACATCTAAAATCTCAATTACCAATCTGGTGATACTACAACAACAACAACCAAGTTTTATCCCTTTAGGTGGAGTCGGTTATATGGATCATTTTACGCCATTGAGCTCTATCTCCTACTATATCATCATCTATATTTAAATAAATTTTATGTTGTTTTATTGTTGCTAACTAAGTCTTTTTTGGTCTTTCTTTTTTGATATGCGTGTTTGTTATAGTTTCACATCGAGCATTTATTGGTCGTATAAGTACATGTCTGTACTATCTTAAACGTGTAGTTTCCCCTCAATAGATGTAACTCCGATTTTCTCTCTAATGCTCATATTTCTTATTTTATCCATTCTTGTACATCCTCATCTCTGCAACTCTAATCTTCTGTTCATGTGTTCGAGTCATAGCCCAACATTCAGCTCCATATAACATTGCATGTCTAACTGTGATTTTGTAGAATTTTCCTTTAAGTTTTAGAGGTACTTAATTACTGATATGGTGATATTAACTAATATTTGTCCTTATGTTTTCACCAGCCTCAATTTAATGTCGCCATGATCAAATTGCCACTCTTTTACATCATTAATCGCATTTGCACCTCTAAACACCTAATCATTATAGAGGTGATCAGATTGTAACACTTCTACATCAATCACATTTGCACCTATAAAATCCAATCATTATGGAGGTTGTCTACAAGAAAGAAACAAGGGTTGGTGAGTAACTCAATCCAAAGAGACACTTCTGAATGCATAGCTACACAATCAACCCCTCAATCGCATGCTTCGAAAAACACCTTAACGAACAGCAACCACATTAGCATGCCATTGAACGATATCACAATTGAACTACAAAAGCAAGATTTACAACCTGTTGTGAGGTACGAATTCCACCCTTATGCTTGGTGAGGAAGGGGAAATTAAGATATTTTGTTGTTGTAGGGGATAGAGCAATAGGGCAACTAACGCAATTTCTTCTATCATTTTGAGTTGCTGCATTTAGTTTCAACAAGGAAAGGGGGAAAGGTATTGCCTTCAATAAGGAATTCCACTATGACATTGCTCAAGAGTGTGGTTGGGCATGTAACATTTTTGTTGCTCATCAAGACATAGATTGGGCATGCAGCATGACAGCCAATACCCAATGTTGTTATGTAAGCCATAGCAACAACAACAGATTTCAACAACTCATGGCAGTCAATAATAAAGTATTGCATCTCTCTAACAAACATTCAAATGGCATGCGGCATGAGGGCTTCAACGAGATTAAGAGGAAGCTTCAAGAGGAGGTGTCATGCTGAAGAGAAGGCTTTGCTCATGCTGAATGAAGGAGGAAGGGATCGTCCAAAATTTAGAGCTGTAAATGAATCAAATGTTCATGAACAAGCTTGGTGTTCAGCTTGGTAAGAGTTTGTTTATGTTCGTTTAATACACATAATATTAATTAAATGAATAAGCTTGAACAACTCGTTAAATTAAACAAACAAGTTTAAGCACATATGTGTTCAGCTCGTTAATGTTCATGCACAATGTTCGTTAACAAACTATGTTCATCAATAAAACTCTTATCAACATGCTAAATAGACAAGGAAACTTTTAAAATAAATAAATAAGTTTATATTATCAAATTCAATAACCAACCAAACAATCTTAAAATGTAAAAGTTTCAAACAATCAAACAAGCTTGAATTGAGAGCTTGATAACATCTAAACGAACCAAGTTCAAGCTTGAACCAAGCTCAAGCCAAGCTTGAACCAAGCTCAAGCTCATAAAAAGAAACGAAGTTAAGCTTGAACAATTATTTCAACGACTTGGTTTATTTTAAGCTCGGCTTGGCCTTTGCTTGGTTACCTTATCAAACAAGCTTGAACACCACAAAGCTTGACTCGTTTACAACCCTATCAGAATTGGGAAAGAAGTGAGATCATTGTCTCATGGGGAGATAATGTGTCATGTGGTGGAAGGGCTTAGCCTTATCATGAGATGAGGGAGAGGAGGAGGTTTAAAAGTTATTTAAAATACCTAAAAACCTAATCTATAATGACTTGGTCAACTAAACTGATATGGTTTAGTTCAGCTGCCTCAAATCTGGTTCAAATGTAAAACCCTCAATTTAATCCTGTTTGAAATCCAGTTTGAGTGTAAAATGAGATTAAATAAATCACTACTTGAATGCCAACTCAATTAGTATTCTAACTCCTAATTAACCCCAAAACTTTATCAAAATCAATAAATCAACTACAAAACTATTTGGTTCAGCAAATTATAATTTGATCACATTAAACACTAATTAGCCACTACTTATGTTAATTTAAATTTATTTAATTTTGATATATAACAATGTTTGTGTTGCCCAATACTTAAAACTTCGCTAGTCCACCCACTTCAAGTATTATCATTGTGTCTTAACCCCTTAACTATAATCCAAGACTCATCCACATTACATCATTGCCGTAGAATCTCAATATTTCTACCCCCTACATGGCCCTTTTACATGCAAACTTCTTAACATCACTCATATTTGTCACAACCAAGTAGCCCACCCAAGCTGAATATTTCACAACGAAGTAGAATCTCAATATTTCTACCCCCTACATGGCCCTTTTACATGCAAACTTCTAAACATCACTCATATTTGTCACAACCAAGTAGCCCACGCTTAGCTGAATATTTCGATATGCAACTCATGTTTAAATCTTGTATCATGTAGGGTGGCATGGTTATTGAAACGTATTATTTCAGTAAATACTAATTAGGTAATTTCTCGTGCTATTGAGTCGATCCTATTGATGAGTATATTGTTGACACTGGACCCTCCTTGGTACAGCATGACACATGTCAAGTTGAATTCAAATAATGTTTATTATTTTTGTAGTTTATTTCGCCAAATTTCTAATTCATTTATTTCCTATAAATTTCTTTTTATAAGTAAATAAGTTAGGTGGAAGACGATTCTAAGGTTAATAAAATCCATCCATCTCATAAGCTATTAGAAAATGAACTAAATCATTTTTGATTCAATTACTAACAAATATAGTTGTATTAAAAGTAGAAAATCTATATGATTGAATGTTGAATAAGTATACTTCATTTGAAATATGTAGAATTGTATGAAGAGAAAAAGAGCATACATATTTTCATCTACTCCATAATTTACAAAGAGTTCAACTAAAATACGAGGATGCACGAGACACTAGAAAAGGAAGATCACAAATTAAAGAAAAAAAAAAAAATCAATCATAGATTGACCTCTCCTTTCCTTCTATGTTACTTCTCTAATCTATCAAGTCAAATCAAAATATTCTTTAATACTATCAACACTCCCTCTCAAGTTGGCTATAATGCCCAACTTGTTAACTTGAAATTCAAATGCCTGTTTCAACAAGTCCTTGGTCAACACATCTGCCACTTGCTGTGAAGTTGGCACAAATGGAATACAAATTATTCCCTCATTGAGTTTTTCCTTTATAAAGTGTCGGTCAATCTCAACATGCTTTGTTCTATCATGTTGAACTGAATTTTGAGCAATGTTGATCGCTGCCTTGTTATCATAGTACATCTTCATAGGAAGGTTAATTGCCTTAGTTAGATCTCCTAGGACCTTCTTAATCCAAAGAACCTCAAAGACACCTTGAGCCATAGATCTAATTCTGCCTCGACACTACTTCTAGCAACTACACTTTATTTCTTGCTTCTCCAAGAAACTAAATTGGCCCAAAGAAATGTACAGTACCTGAAGTTGACCGCCTATCAGTTATTGATCCTGCCCAATCAGCATCAGTATACACCTCAATCCCTCTCTTGTCATTTTTTCTAAAGAAGAGTCCTTTTCTTGGAGTCCCTTTCAAATATCGGAGAATTTGATATGCAGCTTCAAGGTGCTCTTTAAATGGAGAGTGCATAAATTGACTCACGATACTCACAACAAAGGCAATATTAAGACGTGCATGTGACAAGTAAATCAACCTTCCAACCAGTCTTTGGTACCTTCCTAGAAGTTCCCTGTTGGACTTCTCCAAGCTTAACATTAACATCTATTGGAGTTTCTGATGGTTTGCAGCCACTCATTCCAGTTTCTTTTAAAAGATCTAGAACATACTTCTGTTGTGAAACCACAATGCCCTTCTTGGATCTTGCAAACTTCCATTCCAAGAAAATATTTTAGTTGGCCCAAGTCTTTAATCTCGAACTCTTTGGCTAAGCTTCGCTTCAATTTGTGCATTTCTTCAGCAGCATCACCGGTCATTATTATGTCGTCCACGTAGACAATCAACACTAAAATCTTGTTCTTGGTGGATCTTTTAGTAAATATAGTATGATCAGATTGACTTTGAGTATATTCTTGACCTCTAACAAACCTTGTAAACCTGTCAAACCAAGCTCTGGGGGATTGTTTGAGCCCATATATAGACCTTCTCAGCTTCCACACCTTCCAAATTTCTCAGTGAATCCGGGTGGAGGTTCCATATAAACCTCTTGTTTTAGGTTCCCATTTAAGAATGCATTCTTCACATCTAGCTGATTCATTAGCCAATCAAGGTTAGCAGCTCTAGATAGAAGTATTCGTACCATGTTCAACTTAGCAACCGGAGAAAAAGTCTGAGAGTAGTCTACTTCATAAGTCTGAGTGAACTCTTTAGCTACCCAGCGGGCCTTATACCTCTCCAAGGATCTATCTGAGTTGTATTTCACAATAAATACCCACTTACAACCAACAACTATCTTCCCATTAGGTAGGCCCACTTTCTCCCAAGTAGAATTCTTCTCCAAAGCTCTTATCTCCTCAAGAATAGCTTCTCTTCACTCAGGAACATTCAGGGCTTCCTGGATGCTGTTAGGAATGGATGCACTAGACAATTGTGAAATAAATGTACAATAGGAAGGTGAAATATTTTCATAGGACACAATTTGACGGTGGATATTTTGTACAAGATCTAACACCTACATGATCTAACAACTTTCCTAAGAGCAATGGGAAGGTCTAGTTGACTAGAAGAGTTAGACTCAGAGTTACCTGGAAGATCAAGGCCTTGTGAATCATGAATTTATAATCGAACCTTGATTAGATTCTTGAGGATGCTGGGGACTAGGGCCTTCATTTTTCTTTGAATAGACAAGATCTTTATATCGTTTTACATCCATTTCTGTTGTTTCAGCTTGTTCATTTTGAGATGACATTATCACAGAGTGTTCTTGTTTGTCGGTAGATTCAATATTTTCACATTTTCTACCTCTTTTACTTCTAGTGATTGGGCATCATTAGGAACAAGTGCAAAGGTTAAATTAGATTTATCAACACATTCATCTTTATTAGTTTTGTTCTCCTCCTGAAGATGAGAGTTCTGGTATGAAGTTCCTTCAAGGAAGGTGATATCCATAGAGACAAATATCTTTCTCGAAACTGGATCAAAGCATTTGTGATCCTTTTGATTGGTGGGGTATCCCACAAATATGTATTTATGTGCTTTTGGATCAAATTTTGATTTTCTAGGATCAAAATTATAGCAAATGCAACACTTCCAAAGATTTTCAATGGGATGTTTGTCACTAACCGAGAATCGGGAAAGCATTATGTTAAAACCTAGATTGGAGTTCTAAATGCCAAATTTCGGGTTGACATTCGATTAATCAAATAGGTTGTTGTCAGAACTGCTTCCCCCAAAGATACTTAGGGACCTTAGTTGTAAAACTAAAGGATCTAGCAACTTCAAGGAGATGTTTGTTTTTTCTTTCGGCAACTTCATTTTGTTGGGGTGTATAATTACATGAACTTTGGTGCACAATTCCTTAACAAAAAATTCCCCAACACATTGTTAAAGAATTCCGTTCCATTATCACTTCAAAAAATTTTAATCTGAATCTGAAATTGAGTTTGAACCATGCTATAGAAAATTTTAAACATCATTGCAGCCTCAAATTTTTCTTTTAGCAAAAAAACCCATGTGACCCTAGTATGATCATCAATGAAAGTAATGTACCAACGTTTTCCAGAAAGGGTGGTCATTCTAGGACCCCAAATATCATTGTGAATCATAGTAAAAGGTGCTGATTTTTGGTATGATTGGGATTGAAAAATAGATCGCTGATGTTTTACTAATTTACATGACTCACATTGAAAAACTGACTCCTCTTTATTCATAAACAGCTTGGGAAACAATAGCTTTAAATATTAAAAACTAGGATGCCCCAGTATATAATGCCATAACAAAATTTCACTATTATTTGGAACAGAAATAGAGCTGAAACAACGTTTATAGTCTTGCCTTCCAATAATTGACCCTTCATTAAGTAGGTAAAGCCCACCATCTTGTTTAGCATCCCCAATCATCTTCCCTGAGGTTAAATCTTGAAATTCACAACGTGAGGAACAAAGATTAGCTCTACAATTATGATCATGGGTGATTTTATTGATGGATAGAAGATTGTGTAAAAGGGTAGGAATATGTAGAACATCTTTCAATATTATAGTTTGAGAAATAGGTACTGGTCCTTCTCCTGCAATAGTGGCAAAGGAACCATATGCAATTTTGACCTTTTTATTCTCTACACTTCGTGTATATGAAGAGAAATACTGTGAATACCAGTCATATGATCAGTGACACCTAAATCTAAGATCTAGAAGCTATTAGATTTGGTACATGCAATGGTATTGATGGGAACAATACCTGACTCAGAAAGGGAACATGGAGAGTTAGAATTTCCTAAGGATTGGGATTGGAATAGTTTTGTAAATGCTCCATTTATTCCTTAGTGAAGGGAAAATATTCTGAGGAAGATTGCTGCTTTGCTAACTTGTTATCGTTGCCCTATTTTCTCTTCCCATTTACTGATTTTCCATGCAGCTTCCAACAGTTTTCACGACCGTGCCATGGTTTTTTGTAATAGTCACACCAAGACCTTTGCTTTCCTTGTCTATTTCCTTCAAATTCTGCACCACAAACTGCAAGAGGAGAACCCTCCATTTTTGGTTTTGATTCAGGAACGTTTTTTTGGCATCACATGTCTTCTTGCTTCTTCTCTACATACTTCTGAAAAAATTTCTCTCAGAGGGGGCAAGGGCTTTCGTCCCAAGATACATCCTCGAAACTCATCAAGTTCTTTGTTCAAACCCGCCAGAAACACAAATACCCGGCCTCTTCTATCTTCTTATAGCGAGCACTATTGCTTGGATTTTCCCAATCTTCTTCAAACTGATCCAACTCTAGCCAAACAATCATCATATCATTATAATAAGTTGTTACTTCATGATCTCCTTGCTCCATTTTCCACAGTCGGGCATTCAATTCGAACAATTGAGAATAATTGTCCAAATCTGAATAAGTTTCTCTAACAACTTCCCGCACATCTTGAGCTGTAGGTAGGAATATAAATGACTTTCCAATCATAATGACTATAGAATTTTGAGACCGCCACTGATCAAATCTTGGATCCTTTGTGGTTGGGGATTTGATTTCACCATTTAGATATCCAAGTTTTCCTTTTCTTTCTATTGCCAACTGCATTGTCTGAGACCACTCAAGGTAATTTTTTCCATTCACTTTATGAAGGGTAATCTGGAGAGAGCCAGTAGAGTTGTTAGGAACAAAATCAACCATCAGTTGGGCATTTGCCTCTAAAGGCATCTCCTCACTCCTAGCATCCAAAGATGTTCAGCCAGAGCCAACCATGGTAGTCTTAAAATTCATCCTTATGCACTATTGGTCTGATACCATGTAGAATTGTATGAAGAGAAAAATAACATACATATTTTTATCTACTCAATAATTTACAAAGAGTCCAACTAAAATAGGAGGATGCAGGAGACACTAGAAAAGGAAGATCACAAACAAAAGGAAAATAAAAATCTCTCTCAATCACAGATTGACCTCTCCTTTCCTTCTATGTTACTTCCCTAATCTATCAAATCATATTAAATTAAATCAAATCAAATCAGAATATCCTTTAATACTGTCAACAAAATCATCTTGGCATACTTTAGTAAATATCAAAATGTGTCATATTATGACAACATAATACTAAATTTTTTAATTTAATTAACTGTTAGATCCTAGGATGTTTTCCATTTAACAAAAGGTATCCTACTTGGTGATAGAGTAATAATAGATAACCAAGAATCATGTAATAATCAATAATAATTCAAGAAAAATAAGAGGTGTTCAACAAATTATATATATTTATTTCTTTTATATAGAAAAAACATAGTCACTATACCAAAAGGTCATGAAATAAAAGAATCTCTAAGCAACTCTAAATACTAGTTATCTAATTATAACTCCAAAATCAATCTTTGTTTGAAAATAAAAAATGAGTACAAATTATTAAGTAGGTAAATAAAAAAAAGTGCATAAAACCAACTTATCTAGAGGCTAATAAATAGGAAATAAACACAAATTATTAAGTGTTTAAATAGAACATGTATTTAATTTAATTAAAAGATCAAAAAATTTGGATAAGTTACAAATCTCATTACATCTTTAAAGATATCATTTGAAAATTTTAATTATGCACACACACACACCAATTAAAACAATCATTCTTTTTATATCTCATCTTCATTTATTACAATTTAATTTACTTTTAATTATCATCTTTCTGTCATAACTAATTAATCTATCACTAATAAATTCATTACAAATAAATCCACTAAGTGAATTCATGGAGCTAAGTCCTCAGAGTGTAAATAATGTCATTTGATGTATGAGTTGAAGCTTTTACTAGTGATATACACTGATATAATGTCATTGCACAAATAAATATCATGTGGGCAGTTAGGTACAATGATAAAAGGCAAGGCTCAAAGTTTACAATTTTTAGTATTTATTTTCTCCATTTATGTTCATTGTTATTTCAATTTAGTATTTTACACAATAGTTATTTCACCTTATTCACATTTTATCGATTAATTTAAACAACTAACCTATGTCATCGCTTCATAAATCCTACTCTGTTTAAATAGTAGATTAAGACAGGTGGTCTCGAGACATATGAGAAAGCTATTCAAGCACCAACGGGTGAATCAACATATAACATGGAACCTAAAAAATTCGCTGAAGAGTAATTAGAGTATCAATTTTTATACTTTTGGAAATAAACCATCTGTCCATGTTAATTCTTATATGATCACCACATATGTATAAGACGAAAAGAATATCAATTATCTAGCCCTCCAATAGTTTAGTTTTTTTATAATTCATTTCTTTATTTTGGTATTGTTTTAGTGCCTTCTTCAAAACAGTTATAGCAGCATACATATGATTTATTTTTATACATTAATTTATGCATAAAGAATGTGTAAATGAGTCCAAAAATCGATTTATTCAATCTGTGCTTCTCTTGAATAAGTATCTGCAAATATAAATATAGAAAAGACTTAAGAAAACTTAAACTAAATCTTCAGTAATGATAATTACCCAAAATTTAGAAATTAATTAGAATTCGAGGTGGATAAATAGTGCATTTAAGCTACCTCAATATACTCCTACTATTAAAAAATGATTATTTATTTTTCCATCCTAAACTAGTTACACCACCACTATCACCAACATAACAACCAAATCTTTATCCCACAAAGTGAGGTTGACTATATGGATCCTCTTACGTCATGGGGCTCAACCTCCTACTATATCATCATTTATATTTAAATAAATTTTATCATTTTTTATTGTTGCTAATCAAATCTTCTTTAGTCTCTCTTTTTCGATTAATATGTGTATTTATCATGGTCTCACATCGCCTAACTCAAATATTTATTTCTCTCTTAAGTATATGTACATATCATCTTAAATGCGTCTCTCGAAGTTTTCCCTCAGTAGGTGCAATCCCGACTTTTTTTTTAATATTTTCATTTCTTATTCTATCCATCTTCGTATGTCTGCACATCCACCTAAACACAAACCTAAAACAAAAATATATAAAAAAAATGTTTACCTTATAAATTCTCCTTGATCGACAAAACTACATAACGTTTTAATGATGCAAAACACCCGAGCCAATCGAATCGAGATTACATGTCAAGATTAATCTAAAATAGATAATCACTTCTCAATGACACCAATATAATTACTCACCTAATTCGTACCTTTAATTTGACAAATGTTGCGACAACAATGTGAGGGCTGGAAATAGGGAAGTTAAGGAAAAGGGTGGAAAAGGAAGTGGCGGGTGGTTGTGACAACACTAGGAAAGTAGGTGGTGGGGTGTTGGGCACAAGTAATTATACGAAAGAGAGGAAAAGAGAAATAAAAAAGAAACAAGGAGAGGGAATGGTAGCAAATGTTGTCCTCACTTAGGCGGCAACCTTAACTGTGGCTATGAGTGCAGAGAGGAGGAGAAAAAGAGAGAAGGAAGAGGAGAGATGGTTGACAACGACCTCTCTTGGTTCCAGGAATAACATATGCTTAGGGGATGAGCGGCGCCAATGGATGTTGTGCACACACAGGAAGAAAAAGAATATTGACATAAGGAGGCTAGCATCTATCATCAACAATGAAGAAGTGGTGCGGGAGGTGTCACACATGAAGGTGGTGTGGTCGACAGCGACGCTCATGAGAGGAAGTGAGGTTAGAAGGTGGTGGATTGGGTGAGAACGAGAGACGCGTGCAAAGAGAGAGTAGAGAATTATATAACCTTAATTCTTTAAAAATTTCACTAATTCATCCCAACACAACTAAACTAGACTATCCCCATATAAAAATTTGGTTTAGCCCTAAACTATCTTAAACAAATCAAAATCGATCTTGGTTTGAACATAGGCGGCCCTAATTACCATGCCTACTCGATGGGTTCATTCTAAACCTAACCCAACTTTAACTCGAAGCCCAAAATCAATATTTATTGATTTGGTTCAAGTTAATTTGTCATTTAAAATAAAAAAATAATTTAAGATGTGAAAATTTACATACCATTCTATCTAATAACTATAATCTTATTGTTTTAAGCAAATAAACCAAGTGAAAGTGCATTAAATTAATAAAAGTTATCTAAATTCATTCATCATTTTAAAATTATATGCCAAGTATCAACACAACGTAGTGCGGAAATTATACAACTTCAATCGCCGACTGAAACTTCAACATAGAATGATACTTCAAACGTTACCTTTAGCTTTGCATTTGTATTCTCTTATTCTTTTTTCTTCTTCATTTCCTCCACCTCTGCTTTGCTATTGGCATCATGCACGAAACTCCAACACCATATTTAAACCATACCATTCCAATAAAAATCGAAAGTCCGACATGGTTTGAGATTTGAAACCGTAGTTCGATTACACCCTTGTAACAGCTTGCTAGTCTTGCTAGTCACCAATGTTTGTATTGCCTTCATCGATATGTTTCTTGGCAGGATCAAATCCATTTCCATCATGCCATCCTAATTGTCTCTCAAGTCACAACCTCCAATGCCCACCTTCTAGCAACAAGCTTTTCTGTTATCTTTTCTCACTATTTTGGTAATATTTACCTCGTGTTCAACTATGCCACTACGCCAACCAAATTAAATGCTTTTGCCATGTGAGCATGTCACCAATGAACGTTATGCTTAAATAAGTGAATTGATTATGATGTAAGCAGTAGAGAGAGATTAAACAATGTGAGTAGATAGATATCAAATAAAATTTTACTTAGCATGATAAAAATAATTTGAAAGACATAGATATTAGTAGTGATAAAGACTTATATAACTTCAATTCAGTAATGGGGTATGATTTCAAAAATTGACCCTAAATAGTTGGTTTGGGATTGACAATATTTTTGTTTGTTTGTTTCTTTTGTATTGTTCTAATAGGGCATAATACATTTAGATAATGTAGAGTATAGGACAACATTTCAAATAAAATGTTAAATTTTAATTTATTTTGTTTTTTTATATTAATGGCAATGTACTACAACACACGAATTAAAATCTTGTGCCGTGTTGACTTACACGATTGAGAATTTTCATTCCGCTCTCCTATTGAGGCGCAAAATAGTCAACACTATCACGAAAACATCAAAAAAGGAGAAGGGAGGGAGGGAGAGAGAGCAAGATCAAAATGAGAGAAAAAGATCACTTACCACTCATTGGTGGCTCAATCCACACTTGCATCGTGAGAGAGAGAGAGCTACTCAACAAAGTCAATGTCACGAGAGAACCATCACATGCACGACAGGGAGAGTCGTTGGCTATGATGTCAGCATGAGAGATGACAAGAGAGAGTTGTTGCGCCATGTGAGAGCAAGTTGTCTTGAGATTTAAGAAAGTTTGAGAGGTTTAGGGGAGAGCAAAAAAATAGATTTTCTTTTAGATTTTTTCTAATTGAATAACAAAATACAATTAAACGAGGTCTTTCATTCGATCCTAAATTGATCAAATAGAGTCCAAACTAATTCAAATCAACTTGACCTAGATGACAAACCCTACCCAAATTATTCCACCACACCCAATGACACTCAGACTGTATTCTCTAATACCTAATAATCAACTTGGTTCAAGCTAAATAATTAATTGAGTTTAAAATTAAATAGCAACGAAAATTTTAATAGAAAGGAATATTGTAATAATTCTTGTAGTAAAGAACACACTCACCTTTGATGTTTTTAATTGGCTCATACTGGAGTCAAAGTTTCAAAGTTTTTCATTTATGTTTATTGGTGTTCCCAAGTATAAGTTATGCTAAATTAAATTAAATGGATGCTGTCTTTCCAACACAAAGATTATATATTACAAACAATAAATGTAAATTAAATAAATTGTGCACTGAGATATGATAAAGTTTGGACTAAGGATTTAAGTATTTTTTCTAAGAAAGTAAACCTTTTGCATAGTTAATTTATATCTAAGATCACATTGAACTGTTATAGTTCAACTAGTTTAGCTTTATTTTAGTTTAAAAATGATGATGACAATAACAACAACCAAGCCTTTTCCCACTAGGTGGGGTCGGCTGTATGAATCCTTTTACGCCATTAAGCTCTATCTCCTATTATATCATCATCTATATTTAAATAAATTTTATCTTGTTTTATTGTTGCTAACCAAGTCTTTTTTGGTCTTCCTCTTCCTCGTTTGATATGCATGTTTATCATAGTTTCACATCGCCTAACTGGAGCATTTATTGGTCGTCTAAGTACATGTCCGTACCATCTTAAACGTGTCTCTCGGAGTTTGTCCTCAATAGATGCAACTCCGACTTTCTCTTTAATGCTCTCATTCCTTATTTTGTCCATCTTCGTATGTCCACACATCTACCTTAACATCCTCATCTATGCAACTCTCATCTTATCCTCATGTGCTCGAGTCATAGCCCAACATTCAGCTCCATATAACATAGCAGGTCTAACAGCGGTTTTATAGAACTTACCTTTAAGTTTAAGAGGTATTTTACGATCACATAAAACACCCGACGCTCCCCTCCATTTCACTCATCCTGCTTGTATTCTATGTAAGACGTCTCTCTCAATCCCTCTATCATTTTGTAAAAATGATCCTAAATATTTAAATCTCTCGGTTCCGGGCAACTCTTCCTCTCCTATCTTAACAATTGTTTCATTACTTCTAATATTGCTAAATTTAAATTCCATATATTCTGTCTTTAATCTACTAAACTTAAAACTTTTCCCTTTTAGTGTTTTTTTCCAAGATTCTAGCTTAGCATTTACTCCTTCACGTGTCTCATCTACCAAAATAATATCATCTGCAAACAACATGCACCACGGTACTGTGTCTTGAATGTACACAGTGAGTTTGTCCATAATTAGTGTAAAAAGATAGGGACTTAGGGCTGATCCTTGATGTAACCCTATCTTTATTGGAAATGTTTCAGTTACTCCGCCTGAAGTCTTTACTCTGGTCGTTACATCCTCATACATATCCTTAATTAGTTCAATATATGTTACGCTAACACCTCTCTTTTCTAAAATTCTCCATATAATTTCTCTTGGGACTCTATCATAAGCTTTTTCATACCATGTGTAGATCTTGTTTTTGCTCCCGATATTTTTCAATTAATTGTCTAAGGAGATGTATAGCTTCTATTGTCGACCTTCCAGGCATGAACCCAAATTGATTTTCTGTCATTATGGTCTCTTTCCTTAATTTTTTTTTTCTATTATTTTTTCCCAAAGTTTCATAGTATGACTCATTAGTTTAATACCCCTATAGTTTGCACAATTTTGTATGTCTCCCTTGTTCTTATATAAGGGAACTAGAGTACTTATCCTTCATTGATCAGGCATTCTTTTTGTTTTCAATATCATGTTAAATAATTTTGTAAGCCATTCAATACCTTGTTTCCCTAAGTACTTCCATATCTCTATCGGAATATCATCTGGTCCAACGGCTTTTCCATTGTGCATCTCATTTAAAGTTTGTTTTACTTCTGAAGTTTGAATTCTACGATAAAAATTAAAATTTCTATGCTCATTTGACCTAATTAAATTACCTAAGTTAAGTTGGTCACCTAAACCTTCATTAAAAAGTTGATGAAAATACCTCTTCCATCGCTCTTTTATTTCTCCATCATTTACTAATACCCTATTACATTCATTTTTAATACATTTTATTTGGCTAAGATCTCTTGTTTTTCTTTCTCTCACTTTAGCTATTCTATAAATATCTCTTTCCCCTTCTTTTGTATCCAATTTTTGATATAACCGTTCAAAAGTTTCATTTTTTACTTCACTCACTACTTTCTTAGCTTCTTTCTTGGCTATTGTATATTTTTTTAAGTTTTTCTCGTTCTTATAAATATATAATTCCTTATAAGCTATTCGTTTTTCCTTCACTTTCTCTTGTACTTTCTCATTCCACCACCAAGATTCTTTACTTAGTGGTGCATGTCCCTTTGACTCACCGAGTACACTTTTAGCTACTATTTTCAACTTTGATACTATCTTATCCCATGTTGTATTAGAGTCATCGTATATTTCACCTAATGCTTGTACTTCTACCTTCTCCTTAAATATATTTTGTTTCCCATCCTTTAACTTTCACCACTTAATTCTAGGAATTGTATATATTTTCTTTCTATTGATACTATGTTTGAGGTGTATATCCAATACGACTACCCTATGTTGGGTAGTTAAGCTTTCTATAGGGATCACTTTGCAATCTTTACAAATCTTTCTGTCCTTCTTCCTAACCATAAGAAAGTCAATTTGCGATTTATTATTCCCACTTTTGAATGTGACTAAGTGTTCTTCTCTTTTCTTAAAAAACGTATTAGTTAATATAAGGTCATATGCTATCGCAAAATCTAATATAGTTTTTCCTTCCTCATTCCTCGTTCCAAACCCATAACTCCCATGAATTCTCTCATATTCCTCATTTTTCACTCCGACATGCCCATTTAGATTACCTCCTATTAAAATCATTTCACTTGGTGGAATATTTTGTAATATTTCATCTAAGTCCTCCCAAAACCTTGATTTGGTAGCTTCATCTAATCCTACTTGTGGTGCATATACGCTAATTATGTTCATAGTTTCTTTCGCCACTATTATTTTAAGGGCTATAATTCTATCCCCTTTTCTAACTACTCCTACAACTTCATCCTTTAACAAATTATCTACAATGATACCCACTCTATTTCTTGCTTTACTCTTTCCAGTGTACCATAACTTAAAACCCGAGTTCTCTACCATCTTTGTCTTATCGCCTATCCATTTTGTCTCTTGTACACACAAAATACTAATTTTTCTCCTAATCATCATATCTACTACCTCCATTGATTTACCAGTGAGAGTTCCTATATTCCATGTTCCAAATCTTAGATTATTAGTTTTCCTATCATATTTGTTCTTATCTAACCTATGGTGTAAGAACTTTTGCCTATTTAACACTACACCCAAGTTCTCATGGAGATGTAGCAGTCCTTGCTGAGACGTTACAGTCGGACCCTGTAACGCGAACTCTTGCATATTTATCACTACACCCGAGTTCTGGAGATGTAGCGGTCCTTGCCGAGACGTTACAGTCGGACCTTGCAACGCATTCCTTCCGGGGAACAACCTAGCATTAGCACAATAGTTTAATGGATTCATTCATTGAATATTTGCCATAGTTTGACGCTAGCTGGCAACCTAACGCAACCCTCCTCCTTTATCCGGGCTTGAGACCGGCCATGACCAGTCATCATGGGCGGAGTTAGTATAAAAATGATAACAAAAATTAAAATATTAATATTTGTATTTTGTCAAATGACAATAACAATTAGATAACAATGACAATAAAGCAAAGGACAATATACTTTTTACATAAATTTTGAAAAGGGAAAAAGAGATTTTCTTTTCAAAAAAGTTTACAAGAGATTTTGATCTCATTTCCAACTTGCAAAAATAATATTTTTGTTAATGGAGCTCTGGTACGGTTCAAAATTTTAAACTTTGCTGCAACATATTTATTTAGCATAGAATAATCTAAAATGTTGGGTTCGATGAAAGATATCATCGAGTGTGCCAATGGAGGTGATGTGAAAATGGAATACTTCATGGAGCAAGCTTAGTCGACATCAGTTTGGGCTAGCATGTTTTATGAATGGCAGAGGGTTAAAAAAAATCTCAAAGGATTGCATTGCTCAATAAAGTTTTACTTGTGAGTGCTGTTCTAGATTCCAATAATTCATATAAGCATTTTTCTCACCTTTGAGATAGTTTGCTCCAAAGAAAAATTCAACCAAGAATGTTAAGCTAGATTTTTTATTGCAAAATTATTGGGTTATCTTGCAAGAGAGCCTTGAAGCTTCAAATTCTTGGTCATGCACTTGCACGCATATGTTCATGTTTTTTTCTTGGCTTTGGCAAGAGAAACCATGTGTTCATATCAACGACATATGGCTTGCTTCTATTTGATTGACATTTTAAGCTAGTTTCATTTTAGGTAGATTACTTGAATCTAACTTCTAAAACATACAGCTTTTGGCCACCAGATAAATGAGCAGTTGCCTTATTTGTTTGCCTGTCCTTCGTGTTATGTGGATTAAAAATATTTTCAAAATATTTGCAGGTAAATCTCAACTTAAATATGAATTGAAATCATATCAGGAAATGGTTGTAATCTCAATGAAACAAATGAATTTGGACAATCAGCAACTAGTTTGGCTGAAGAACGAATTCGTTAAGAAAGAGAAACTATCCAAGACTGTTGAAGAAACATTCGGTATGTTAACCCAAAAGTTGCGGGAGACCATGGAAGAAAACAGGATTGTAAGACTTAGGACCAAGATCCAACATCAAGAGAACAAAGAAGAGGTAGTTTCTTTATTTTATTATTCCATAAGTATTACATTTTTATTGTGTTCAAAATTTTCATTTAAAGTTTTTAAGAGTTGTGCACTTGGTATCATGTTGTAAGACAGTGGAAGTGTTATTACTTTTCTGCGATCTTAGGAACCTAAGATGACCTTATTGTTTTGATGATTTTCAGATGGATTACCAAGAACACTTTTTCAAGGAACAAATGGACAAGATTCACAGTGCAACTGAAGAGAAAGAGCGATTGTTTGAGAAGTTGCAGCAGGAGGAGTGTGCAAAGGCAAAGCATTCTGATTTAAATTCTGGAACCACTGAAGAGAAGAAGCTCAGGTATTTCTTTTGTTTTGCATGTTCAAGTAAATGGAAAATCTCTGCAAGTATCAATGATTTTCTAATCAAACATATTATACTAAGTGATGAAAACTGGTTGCTTCAACAGTCAAAAATTTCTTGTAAAGTAAGAAATCTCTAGTAAAAGTTAAGAGGCTTTATTGGTTATACTATTTGTGTGTGGTTGGGGTGAGCGTAATCACTTTTGTTACCATGTTTATCTGCAATTTTGTGATGCTTGGTGCTATTCATTTCTGATGGTGATCAATGATGTTTTAATACACTTTTCTGATCACATGTTCTCTATTGTTTCAAATTAATTTTTTTTTGTATTTTTTGATGTAACTTTTTTGTTTTTTTTAATAACTTTAGAACTTTGGTTTTACTTGAGGTCTATTTAATGTTTTGGTTGCAGAAAGGAAGAGATTGCGAGGTTCATTAACAACCAAGCAAAAGGAGTTGAAGAATTTGAGGCTGAGAGAGAGAAATTGATTAAGGTCCATGAGGAGAAGAAGGTTGAACTCAGGCGACGATATCTGGAGGAGGAAGTTAAGCTGGAGAAGGAGTTTGATGATGCTCTTACCAAACTGATGGAGAAGTATTCCCCTGCTACCTTCCAGGCTTCGAGAAGCAGTTCTTAGGGGGAAAAAGGGTTGAAGCAGAATGATACTGAAGGAATTTTCATAATTTTGACATGTAGAAACCAAAAGAAATTCTTTAGCTGTTAACAACTACTGATCACATGACTTTAAAACTTGACAAACAGTTCTAAGAATAGAGGAAGAGATTTGATCTGACAATTTAACTAGTGCGTAACCATTCTCTTTCTACTTTTATATCGGTTCAATCTTGCCTTGATTGAATGTGTGATCTTTTGCACCACTTGCAATATCCTCATGGTTTCAGAGGTGAGTTTCCATGAATTTCTGAAGAATCAATCTAGTTTCTCTTTGTTCAATTTTGCATGTGAGAATTGAGGTGATTTCTTGTACTTTTTGCAGCAGCTCCATCACATGTTTCAGCTCTCTTATGTCATTACATTTTTAATTTGAATCTAATCTTAGAGTTTTTTAAATGTTTTTTTACATTTGTTATCATCTCATTCTTCTAGTAATTCGTGATGCTTGGCTAAATTATTTTTATGGAAGTTTTGGACTATATAAAGATTACTTTTGAAAGAAAAAGCGATAAAATGCCCTTTTCTGA
This sequence comes from Zingiber officinale, assembly GCF_018446385.1. Taxonomy (NCBI): domain Eukaryota; kingdom Viridiplantae; phylum Streptophyta; class Magnoliopsida; order Zingiberales; family Zingiberaceae; genus Zingiber; species Zingiber officinale. The sequence goes on from NC_055986.1 coordinate 77,364,742, forward strand.
GAGAAACTGGGCACAATGAACCTCTCTTATATATGGTCATTCTTTAATGAATTCTTAAAGATACTCTCCAGCTTTGTTGGAACGTTCTTTTACCATTGTGCACGTTCAAAATTTAATATTATTTAAAGAGTAGTTTGGTGGACGAAGATTCTATTAATGTGGGATTATGAGGAACTATCTATTATACTATACGTAATTTTATTTTATAAGAGGTTATTTTGAGTTTCAAATCCGTACTTTCTAAGTTAAATAATAATAATTTTATTATAGTGCCGAGTTTCCATTCAATATTATTTACAAAATAATATATATATGTTTAAAGGTCTTACAAATACATATTTATAGAACTTTTGCTAATGCCTAGGATATACAAGCTTTAGTATTAATAACTGCATGGCACAATCGTTAACACAATCATGTAACATGATTTAGAATCTTCCTCCCTATTCCATTGCTTATTTTAAGGGGGTTATCGATTGTTCATTGTGGTAAATTTTGTCCCGATCAATTGAATATTTGACTTACGCAGGTTATGCTCATTCATCGATCATTCAAATCCTAAATCCAACTAAACAACTTTATAGTTTCAGGGTTCAATAGTCGACTACACTTTGTTGTTGGAAATTATCAATGTTATCCAACAACCTAGGTCATGTTAGTCAACTTATTGATAAGTTGACGATTAGAACCAGTGGAGTTTCAATACGATAATGTAGATCTAATTCCTTTTATATTCTCGATGTACCTTTCTTGATATCATCGTCATTAACTTGAACTTAGTGGTCATCAACTTAATAGTGTTGATCATCGAGTTATCTCTTCAGATATCGACACGTCCCTTTGGATAAGCTTATCTTTTCGGATAAAAATTTTAAAGGAGAGGCGAAGGCTAGGCCTTATTCCTTAAGACGATATTATCTTACCTAGATGTTTACAATCTATTAGCAATCGCCTCCCAAAATACAATAACCTACGACTCTAAATATTAGCACTGTAAATTTTGAGTCCTGATGAACTTTTAAAACCTTAGAACTCATTAAAAGGGAGGAAAAGAAAGATGAGGAAGAAATCTCACAATTTTTTTTTTTGTAATCTATGTATCCCGCTTTTCGATCAGACTAATCATGGAGGTGATTGGTCAAGCTCTATGACAGTTTCTTATCATCCACCAAGATAAATATGAAAGTACGAACAACTTGTCGCTTCATAATCAACATTTCAGGAGTGTCTTCCCATGAGAGGGAATTAATTTCATAGTGTACTATAGCTAGGAATTGATATGTAGATGTCTGATTAGCTATGAAAGCACTTTACAATTTCACCACATGTTGGGACAGAAAACTCACAACTAAAGTTGCTTGTGGTGCTTATTATTTGTTATTCTAGAAAAAATGAGAAAGGGGGGCTATTTATAGGGCTGAAGGGTGAACCAATATGTGAGCTATTAATTAATTAAATTAATAAAACCAACTAATAGGTGTATGCCTAAGGGTGAGCTATTAATTGATTTAATTAATTCATCGGCTATTAGTATCTTTTAATTAATCAGTAATCAATTACTTTTTTTATTAATTGATTAATTTATTTTCTAGCAAAGTTAATTTTGATCAATTTCTCATAACTCCATAAGTAGTTCCACACGAATATTCATGCATATTCGAGTTACAACTCATGTATTTACATCCATGAACTTATATTTGTGTCGAATCATAACAAACTAACCCTTCATTATTTGAATAATCTTAGACATTAATTTTTCATTTAGTCAAGAAATTAGTTGACAATGATCTACCTGTGAAATAGTTATCCATGTATATATTCAATTTATTAGTTACAAAAATTAATTTTTTATCAATCTTCCACATGAAAATTCTGGATAAGTTTTAAATCTCAAATAAGAGCTCTAGTGGAAACTAATGCATCAAAAAAAGGTAACTTAAGACTTTGAAACTTTGCTCGTGGAATATGATTGGTGTCCAATGAATATTATGTCTTGAATTGTTTAATTATCGGTCAACATCAAGATAATCATATATACACTATAGCCCCCTAAGGTTCTACTAGTTTTATATCATGTCCAATTTTACCATGGACAATGCTTGGAAATTCATAAGTGCTTACAATTTTGAAGCGACCCCTTACTTTGCACTTATACAGATGATCTCCTATCAAGAGTATCCTACAATACCCCAGTTATACTTTCTGCGATATAATATATGAATCATTAAGAGTCTTTGCTCATCCTATACCCATTTTGCAGATAACAACTTTTCACCTCCCGAGAATGAGTTTGAATAATAATTATTCTTAGGTGCCTCAAACTTTATAGCTTAGTTGTCCCTTTTGAATCATAATATTAGGATCTCTAATTAACATGGTTGGGTTACCATTACTTAATTCTTATATTGGGTTTTCACTCATTCTCCTAGACATGCCTTTCGGTAGACCTTTTCAATATGTATGATTCTCCATATTTAATAGAAATCTTACCACTAAAGATCTACCACTTTATGGTATTAAGTCTTCAACAAATATTGCAAGACTTATCATATCACATTAGTGCCCTTCTCTTAGCTTGTTGGCTACCACAATGTATTATAACTATTGGCACATATCGATAAATTTATATACATTCAACTCTTTAGACCCCAATTTAGGTTTTTGCATCTTATCGAAAATACGCCTACATTTATTGGTTCATCCCCACATTTATTAGCTATCTAAAAAGGTTCATGACCTTTCTATGACTCATAGAGAGTTTTCATCTCTATCTTAGTGGGTTTTGCGGTTTTTCGTGAGGATAACTTGTCCCATAATTTCTAGGATAATTTCACACTTATCAATATAACATTTATCGTCTCACTAATTCACAATTTCATATTTTGCAATTGAGGTAAGATAGTCGGTTGACTAATGTTGCTCTTCTTGAAGAGACATTCCTCAAACAATATCTTGTATTCTCTTCTTGATTGTTATAGATGATTTGGTTAGTTGATTTTTCAACCACATTTCTAGTGTTTATTTATTTGTTTTTTTTAAACACTTCAAGGATCTTATCAACAACTTTTCATATCTCCTTTAATATTGATGAAGGGATATTCTTTGCGATGAAAGACAAAGGTTGTATAACACCTTTGGATTGCACAAAGTCACCGTTCTTGTTCAAAACCATGCGTCCTCATTTGACCTTTTGATTGCACTGAACCAAAGTTTATAATTGCTCGATAGAAGTTTGACCAAGATTACATTTGTTTTTGAGAATTACTTGATCTAGAGAGCATGCACCCCTTGGTCTTCCGATTTCACTAAGCCAAAGTTACAATCATCTGATCGGAATATTAACCAAGATTGTACTCAATCTAGAAAGTATCTAGAAAGTATGCATTCCTTGGTCTTCCAATTTCACCGAGTCAAAGCTATGATTGTCTAATCGGATGTTGACCAAGATTGTACTTGTTCTTGCGAATTACTCAATCTATAAAACATACATCCCTTAGTCTTTTGATTTCGCTAGATGTTAGATTGGAGTGCTAACCAAGGTGCATTTGTTCTTTGAGAAGTGCTAGACTCAAGAAGCTTGCATCCCTTGGTCTTCTAATTGTGTCAAACCAAAGCCATGACCACCTAATCAAAATTAGGCCTATAAACAAGCCAAACCGAGCCAAGTTTTGTAGTGTTCAAATTTGTTTGATAAGGTAATCGAGCTAAGCCAATCCGAGCTGAGCCTAAAATGAACCAAGCCATTAAAATGATTGTTAAAGCTTGGCTTGATTTCTTTTTTTTTATGAGCTTGAGCTTGGTTCATTTAAATGTTATCGAACTCTCAATTCAAGCTTGTTTGATTATTTAAAAGTTTTATATTTTAAGCTTATTTGATTAGTTATTGAGCTTGATAATATAAATTTATTTATTTATTTTAAAAGTTTCTTTATTTAGCAAGCTGATAAGAGTTTTATTGATAAACATGGTTCATAAACATTATTCACAAATGTTGTTCACGAATATTATTCATGAACGTTGTTCATAAATATTATTCATGGACGATAATAAGCTGAACACATATGTGTTTAAGTTTGTTCATTTAATTAAACAAGTTGTTCATTTAATTGATCTTGTGTGTATTGAACGAGCATAAACAAGCTTTTACCAATCTGAACACCAAGTTTGTTCATAAACATTCGATTCATTTATAGCCCTAATTAGAATGTTGACCAGAGGTGGATTTATTTTTCAAGAGATACTTAACTCATGAAGCTCGCATCCTTAATCTTCTGATCACGCCAAGCCAAAGATATGGTCGTTCAATCATAGTACTGACCAAGATGCCTTTATTCCCGAGACCATCCTTAGTTAATACAATAAGATAAGATCATAGCTAATCGTTGAGTTATGTTTTGTGCCAAGGAAGTATCACGATACGCAAACTAGGTTTACACCCGATCACCATTCACCATAAGATTAGAGAGAATTTTATCGCATGTTGAGCAATAAATCAAAGTGAGTTTATTACTTGTTGAGTGTGAAAGCCAAGATTGTAAGATTGCCCATTTAGCTCAATGCCAAGGACATGTCCTTTGGTTGCAATTGAATTAGTGCAAGTAAGAAATTCTTTTGGCTTCAGCATAAAAGGAGTTAAACTCGATCTCTTTGTTAATTGCAACATGTTTGATGCAATTCTTTTAACTCATTCAATTTGATCGCCATATGTCTTGTTTCATCTTGAGTCAGACTCAAGTTTGAGTTTTAGCCAAGTGGGCATGAGTTTCAATTGAATCTTTCCATTGCCGCCTTCTCAAATAATAATTGTTGAATCAAGCTTACTTTGGTCTCCTGAAAGCTGCTCCAGTCATCCAAACACCAAGGTCACTAATAACAACCATTTTTGACATATTATTTCACTCTCATATTTGATGTTTTTACTCATCTCATATGCTTAAATTGTCATTCCTATCATGTTTTGAGAGTAAGAGTTAATTTGGAGCTTCATTGTAATTCTCCTACATTTAGAGCATTATTTATTAAGATTTGAACTTTATCTTGTAGGAGATCAAAAGAGAGCTAAATTAGAGTTGAAGCTCATTACAGAAGCCAACATGGCCTAGTCATATGTGTCTCTTGACATAGCCTGATTGTGTCTCACATAAAGTGCACTTGGAAGCTCTAACTGCAAAGTTCAACATGGCCTGGTCATGCCCTTAGGCACAACCATGCTACTATCCTCAGTTTCCATCATGGCTTGGCTGTGCCGAAGGGCACGACTGGGTGAGATGGAAGAATGTACGGGAGATCATCATCTTGGCCGACATGACTTGGACTTGCCAAGGAGCACAACAATATCAAGGGGCACAACCTTGTCATGGGTCAATTCAAGACAATATTTAGGCCAAGTTCAGATCTAGGGCAAGAGAATCTCTTTAGAATCACCTCCTTCAACCTTCATCAACCCTAGCCATCATCTCCACCTCCATTCCTCCTAATTAGGAGGAAGGGTGATCATCTCCACCTCTCCTTCTCGAATTAGAGAGGAGAGTCCACTCTAGTTCTGAGGAATCTCCGACAATCCACATCCCCCACTTCACAAGCATCTCCACCTCTCCTTCTCGGATTAGAGAGGAAGAGAATCCATTCTATTTCTGATGGCATTCCCCCGAACTCAAACAGATTAGGAAAAGTTCAGATTCTCCACCACATTTTAGGATTATGAAGCGTGTTTTGTTCACCACCGCCACTTTGTCAACATTATCTCTTCTTTGAATTAGAAGAAGAGGATCCATCCGTATAGAGGAGACCTAGTCCGGATTAAGAGAGACATTTCCCCCTTCATCGCTAGAATCTACATCCACCATAGGAAGAGATCTCCACTTTACCTTAGTTCTTAGCTTAGTTTCATTTGTGCATGCCATGTGTTTATTATTATTCCGCTTACATTACTTTGATTTATATTAAAGCATTTTAATTCCTTTAACTCTTATTTTGTCTTGTTTAAAGCGGTAAGTTCTTGTTATTTATTTGGATGCAAATAGGTTAGGTTAGATTAAAAAAGTTTTACGTTACACTTCCATTAATTCAATTGCAATTGTAACTTGTATTATATTAACATGTCTTTCATTTAGTAGTCTTAGCAATCCAAAAGCCAAACTCTCAATTACAACATCAAAAACTCAAGCAATAACATAATCCTAAAAACTATCATTCTATTATTATATTCATTGGGAGATGATCCGAGTCATCCCTATGTTACATTAGCATAGAGAGGATTTAATAGTTAAATTGAGTTTGACACACCGGTACATACGGGTGCTCTTATTAAATTTTGATGTCATTGCCAAGGGATGTAGTAGTGTTTGATAGACTTAGGATTATTTTTAAATTTTTTCTATTTTGTTTTTCGACAAAAATTTTTAGTATCTTCAAATGCCTTGAAACTTTGCAAGTTGAAGAATTTAGGTATGGGGATCAATACTCACAGCTTTGCTATGAATAACGATTTATTTTGGCCAAATTTCATCATTTAGACCATCTTTTTAATTTTATTTGCATTTACTTTTACTGTGGCGGTGGTCATAAAAATTCCAAAAATTGTTAGGTGCCTTAATTCTATTGTATGCATTTGTTTTTTTTTGGTGTGTTCCTTGTATTTCTCATCTTATCTTCTAGAGTATTTTAGTGTATAATTAGGTTTTTCTACAACAATTTGACTTGTAAGCAATATAAAGAACAACAACAACAAGACTCTCAGAGAACTTTGGACATCATATGTGACTTGTCAATCCTTCTACATCTAGTATCTTGAGTTAGATGCAGACTAAAAATTATTGAGAATCATGCATTGTTACCAAAATTCATGGTCTTGATAGTGAGGATCCTAGTAGGTATCTGTAAGAATTTTGTATGGTGTGTTCTATCATGAAACAGCATGGCATATTAGAAGAGGACATTAGTTTGAGGGATTTTCCATTTTCATTAGCAGATGCAACGAATGACTAGTTATACTCTCTTCCTCCTGGGACAATCATTAGCTGGTTCAAGATGAGAAAAATATTTTTTATGGGATTCTTTTCGGACTTGAGGACTGCAACTATTAGAAATAACAATTGTGGGATTCAACAAATTTCAAGAAAGACGTTATACGAGTATTGGGTTCAAGAAGTTGTGCTCCAGTTACCCCCACCACCAAATTAGTGATCAGCTTCTCATCTCGTATTTCTATGAGGGACTCCTTCCCATTGATAGAAATATGGTGGATGCAGCTAGTGGAGGAGCTTTAGTGAACTAAACACCAAATGAAGTAGAGATTTCATATATGACAGTTAATTCACAAAAGTTTGGGACAAGACAATTATCAAGGAGTCCATGAAGCTCAATACAACCAGGGCAAGAGAATTGAGAGGAATCATAGGAAATGTATAGATTGAGTTCAAGGTTAGATAGATAGTTATTCTTAGTAACCCTCTACACAATTAATTTAGACATTGAGGACTTGTGGGATCTACTTTAGTTTGTTTCACCCGACCGACATTTGTCCAATATTGCAACCAGATGAAGGGTCCTCTTTTGCAAATCAAGTAGCAGCAGTGAACGTGTTTCCAACCAAACCCTAGTACCATTAGTCACAACAGTATGCGTATAAGCAACATTATGACCCCATGACCACTACCTACAATCCGAGGTGGAGAGACTATCCAAATCTAAGGTATGGAAATGTACCACACCAACCTTATCAACCACCATCATCTTTTTAGAGACTGTTCAAATTCTACTAGAACCCAATTATCAATAGATTGTAGCAGTACCAATAGTCCAAGACAATTCCTACCACACTCAGTCAGATACCTAGATGCAAGAACTTATGAAATTTAAGCAACATCTTATCTTACAACAACAAGCTAGCCTACAACATTATCAACTAAGGAATGATGCGACTATTCAAAACTTAGAGTGGTAGATAGATCAACTTGCATCATTTGTCATCCAACAACAAGCATAAAATTTCAATCATCTTTCCTAGAAAAATCTACCTAATGGTATCAACATGCTTGAAGAGATGGATTATAGAGTTTGTGATAATCTCATCTATGATTCTGCTATTCTACAAGACTCCTTAATTCATTGTGATATGATGTTGATAATGTTAATGATGCATGCAAAGTTATTGGTGAAGTAGTAGATGTAGATATTGATGATGAATATGAAGCATGCCATGATGAAATTATTGATTCTGTAGACATTGATGATGATGTTGACATGTTGCCAACCGAACAAGGCTATGATCCAATTGTAAATGATCGTGTGAAGATTTGTGTAGATGGGGCTATGCCACAAAATCACTTTCTTTAGATGTGCAACAACCTGAATTAGAGGAGGACAAGTAGTTGTCAATTATTATTACCCAGAATTTTCAACCCGCCCAAGAGAAAGCATTTGCAGACATACTTGTGTAAAAAATTTTATTGAACAAGGCCCTAACCTTAACCGCAATCAGTTCAATTATGAATTGAATACTCCAACTGAACCACCTGCAATCGTCTAGAAGAACTTGCAAAGAGAATGTGGTGGTGGAAGCAATCCTTACTTCTATCGCAACCATTCCACTTTCGGACAAGCTTCTTCAATTGAATCACCTACGACTGCTAGAGAGAACTTTCTCTCAAACCATCCCGCTCCCAGCCTAACTTCTTCAATGGAATAGGCTTTAACCACTAGGAACTTTGAGGAGTTCGTTCCTTTACTTTATTTCTCTTGTTTTCCTTTATCTATATACTTGTTTGTTGCTTTGCTTTGAATACTTTTCTTTGAATAACTTTCTTTCTTCCTTTATACCTTGTATAATTTTGTTTTACAATTCCCTGTACATTTTGTTGTAGTACTTTGAGATCATAAAAGTTTTTTAAGTCTGAGCATCGCATTTTAGATCAATTGACATGATTGTATACTTTGCTTTTATATTGTCGTTGTAGGATCGAGATGTGTTAGGAGGGGGTGAATAACACTTGTGACTTTTTCACTTTTTCATTTAAAATAAACAGAGTAAAACATAGCAGAAAGTAAAGAACACAAAACAAGGACACTAAGAATTTTACTTGGTTCGGAGCCCATGATGACTCCTACTCCAAGGCCCGCATGTGAGAGTACTTTCGATGGGCAATCACTCATAAATCGGAAGATTATACGTACAAGTATTGTAATAAAATAAAGTTTATAGATGACTTGGAAAGTTGGATCTTTTGCACAGTCATCGTCAGAGTAGAGTTACGACGTTGTAGATTCGTCTTTTGAGTAGTGCGCATGTGAGAAGATTGTTCTGAATGAATGCATTACGTCATCGCAAGTGCACAGTTACGTCGTCAGTAATACAAAAGATATCAAATCCACAGGGACTGTTGATTAAGTACTAGTTAACTTTGCACGGCGAGCTATCTAGACAATTGAAAGTTAATTGGAAAAGAGAGAGTGAAGAAAAGAGAGAATGTAAAGAGTAGAGAATGAGGGGGAGTTGAATTTGGGGATGGATAGATACTAGGATTTCGATTTCGTTGTGATGCTAGTTAATGTCCCTATACATTGTTCATCTCCCTAACTCCATGCTTACACTCGTGTAGGAGTTCTAACTAGAGTCCGGTACAATCCCGTGAAGATTGCATCGAAGAGTTTACTCAAGTTCTACCGCCATTATGTAGAAGAGGTAATTTAGGAAGTCCGATTATAGGGATCATCCTTCTCACACAAGGGCCCACGGTCCTACGTTCCTAGATTACATAGATTACTTCCTAATGGTAAATTAATGTAATTAAGTAGAAGAGGTAATTTAGGAAGTCCGATTATAGGAATCATCCTTCTATCACAAGGGCCCACGGTCCTATGTTCCTAGATTACACAAATTACTTCCTAACATTAATTTGGGAGAAACCTCTAAACTCTAATTAGTTTTCCTAGTAGAGATTTGATCCCCATTTCAAGGAACTGCCATAGAAAGTAAGGGATACCTTCTGTCACAAGGTCCCATGATCTTACATTCCAAGGCTCTTTCTCTACATGGTGATCTAACTCTACATCTACATGGATTTACCTCAACACATTTCGTCAAACGCAAACAAGGCACAACACACATAGATGATGATATAAACACTTCATTGCATAGGAAAATATCCAAATACATAGTTCATACATTCATAATCACATCACAGCTACTTCCTACATCCTAGATCTAGAGATCTACTCCATAGCAAAGGAAATACAACTAAAGACAAAGAAAGAAGCAAACTGCAACCCAATACAAAGAAGTAGAGAGAGGAAAGTGCTTATCCTTGAAGTGTGGCGTCCTTGGAGGCGTTCCCTTGCTCCGAAGGTGGAAGGATCAACGAAGATAAAGGAGATCTAGAGCCTCCCCAAGGGTAGAACCCTTCCCCATGCAATGGGGAAGAGCCCCAAGCCAAAGATGAGCCAAAGATTCCTAAAAGTGGGAGAAAACCCCCTTTTATAGCGTAGGCCATGGTCACGACACGGCCCGTGACATGGCAGTGTGGCCCACACGACCATGTCTTCTTTCTTCTCTAGGTCACATGACTGTGTCATGCTCCCTCTCTACATTGCTTGCTCTGCCAGAATGACACGGTCGTGTGGCTCACACGACCTAGCTCTGCTTCTTCTATGGAAATGTGGCATGGCCATGTGGCTCACACAGCCATGTTCTGCTTCATTTATGGAAATGTGACACGGCCATGTGGCTCACACGACCATGTTCTGCTTCTTCTTTGGAAATATGACACGGCCATGTGGCTCACATGGCCATGTTCTAGTTGTGCTGGTGGGCTGACAGGGCAGTGTGGCTCACACGGCTTGGATGACACGGTTGTGTGGCTCACATGGCCTAGCCTTGTAGGCCATTTTATCACCTCTTAACTTGGTATTCTTGAGTTGAGGTCTTCATTAAAGTTGTAGATCTTGAAGTTAGCTACAATATGATTTAAAGAACAACTCAAAAATCCAATCGAGAATAAAGTTATACCCATTTTACTATTGGTATACATTGCAGGATTTGACACGACCGTGTGCTAAGGTCGTGTCTCATAGAAACGCATTTTAGGCCTTCAAGACGTTCTTTTCTCTGGTTGAAGTCTTCATAAGAGTTGTAGATCTTGAAGTTATCTACATCTTGATATAAATAACAGCCCATAACTTAACTAAGCACAAAGTTATGGCTATTTTAGTTTCAGTCTGCAGTACTAAAACTTTCATATAGCCTTCACACGACCGTGTGGATTCCACACGGCCTTGACACGGCCATGTCAATTCCACACGGCCTTGACACGCCCCCCACACGGCTTTGACATGACCGTGTCAATTCCACACGGCCAGAACATGGAAAAACTTAGTTTTCCCATGCCCGTGTGAGTTCCACATGGCCTAGACACTCTGGAAGCTCTAGACTTCATTTAAGCTTCATTTTTGTTTCAAATCGCATCCTATCAATCAAAATAAGCAAAGAGCAAATCTCCAAACAGAATATAATGGAAGTATGGTATTATAATGAAATAGGGTGCAATAAGCATAGATTATGCTCATGAAATATAAGTAGATGTGCGTCAAAGTATGTATAAAAGTGTATATAATCTACGCACATCACACCCCCAGACATAAACCTTTGCTTGTTCTCAAGCAAAAACTGCATCTAAACTCATGTGGTTAAATAGTACATCATAGTCTCTAGTAAGTAAATCTAATCCTATCAAATAATTTCATTGATGAGTAAGATACAAAAATAGTTTAAGTATGACCTAAATAGTAGTTCTCCGTGTTTAGTGTGATAGTGGCCTATATTTATCAAGAATCAATCCCTAAGCCTAGTCAAGTCATTATAAAATTATATTCCTTATGTTTCTGGTGATAGACACTTACCTGCCACACGCTTGATTCATCCTCCATAATCTACCCATGATCTTAAATGCGTGCTCGATATCAAGAGAAAATAGCAGTTATTTCCCTAGTAACCTAACTCGGTTTCAAAGGGGTAACTTGCTAGTTTCAACTCATGACAAATATTTTTTATATCCCTTATTCATTCATTTTTTTTTCATCATCATTTTTTTTCTAAGTGATTGCAAGATGCAATACTTGAACACAAATGTAAATAAATGCAAATGTTGGGATATTTTGATTTTTCCAAATGAGTTGACATGATTCGAGCCTCATTTAGGAACCAAAATGCAGTTTGAGAAGTCACCATAGAAACACTAGTGCTAATCAAGTTCTATGAATCATGACTATTTTCAGAATTTTCTACCATCAAAACTAGGCAAAGTGTATATAGATCCAAAAATAAGGTCAATACTTAAACTCTTATAGTAAAAACATTACTCACTTCATGCTATCAAAGATAGAAAAAGATATATTACTAAACATACTAGCACCATAAGTAACCCATAAACCATATAAAATCTAGAATAAACGTGCTACTATTTTGTAATAAGGAACAAATAATCATGATGTGATAAATGATGCAACTAGCAAAAATTTTATTATGCAAAAAGAAATAAGTAAAAATTAAACTAAATCAAATGCATCAAATGCACCCCCCCTCCCCCCCCGGACTTAAATTTTTCATTGTCTCAATGGAAACTAAAAACAATGTGGAGGAGATTTAAAGTAAGAGAAGTTACCAAATGATGTGTGCCAAATACCCATGTCATGAACTTCTCCATCATGTAGTTGTCCTCCTAATCTTTGAGTCCTATAAAAGAAGATAGACAACAAAAATTAAGTAGAGGATACAAGTTTATTATATAAAGAAAGAATTGAAACAAGAAAGAACTAAAGACTTAAATGAAAACAAGGAAGATGAACTTGGGTTGCCTCTCAAGAAGCGCTTGTTTAAGGTCATTAGCTCGACCACCTCATTAGATTCATCTAAATCTCGCTCTTAGAGGGGCAAGATATTTTAGAACCCTCTTACCAAGGGCTCTTATTATGGAGAAAGCTTTCAACATAGGAGAAATAAAGTGAAGTATCGCTCTCCCCATCTTCGTCTTCTTGAAAATCTTTTTAGGTGGTCGAAGATGGTTTAGATTGAGCTTCCAATTCTTGGCCAAAGAGAAATCTGCACATGCAAAAGAAAAATATACCTCCCATAAGCATGTAAAATAAGTAAGAACTAGAACCATATCAAAATAAGTTGAATAAGTAATAAAAATCGAATCACATCCAACAAAGTCAATGATGGATACCTCTAAAAAGTTGTCCGAAAGATTACAAGAAATACTAACCTTACTTTGCTGAGAGATACCTGAAAGTTCCAAACATGTGGACGTGACTTCTTTAGAAATAAGTACTAGTTATGGCTCAGTGCAATTAAAAGTGGTGATTCTTGAGACTCTGTTAATTTTGCATAAGTCCCTACACATTGGTCCACAACATGTTCAATCCTTACAACTCTCATAATCTCAGAAGGTTGTGTGGACAAAGGAGGTGATTCTTGAGATGCTGCTTCCACAACACAGCTCCCTACACATCCTTCCATATCATCAAAAAATTTCGTGTACATGTTTTCTAATCCTAGATCTACACTAGATCTACAAGAAAGGGGTTTATACCTTTGAAGCGAAACCCTTCGCAAATCCCTCTCGTCCAAGGTTCTTTGGATCTCTAGTGTGTTCAAGTGGATACACCTCTAGAAGTATCCACACGAAAAAGAGATGGAGAGGACAACTAAGAGTGTGCTAGCACCCTTAGAGGTCACAACAAGGATGAGAGGGAGAGAAGAGAAGAAGAGAGGAGGAAGAAGAAGATTGCTTGAATGCACACTAATGTCATGCCTTAATGTGGCTGGCCACACATGGAGGTTTTTAAACCTCCATGTAATACCAAGAGTCATGACTCTTGGTCTCCCTTATGAGGTGGCACACCTTGATTATGTGGAGCATCATCATTGGCCGGCCCATGCCAAGTGGCATTTGGTCAAGTCAAACTTGACCAATGAAGTGGCATTTGGTCAAGTCAAACTTGACCCTTCATCTTCCTTCTCAAGTCAAGTCAAACTTGACCTCTTATCTCCCATGGTTGATCAAATCTAACCATTTGATTCAAACCAATTTAATTTAATAAATCTATATTCATTGAATTAAATCAACTCAATGAATCCAAGTCTAAATTAGACTCATTTGACACATGAATCAAATTGAGTCCAACTCAATTAGTTTATTTTGGATTACTCTTAATCCAATTTGGTTCATCATATGAATCTAATCCTCTTGGTTCATCATATGAACCTATTCTCCATCTAATTGCCCTTTGTGTGTGACCTTATAGGTTCTTGTAACGTTGACAATGCTCCTAAACCCATTTAGAAGCATATGTAATGAGCAGTATCTAGCAACACATCATTACTACCCAAGTTACAAGAATGTTGAAATCCAACATCACCTTGTGACTACTAATTGTGACCCTTCACAATATATGATAATGTCCTTCTATCCTTGACATCTAGATTGATCAATTTGAGATATAGACGGTGTCATCCTCTGATCAATCTAAATCTTGAACTCCAAGTAGACTCACTATAATCAAATGAGCTCAATATCTCATATTGACTCATTTGGGCATGACCATGCACTTAGTGGTCTCACTCTATCAAGAATAACGATGTCACTCCCATTATATAGGAGGGATAGATCCCATCTACATCACTCACATCACTCCGCATAATTTGTTACATACCCAGTAATCGCCTTTATAGTCCATCCAGTTACGGGTGACGTTTGACTAAGCCAAAGTATGCAACTCCTTATGTAGGGAACCATGGTGACTTCAGGTCCAAGGACTAATAGTCATACTAATAGCCACATAAGAAAGTATATGACACTCATATAATGATCCATGATACTTTCTTATGGCGGGTCATTCAGTATACATTCTCCAATGCATACCCATGTGTCAACTTGATATCTCTATATCCATGACTTGTGAGATCAAGTCATCGAGTTGACCTACATGCTAGTCTCGTCGCATTAACATTGTCCCTGAATGTTAATACTTGACTAGGAATGATTAAGAGTAGTGTTCTCTATATCATCACACTATCGATTCAACCAATCGATTGATATAGATAAGAACCTTCTACTCAAGGACGCTATTATACTTAGTTATTTGACACCAATACAAGTAAGTATAATAACCAAAACAAATGCCTTTATATACATAGGAATATGATACAATGAGTCCATACAACAATCATCATATGATTGGCTCTAGGTCTCTAACTAACAAAATATACCTCTCATAAGCATGTAAAATAAGTAAGAACTAGAACCATATCAAAATAAGTTGAATAAGTAATAAAAATCGAATCACATCCAACAAAGTCAATGATGGATACCTCTAAAAAGTTGTCCAAAAGATTACAAAAAATACTAACCTTACTTTACTGAGAGATACCTGAAAGTTCCAAATATATGGACGTGACTTCTTTAGAAATAAGTACTAGTTCTGGCTCAGTGCAATTAAAAGTGGTGATTCTTGAGACTCTGTTAATTCTACATAAGTCCCTACACATTGGTCCACAACATGTTCAATCCTTGCAACTCTCATAATCTCAGAAGGTTGTGTGGACAAAGAAGGTGATTCTTGAGATGTCGCTTCTGTTGGTGCGGGTAGCATTAACGGTCTAACCCAGGTTTTGATGAATGACAAATAGGTTAAGTTAGTTGTGTTGTTGTCTGACACTTTGATCGAGTGTGCAGGAGAAGTCCAGACAGGTCGACGGGCTGACCAGATGTCTGGCACGAAGTCCAGCTAGGTCGACGGGCTGACCGGATAGCTGGCGAGAAGTCCAAGCGGGTCGACGGGCTGACCGGACGCTTGGCGAGAAGTCCAGCTAGGTCGACGGGCTGACCGGATAGCTGGCGAGAAGTCCAAGCGGGTCGACGGGCTGACCGGACGCTTGGCAAGAAGTCCAGACGGGTCGACGGGCTGACCAGACGCTTGGTAAGAAGTCCAGACGGGTCGACGGGCTGACCGGACGTCTGACAGGTAAGTAAGGTAAGTCACTGGAGGGGAGTGACCGCAAGGACGCGTTCCCGGGAAGGGAACATTAGGCGTCGATCCGGCTTAGATCCATTTCGGATATCTAAGTCGAGATCGTGACTAGATCCCGGTCTCGTAAAGACGGAATCTAAGTCATACTCTTGATGCTAATTTTTATTACCTAGCGTATCTGTAAAAATGTGCTAACCAACTGTGCTGCAGGGTTTATTTGCCTCGGACTAACACTGTTTTGCAGGTAGGGAACAGTGAGGGTCCGGGCGCCCGGAATGGCTCCGGGCGCCCGGAAGGGATCCAGGCGCCCGGAGGCAAGTTTTATCCCCAGGACGACGTTGACACTTGGAGCATGCTGGTTGGGAGTGTTACGTCACATTCCAGGCGCCCGGAGCAGCATATAAAAGAAGCCCCAGGCAGGAGCTTCAACATATCAGTCTTCTGAGAACTCTGAGTCCAATCACTCTGCTGCTCTGCGCTCCAACGACATTCACAAAGCTCCGACGACTCACTCCGGCTCTCTTTTTAATTCATTGTTTGTCGGTTAGCTTTGTTTTCTTTCTTTTCATTAGCAATATTTGTACGTAAATTGTAATTATCCGAATTGCTAGTGAATTGCCCAACGAAAGTACTCACGAAGTACGGGCTTCGAGTAGGAGTCGTCACAGGCTTCGAACGAAGTAAAAATCAACGATGTTCATCTCTTTACTTCTTTACTTTTCCCTGCGTTTTAACTCGAGATTTTTCGAATCGATATTCACCCCCTCTATCGAATTCAACGGTCTTACAAGTGGTATCGAGCAGGTCTGCTCCGATTTGGTGCAACCACCAATCAGACGAGGGTGAAATCATTTTTAACAATTCCAAACTGATATTATTATCTTTTTGGAAGATTTTTTTTTTCCCGTTGCATTTAAAATCTAAATTGGTACAACACCAACTTAGAGTTTCTATTTCTCCCGCACTGCTAATCCAAGACGAAGTCTTGGAATTTTTTTCCAGTTAATTTAGTGTGTGCAGGATAAGATGTCTCAACAAGAAGGCTTCAGCACAGTACGTCCTCCCCTATTCAACGGGGATGACTTTTCGTACTGGAAGAGGAGAATGGAGGTCTACATGAAGACAGACTACGACCAATGGATGAGCGTCACAAGGGCTTACAAAATTCCAGTAGACAACTCCGGGAACATAGTAGATCCTGAAGACTGGACAAATGATATAAAGAAAAAGGCATCAATTGAAAACAAAGCCATCAATACTCTACATTGCGGACTAACACGAGAAGAACTGAACCGGGTCGGACCGCATCAAAACGCGAAGGAGCTTTGGGATAAACTGATCGAGCTGCACGAAGGAACAAGCGATGCGAAGGTAACAAAAAGAGATTTGCTGTTAAATAAAATTTTTAATATAAAAATGCAGGAAGGAGAAACGGCAAGTCAGCTCCACGCGAGGGTCAAAGATATCCTCAACGGTCTCCACGCGATAGGCCACCAAATGGAGAACCGAGACTTAATCAGGTACGCGTTAAATGCTTTTCCGCGAAACAATTTGTGGGCATCAATCGTAGATGCCTACAAAATTTCAAAAAATTTATCTAAATTAAAATTGGACGAACTCTTTTGTGAATTAGAACTTCATGAGCAAACTAACGTCGGGGTCGAGAAAGGTGTAGCTTTATTTGCAGGTTCCTCTAAAGAAAAGAAGAACAAGCCCGAATCCGAAGAAGATTCTGATCAAGACTCTGAAGACGAAGAACACCTGGTGAACCTGGTAAGGAAAATGTTCACCAGGAAAAAGAGAAGCTTCAGCAAACAGGATCTTCAGAAGATCAGTTCGCCAGCCGACTCAAGAAATGTCACATGTTTCGGATGTAACAAAAAGGGGCACTACAAGAACGAATGCCCAAGATTGAAACTTGACAAACCAAAGTCAACAAAGAAGAAAGCCCTCAAAGCAACATGGGACGATTCCTCCTCAGACGAATCGGAGGGAGAAAGGCAAAAGCACCAAAGTCACCTCGCGCTGATGGCTCGCGAAGCTGAAACGGAAGACGAATCAGAGGAATCGGAAGACGGGTCCGAACCCGAATCGAACCACGAGTCCGCACTCGTTTCCGAAGGTTCCGAAGAGGTATACCTAAACTTAAATCGTAAATTCTTTAGAATTATCTCATGTTTAAATAAAAAATTAGTTAAATTGGAAAATAAAAATAAATCGCTTCTTGAGGAAAATCAAAACCTCAAGGAACAATTAAAAAATTCGAATCCAACTCAAGATCGAACACTTGAGGAGGAGAATTTATCATTAAAAAATGAAATTAATAAGTTAAAAGAATTGTTGGAAAAATTCACAACAAGATCTAAAAATTTAGATTTAATTCTAAATAACCAAAAGGCATGCTATAATAAAACCGGACTTGGATATAAGTCAAACTCAAACAAAACCTTTAAATCATTATTAACCCAACACAAAGCAACTAAACAAGCTTGGGTCCCGAAAGCATGCTTAACCACGCAAGTAGGACTTAGTCAATTCTATATACCTAAAGATAAAATATATTATATAAACTTGAATAAATCAGATCAAAAACTAAAATATAAATCTAAATTAAAATCAAAATTCAAAACTCAACAAAATTTAGATTATCACCAAGTTGATTATAACTATAAAAAGAATCGACACAAACCCAAAATCTAAATTAATGGCTAATAATTCAGGGGGAGGCTCCAGAATAGCTGACACCTCCAAAACTAACCTACCCGACAGGGTAACCCAAAACAAACTAACCCGGCAGGGTAATTAGGATTAGTTAAAGAGAGACCAAGTTTAACTTGACTCATGGTACTGGTGAAGTTTTTGGATGATAGTACGTTAGGGAAGCTTGGGCATCGCATGTCTAGAAAGATATGACTTCGATCTGGTGCATTTGGCCAAGTGGAACTGACCGAAGCTACCCTTAAACGAATCCTAATCAGTTAGACTAAGATTTAGTACTAAGTTCCGTGGATAGGACTATTCGGAAAACTTCGAAAGGTTGGTTACTTCTAATGATGTCCATGTGACTCACCAAGCTTAGAAATTTATCCGAAAAATGCCTATTTGTGGAAACCAAAACTAAGTCTGAATCTAACACACGTTAAACCAAAACTCCATAATTAAAAATCTAATTTCATCTCACAAAATCATAGGACTCCCTGATTGATAATATAGATCGGGTGAGATGAATAAGAATTAAAAATTATTTTCAAAATTTTAAACTTAAAAATTATTTTCAAAATTTTAACTTTAAAAAAAAAAATTTATTTTCAAAATTTTAATTTTAAACTTAAAAATTATTTTCAAAATTTTAAACTTAAAAATTATTTTCAAAATTTTTAAACTTAAAAATTATTTTCAAAATTTTAACTTAAAAAATTATTTTCAAAATTTTAAACTTAAAAATTATTTTCAAAATTTTAAACTATTTTCAAAATTTTAAACTTAAAAATTATTTTCAAAATTTTAAACTTAAAAATTATTTTCAAAATTTTAACTTAAAAATTAATTTCAAAATCTTAAACTTAAAAATTATTTTCAAAATTTTAAACTTAAAAATTATTTTCAAAATTTTAAACTTAAAAATTATTTTCAAAATTTTAAACTTAAAAATTATTTTCAAAATTTTAACTTAAAAAATTATTTTCAAAATTTTAAACTTAAAAATTATTTTCAAAATTTTAAACTTAAAAATTATTTTCAAAATTTTAAACTTAAAAATTATTTTCAAAATTTTAAACTTAAAAATTATTTTCAAAATTTTAACTTAAAAATTAATTTCAAAATCTTAAACTTAAAAATTATTTTCAAAATTTTAAACTTAAAAATTATTTTCAAAATTTTAACTTAAAAATTATTTTCAAAATTTTAAAATTATTTTCAAAATTTTAAACTAAAAAATTATTTTCAAAATTTTAAACTTAAAAATTATTTTCAAAATTCTAAACTTAAATTAATTTCAAAATTTTAATTTTAAAACTTAAATTAATTTCAAATTTTAATTTTAAAATTAATCTCAAAATTTAATTTTAAACTTAAATTAATTTTAATTTTAAAACTTAAAATCAATTTCAAAATTTTAATTCTAAAACTTAAATTAATTTTGAAAATTTTAATTTTAACTTAAAAATTAATTTCAAAATTTTAATTTTAATTTAAAAATTAATTTCAAATTTTTAATTTTAACTTAAAAATTAATTTCAAAATTTTAATTTTAACTTAAAAATTAATTTCAAAATTATAATTTTAACTTAAAAATTAATTTCAAAATTTTAATTTTAATTTTAATTTAAAAATTAAGTTTAATTTTAACTTAATTTCAAAATTTTAATTGTAACTTAAAAATTAATTTCAAAATTTTAATGTTAACTTAAAAATTAACTTCAAACTTAAATTAATTAAAATTTTTTTAAAAATAATGATTGATTAAAAATTGATAAACTGAAACTAACATAAAAATCCTACTTATTGTAGGAAACCAAGTGGATTTTGGACAGTGGTTGCTCCAAACATATGACTGGAGATCACACCAAGTTCACTCAATTAACCTACAAAAGCCTAGGAACAGTTGTCTTTGGAAACAACGGTAAACTCAAGGTAATTGGTATAGGTAATATTGAATTAAAAATAGATTTCATAATTACAAATGTTCTACTTGTTGAAAATTTTAAATACAATCTTCTGAGCATAAGTCAATTATGTGACACTAGGTATAAGGTAAAATTTCTATCTACAGAATGTTTGATCAAACATCTAGATAATCCAACTATAAGCCTAAAAGGCTTTAGAAAAGACAATATTTATGCCATTAACTTAACCACTTATTCAGTCAAGTGTTATTTAACACAAAAAGAAGAAACCTGGTTATGGCATAGAAGAATGTCACACACACATTTCAGAAACATAACTAAATTAAATGGTCTAGTTAGAGGCTTACCAAAATTACCTAACTTAGATTTAACGATATGTAATGCTTGTCAACAAGGCAAACAAACAAAATCTACCCACAAACCAGTTAATGAATCCCAAACCAACTCAGTCCTAGAACTTTTACACTTAGACCTATTTGACTCCCATGGAGTTAAATCAATAAATGGAAGTCTATACTGTTTAGTTATAATAGACGACTATTCTAGGTTCACTTGGGTCAAATTCTTAAAAAATAAAGATGAAACCTTTGAAATTTTTACAAATTTCTGCAAACAAATTGAAAATGAAAAAGGCATAAAAATCAAAAGAATCAGAAGTGATAATGGAGGAGAGTTTAAAAATCATAATTTTGATAAATTTTGCCTTGAAAATGGCTATCATCATGAATTCTCTTGCCCTAAAACTCCCCAACAAAATGGAATTGTAGAAAGGAAAAATAGAACTTTACTTGAAGCATCTAGAACTATGCTAAACGAATACAATTTACCTAAATATTTTTGGGCAGAAGCTGTTAGTACAGCCTGCTATGTACAAAATCGAACAACACTAAACAAAAAACACAATAAAACATTTTTTGAAATATTTTACAACAAACAACCTAATATAAAACACTTTAAGGTATTTGGTTGCCTAGCCTTTATCCTAAATACTAGAGAACACTTAGGCAAATTCACTTCCAAAATAGAAAATGGAATTTTTTTAGGGTACTCTTTGAATAGCAGAGGCTACAGAATTTATAATAAAGTTACCTTAAGAATTGAGGAAACCACCAATGTAAAATTCAAAGAATCCAATCAAAACCTAGAACAAGCCCAACCTCAACCAGTTGACCCTGTTCATGAACATATCAATTCTGAAGGAACAAACCAAACCTAAAATCATGAAGAAGAAGAACAACTACAAGAAAGTCAACCTTCTAGAACCATAAGAGTCAACCCAAACCATCCTACTGATCAAATAATTGGTGACCCAGACCTTAGGGTCCAAACTAGGTCATCTTTCAGAAACCTAAGTCAAATCTCGTTAATCTCAAATATTGAACCCAAAACTGTAGCTGAATCCCTACTCGACCCAGACTGGGTCATAGCTATGCAAGAAGAATTAGCTCAATTTGAGCGCAATGAAGTTTGGGACCTAGTACCTCCACCTAACGATAAGAAAATAATAGAAACCAAATGGGTATTTAGAAACAAGTTAAGTGAAACTGGAGAAATTACTAGAAACAAAGCCAGGTTAGTCGCCAAAGGGTTCAGTCAAGTTGAAGGACTTGACTATGATGAAACTTATGCCCCGGTAGCTAGACTAGAGTCCATTAGAATGTTACTAAGCTATGCAGCCCATAAAGGATTCAAACTATACCAAATGGATGTCAAGTCTGCCTTTCTTAATGGATTAATAAAAGAAGAAGTTTATGTAGGTCAGCCACCTAGTTTTGAAAGCCTAGAACACCCTGATTATGTCTACAAATTAAAAAAGGCATTATATGGACTTAAACAGGCACCTAGGGCATGGTATGAAAGACTAACCTCTTACTTAATCTCTAAAGGGTTCAACCAAGGTCAAGTTGACCCAACACTATTTGTGAAATCAATAAAAGAAGATATTTTTATAGCTCAAATCTATGTAGATGATATCATCTGTGGTTCGACAAACTCAGAATTTTTAAACGAATTTACAAACCTAATGGAACACGAATTCGAAATGAGTCTGGTAGGAAAATTAACTTATTTTCTAGGGTTACAAGTCAAACAAACAAATGAAGGAAATTATATTTATCAACAAAAATATACTAAGGAGTTACTTAGAAAATTTGGAATGGAAAATACTAAAGAAATAAAAACACCTATGGCCGTAAACACAATCCTAGATGATGATCCTAATGGGAAATCTGTAGACTTAAAACATTATCGGAGCGCAATAGGTAGTCTACTTTACTTAACTGCAAGCCGACCTGACATTTTATTTGCAGTTAGTATGTGTGCTCGATACCAAACCTGTGCTAAAGAATCTCATTTGACTCAAGTCAAAAGAATCTTTAGATACCTCAAGGGAACCACAAATGTAGGAATTTGGTATCCTAGAACCAACAACTTTGAATTAATAGGATATTCTGACTCAGATTATGCCGGATGCAGATTAGACCGAAAAAGCACAAGTGGTGGATGCCAACTACTTGGTCCATCCCTTGTCAGCTGGTTTAGTAGAAAGCAACACTGTGTTGCACTATCTACAACTGAGTCAGAATACATAGCTATAGGCGAATGTGTTGCACAGTTATTATGGATGATGCATACTCTAAAAGATTTCAACTTAAATATCACAAATGTAAAAGTATTAATTGACAATATAAGTTCAATTAACTTAACCAAGAATCCTGTGCATCATTCAAGAACCAAACATATTGAAATTAGGCACCACTTCATCAGGGATCATGTTACTAAAGGTGATATTGAACTCAAGTACATTGAGTCTAAATCAAATTTAGCTGACATTTTTACAAAACCACTCCCTGAAAGTGAATTTAGCAACTTACGACGACAATTAGGGATGTGCTCAATAGACTAGGAAATTTCAAAAATACTTTCAAAATTGATTTCACCAACTTATAGGCTAAACTTGTTTGTTTTCAAACTTTCCATTTTTT
Source organism: Zingiber officinale (assembly GCF_018446385.1). Classification (NCBI taxonomy): domain Eukaryota; kingdom Viridiplantae; phylum Streptophyta; class Magnoliopsida; order Zingiberales; family Zingiberaceae; genus Zingiber; species Zingiber officinale. The sequence goes on from NC_055986.1 coordinate 77,388,380, forward strand.
AGACTTTCGAAAACAGTTTTGGCCTTAGACTAGTTTTGAATCCTTAGAAAGCATGTACCCATAGGTTTAGTTCTTGAGCATCTCACCAACATCTTAGGTTTACCTTGCTTGTGTTTGATAAACATAGAAAGGGGTGAGATGCATAGGCCAACTGTCTGGACTTAAGATGCTTATTTCAGTGCATCAACATAAGTCTGGACATTAAATACAATTCAGATATTAATCAGATTAAAGTTCATCAGTCAAGTCAAACACTGACTGATCATAATTAACTTAATCTGACTAACCAAGTGAAAGCTACTATCTTCTGACAGTTAGTTAGTACCTAATTGGTTAGACAGCTGGTAAGCGTTAAGTATCAAATTCAGGGGGAGAAATAAAACTACTTTAGTTTTTCAAATTAAATTTTAAACTTAAGTTTGAAAATCAAAATTTAAAAACAACTTGTTTAAAATTGTGAAATTTTTTTTAATTCACAAACTTTTTATCCTTTTTACCTAGTCTTTGAAAACTGAACTTGGGGGAGTATAAAGATTTGAAAACTTTTAAGTTTAATTTTCAAACATAAGTGTATAAGGTTTTAAGTAACTCTACACTATGATTGTTTACCCTTGTTTTTTTTTATGAATGCCAAAGGGGGAGAAGGGTTAGGTGGTTAAGTTAGCTAAACCAATCTGAAAAACACAAACTAACTTTAAAACCACACAAATGCATGGTGTTTCGTACATATGCTTTCACTAACTTAACCAGGTTGTCATTCCATCAAAAAGGGGGAGATTGTTGGTGCGGGTAGCACTAACGGTCTAACCCAGGTTTTGATGAATGACAAATAGGTTAAGTTAGTTGTGTTGTCGACACTTTGATCGAGTGTGCGGGAGAAGTCCGAGACAGTCGCGGGTGACCGGATGTGCACGAAGTCGGCTAGGTCGACGGTGGCCGGATAGTGGCGAAGTCAGCGGTCGACGGGTGACCGGACGCTTGGCGAGAAGTCCGGCTAGGTCGACGGTGACCGGATGGTGGCGAAGTCATGGTCGACGGTGACCGGACGCTGGCAGAAGAAGTCGACGGTCGACGGGCTGGCCGGACGTCGCGGTAAGTAAGGTAAGTCCGGAGGGTGACCGAGGCGCGTTCGGGAAGGAACATTAAGCCGATCCGGCTTAGATCCATTTCGGATATCTAAGTCGAGATCGTGACTAGATCCCTTGGAAAGACGGAATCTAAGTCATACTCTTGATGCTAATTTTTATTACCTAGCGTATCTGTAAAATGTGCTAACCAAGCTGTCTGCGGGTTTATTTGCCTCGGACTAACACCGCTTTTCTGGTGTAGGAAGTGAGGTCAGGCGCTGGAAGGATCCAGCGCCGGAGGCAAGTTTTATCCCCAGGACGACGTTGACACTTGGAGCATGTTGGTTGGGAGTGTTACGTCACATTCCAGGCGCCCGGAAGGGATCCAGACGCCCGGAGCAGCATATAAAAGAAGCCCCAGGCAGGAGCTTCAACATATCAGTCTTCTGAGAACTCTGAGTCCAATCACTCTGCTGCTCTGCGCTCCAACGACGTTCACAAAGCTCCGACGACTCACTCCGGCTCTCTTTTTAATTCATTGTTTGTCGGTTAGCTTTGTTTTCTTTCTTTTCATTAGCAATATTTGTACGTAAATTGTAATTATCCGAATTGCTAGTGAATTGCCCAACGAAAGTACTCAAGGAGTACGGGCCTTCGAGTAGGAGTCGTCACAGGCTCCAAACGAAGTAAAAATCAACAGTGTTCATCTCTTTACTTCTTTACTTTTCCACTGCGTTTTAACTCGAGATTTTTCGAATCGATATTCACCCCCCCTCTATCGAATTCAACGGTCTTACAGCTTCCACAACACAACTCCCTACACATCCTTCCATATCATCAACAACACAAACATCAAAAAATAAACCAACATCAATATCCTCAGTGGGAGAATCAACTATAGGATGATCACTGACTTCATTTGCATTTTTAAGTTGATCTGTCTCATTACATTCATCATCTGAAAATTCAATTTTATCATAATATCCTGTAAAACTTGGAGGTAGATCTGAAAACTTGTCATCATAACATCCTGTAAAACTTGGAGGTAGATCTGAAAACTTGTTATCCACTGCATTATCATCACAATCCTCATATGAAAATCTTCATCTTTATATACATCCAGAAATATGTACTCAACCATATTAGAATCACAGAATTTTTTAAAGTCTTTATTTTTATTGATCTTCACTAGCCTTTATGGAAAAGAAACCCTTAGCGAAGCTCTTGGGAAAGGTACTTCCTTTTTCCCATATTCCCTTTGATCTTGCGGAGGAGGTCCAACTTGCTTATCTAGTGTTGGTATTATCAACCATTGAGGAAAAGGTACTTGTGACCTTTGTGAACTTCTTGGAGTAATGGAACTGAGTTCTTGAGGTCTTCTATTGTTCTTCTCCTCAATTCTAAACAAATCATTCTTCAGAAGTTCTTCATGATTCTTGCCACTTTTCAACTTAATATTATTATCATTTACACTAGATCTTGTCTGTGTAGGATGATGGTCTTCTTTGAACCATTTTGAAACAATACTATCAATCTTTGCCTCCAATTATTTGGACCCCTCATTCTGTGACTTGTGAATTTCAAAATTCTTGGATGGTTGAATTGCAATTTGTTTAACAGTCTCTCTTGCATTTATGGCTTGCACTTCTTGAATTTTTGAAGGAGATTCCATCCAACATTTGTTCGACCATTCATGGAGGTTCAATGCGACTTGATCAATTAATGTATATGCTTCATCCACACTCTTATTCATAAAAGAACCTCCAACTGATGAATCCAATAAATATTTGTCTGAGAAAGAAATTCCCCTATAAAATATGTGCAAGGTCAACCAATTTTCCAAACCATGATGAGGGCAATGTCTTTGTAGACTCTTAAATCTGTCCCATGCTTCAAATAATGGTTCTCCATCTGTCTGAATAAAATTTGTAATGCAATTCCTCATATACACTATTCTACTTGGAGGGAAAAAATGATTCAAAAATTATTGCTCCAATTGTTCCCAACTTGTAATGCTTTGAGGACAGACAGAATATAACCAAATCCTTGCTTTATCCTTAATATTGAAAGGAAATGCCATCAATTAAACTGCATCCGCTGACACTCCTTCACAGTTCACCATATCACAAAGCTCTAGAAATGTCTCAAGGTGCAGATAAGGACTTTCTGATACTTCTCCTCCAAATTTGTAACCTTGTATCATGAAAATTAACTCTGGATCTAGTTGGAAACTTTCTACTTCAATATGATGTTGCACAATGGAAGACATAAATCTTGTAGAAATGGGTGCAGAAAGATCTCTTAAGGGTATGCTTGGCATGTTAGTGCTCATGGATATCTAAGAAAAAATTATGAGAAAAAACAAAAATGAAGAATTAAAGACAAGAAATGAAATGCTATATAAAAGCAAGAAAGAAAATATAGAATTTAAATTGCAAGAAAGAAAGTGTATAATAAAAAAAAGAAAGAAAAGACAAAAGGAAAAAGAAAAATATCTAGAGTAACTCATATGCTAATCAACTAATGTTAATCGAAAATAGTCTCCGGCAACGGCGCTAAAAACTTGGTACATCACCACAAGTGCATGGTTACGTCGTCAATAATACAAAAGATATCAAATCCACAGAGACTGTTGATTAAGCACTAGTTAACTTTTCACGACGAGCTATCTAGACAATCGAAGGTTAATGGGAAAATAGAGAGTGAAGAAAAGAGAGAATGTAAAGAGTAGAGAAAGAGGGGGAGTTGGATTTGAGGATAGATAGATACTAGGATTTCGGTTTCGTTGTGAAGCTAGTTAATGTCCCTCTGCATTGTTCATCTCCCTAACTCCATGCTTACACTTGTGTAGGAGTTCTAACTAGAGTTCGGTATAATCCCGCGAAGATCACACCGAAGAGTTTACCCAAGTTCTACCACTATTATGTAGAAGAGGTAATTTAGGAAGTCCGATTATAGGGATTATCCTTCTCACACAAGGGCCCACGGTCCTATGTTCCTAAATTACACAGATCACTTCCTAACGGTAGATTAATGCAATTAAGTAGAAGAGGTAATTTAGGAAGTCCGATTATAGGGATCATCCTTCTGTCACAAGGACCCACGGTCCTACGTTCCTAGATTACACAGATCACTTCCTAACATTAATTTGGGAAAAACCTCTAAACTCTAATTAGTTTTCCTAGTAGAGAGTTGATCCCCATTTCAAGGAGCTGCCGTAGAAAGTAAGGGATACCTTCTATCACAAGGTCTCATGATCTTACATTCCAAGGTTCTTCCTCTACATGGTGATCTAACCCTACATCTACATGGATTTACCTCACACACATTTCGTCAAACGCAAACAAGGCACAACACACATAGATGATGATATAAATACTTCATTGCATAAGAAAATATCTAAATACATAATTCATACATTCACAATCACATCACAGCTACTTCCCGTATCCTAGATCTAGAGATCTACTCGATACAAAGGCATTACAATCAAAGACGAAGAAAGAAGCAAACTACAATCCAATACAAAAAAGTAGAGAGAGGAGAGTGCTTATCCTTGAAGCGTGACGTCCTTAGAGGCGTTCCCTTGCTCCGGAGGTGGAAGTATCGGTGAAGATGAAGGAGATCTAGGGCCTCCCCAAAGGGGAGAACCCTTCCCCAAGCAATGAGAAAGAGCCCCAAGCCAAAGATGAGCCAAAGATTTCTGAAAAGGGGAGAAAAACCCCTTTTATAAGCATCCACACTGGTCATGACATGACACCATCACATGACCGTGTGGCCCACACGACTATGTCTTCTTTCTTCTCTGGACTAGTGACACGACTGTGTGGATCCACACGACCTCATACATCTTGCTCTCTGCCAGAATGACATGGTCGTGTGGCTAACACGACCTAGCTCTATTTCTTCTCTGGAAATGTGACACGGCCATGTGGCTCACACGACCATGTGTCTCACATGACTATGTGGCTAACACGGTCATGTTCTACTTCTTCTCTAGAAATGTGACACGGCCATGTGGCTCACATGGCCATGTTCTACTTCTTTTCTGGAAATATGACACGACCATGTAGCTCATACGGTCATGTGGCTCACACGGTCATGTGACTCACGCGGCCATGTTTTGGCTGTGCTGGTGGGCTGACAGGGTCGTGTGGCTCACACGACCTGGATGACATGGTCGTGTGGCTCACATGGTCTAGCCTTGTAGGTCATTTTAGCATCTCTTAACTTGGTATTATTGAGTTGAGGTCTTCAGTAAAGTTTTAGATCTTGAAATTAGCTACAATTAGATTTAAAGAACAGCTCAAAACTCTAACCAAACACAAAGTTATGCCCATTTTACTATTGGTATGCAGTGCAGGATTTAACATGGCCGTGTGCCAAGGCCGTGTCTCATAGAAACGCATTTTAGGCCTTCAAGACGTGTTTTTATCTGATTTATGGCTTCATAAGAGTTGTAGATCTTGATGTTATCTATATTTTGATATAAAGAACAGCCCGTAACTCCAACCAAACACAAAGTTATGGCTGTTTTAGTTTCAGTTTGTAGTGCTGAAAATTCCACACAGCCTTCACACGGTCGTGTGGATTCCACACGACCTCCACACGCCCCCCACACAGCCTTGACATGGACGTGTCGATTCCACACGGCCAGAACATGGAAAAACTTAGTTCCACATTGCCCAAACACTCTGGAAGCTCTAGACTTCATTTAAGCTCTATTTTTGCTCCAAATCGCGTCCTATCAATCAAAACAAGCAAATAGTAGATCTCCGTACAGAATATAATAGAAGTATGACATTATAATGAAATAGTGCAATAAACATAGATTATGCTCTATTTACGGCAACCTCTCCCCCAAAGCTTCAAGACCCCGGAAGTTTCTCTATTCCTTGCACAATAGGAACTAAATTTATAGAAAAAACTTTTTATTATTTGGAGGCAAGTGTTAGCCTCATTCCATATTTAGTCTGTAATAAGTTAGATCTTAAAAACTTTAAACTTACTACTATGACACTTCAATTAGCTGATCATTTATATAGGTACCCAATGGGTATCGTCGAGGACGTGCCGGTTGATGTGGGTGGTTGTATTTTTGTACCCACAGATTTTGTTATTTTGGACATGGAAGAGGGTTCAAAGATCCTAATTATTTTGGGAAGACCTTTCCTTGCGACCGCCGAAGCCATAATTGATGTGAAGAATCATAAATTATCTTTGGCTATTGGTAAGGAAATGTTAGAATTTGATCTATCTAAATTCCCTAACGATGTCTCTTCTTCTCTAAAAAAAGGTAGATCCGCTACCTTAGCGGCCCCCCTAGTGACGACCCCACGGATATGGAGGGAGGTTCATGCAGGTACACAGGCCATAGGCGCATGACAGGGTAAACCTCAGGTCGTCAGTTCCTGATAATCGACCCCTGGCCATTACACCAGAGATACCATGCGCCCACTGGATGAAATACATGATCCAGCAAAAGTTGAGAGAAGGCCCCCAACAAATAATAAAAAGTACATCTATCCTGCAAGGGCAAGAATGAAGGAAGAGTCAGCAACACTAACCCAAGGAGGGAAAGTGGTGCCTCCATGGGTATAATCGGTATCAACGGAGATAAGTTTAAGCTAAAGACCTAAAACAAGCACTTCTTAGGAAGCAACACAAGGGTTCTTTTTAGTTAGTTTAATTTTTAATTTTCTTCTCTTAGTTAGTTTATCTAAGTTTTTCTTTATTTTATTTTTCAGGTTGTGAGTCACCTCCATGAGCTAGCCATAATTATCTCATGGGCGTGGAGACATTGGAGAAGTTACAAGGAGAAACTCAGCCCTTGTACACTCTACAGAGTCGGTTGGGTGATTTCACACGATCGTATGATACAAACAAAGTTGGGAGAGTACCAGGCCTTGTGATACCACACGGCCATGTGGACCTTACAGAAAGAAAGAAGAAGGCAGCTGTGTAATTTCACATGGCTATGTGAACCCACCCGAGATGAAGAAGAACATGATCGTGTGACTTCACATGGTTATGTGAGGATGGCAGAGAAGAAGCAGACATGGCCCATGTAAATCGACACAGTCGTGTGAATCTAGCCAAAAAGAAGAAGAAACAAGCCATGTCACCCAACATGGCAGTGTAAAGATACCCTTGACCTGGCCGTGTCTATAAGACACGATCATGCCGAGGTCGTGTCCGCTGCACACCCTTGCCAAGATCAACATCTCTACTCACTTTTTCTCCCCAATCCTTTTCATCCTCAAATCTTCTTCATCCATCTAGATTTTAGACTCCTTGTCTTTAAGATCCAGATCTTGATCTAGATCCAAAACCTAATTTCAAATCCAAAAATCACTCATCTTCTTCTCCTCCTCCTTCTTCCTCCTCAAGATCTACCTCCATTCACAAGATCTCTCCTCCTTTTTCTCCAATCAAATACTTTACCTCGCTTATCTTGCCATCATGTTTCATCTTTTGAAAAAAAAATTGAAGATAAAGGCAAGGAAAAAGCTACATCAAAGGGCAAAGGCAAGAGGATGACACGTGACGAAGGTAATGATAATGAACATCATATTATTTTTAGAAATGATGAACATAAATCTAGATATGATTCTCTTTGTGTTAGAAAGATTATTTGTACAAGATATATGGATCCAACTACCATAGATATTTTGGAAATTAGAGATAATGTAGATGGATGATAAGTTCTTTTGATTGGAATGATATAATGTACTTACATCTACCAACATATCCCCACCTTGTCCTTGAATTTCTAAATTCAATTGATGCCCACTTCTCTTCTGAAGATGATTATATTGGCAATATCAATTTTAGATTAAAGAACCAGGAATTTTAGTGGGCATTTAGTGATTTTAATAACTGTTTTGGATTACCTATCGATGGTGCTCGAATGTTTGATTCCACTTTTAATTGGAATAGATTTTGGACCTCTATTATCGGGTCAAATAATCCTTATGAACCCTCTAGAGATAAAGCTTTCCACATGCAAAACCCTGTATTCAGATACCTACACTGTGTTATGAGCAAAACCGTTTTTAGTAGAGGGGATAGTGATGGGGTAGTTTGAAAGGTGGAACTTTACTCTCTTTAGGCCATACTTAATAAAGTTGATTTCTATTCTAGTTTCTGTTGGTGCGGTTAGCACTAACGATTTAACCCAGGTTTTGATGAATGACAAATCAGGTTAAGTTAGTTTGTTGTTGTCTGACACTTTGATCGAGTGTGCAGGAGAAGTCCAGACAGGTCGACGGGCTGACCGGATATCTGACACGAAGCCCAGCTAGGTCGACGGGCTGACCGGATAGCTGGCACAAAGTCCAAGCGGGTCGACGGGCTAACCGGACGCTTGGCACGAAGTCCAGCTAGGTCGACGGGCTGACCGGATAGCTGGCGCAAAGTCCAGATGGGTCGATGGGCTGACCGGACGTCTGGTAGGTAAGTGAGGTAAGTCACTAGAGGGGAGTGACTGCGAGGACGCGTTCCGGGGAAGGGAACATTAGGCGTCGATCCGACTTAGATCCATTTCAGATATCTAAGTCGAGGTCGTGACTAGATTCCGGTCTCGGAAAGACGGAATCTAAGTCATACTCTTTTTCTATTACTTTGTTGAACTTTAACTGTGCTAACAATCTGTTTTACAGGATATATATTCGCCTCGGACTAACTCTATTTCGCAGGAGAAGGAGTTCCTGGAAATAGGAGGTCCGGGCGCCCGGAGGTAAGTTTTATCCAAACTCGCGCGTCGCCATGTGGAGCTTGCTGGTTGGACCTGCCACGTCCCACCAGGGCGCCCGGAAGGGATCCGGGGCGCCCCGAGCCTCATATAAAAGAAGGTTCAGAGGGGAGCTTCAGAACAACAACGAAAAGAAAGTTTTCCACTGCTTGCTCTACTGCTCTGCGCTCCTGCGACGCTAACAAAGATCCGACAATACGCTTCTTTCCTTTTCTTTAATTCTTGTCGGTATTTTCTTTATTTTGCTAGCATTCCTATACTTTAAATTGTAATCATTTTCGAACTGCTAGTGATTGCCCAACGAAAGTACTCACGGAGTACGGGCCTTCGAGTAGGAGTCGTCACAGGCTCCGAACGAAGTAAAAAACATCGTGTTCATTTGTCTAAGTTTTTTTTATTCCGCTACGCTTAACTCTTTTTAACGCTGTCTTTTCGAATCGATATTCACCCCCCTCTATCGACGTTTCACGATCCAACTAGTGGTATCAGAGCAGGTACCACTCTGATTTGGTGCAACCACCAATCAGACAGGGGGTGAAGATATCTTTGTTTTACGCTTAATTCAAATATGATATTATTATTAATTTAGGAATTTTTTCTTCGTTGCAATTAAATCTATATTGGTGCAACACTAATTTAGATACTCCTATTATTTTTTTCCGCACTGCTAATCCAAGACCAAGTCTTGGGATATTCTTTTTCGTTGTTTACTTGTGTGCAGAATGTCTCAACTAGAAGGCTTTAGCACAGTACGTCCTCCCCTATTCAACGGTGATGACTTCTCGTACTGGAAGAAAAGAATGGAGGTGTACCTAAAGACAGACTACGATCAATGGTTCAGCATCATAAAGGCATACCGAACTCCAGTCGACAACTCCGGAAATCCACTAGACCCGGAACAGTGGACTCCGGACATGAGGAAAAAGGCATCAACGGAAAACAAGGCTATCAACACGCTACACTGCGGCCTAACACAAGAAGAGCTGAATCGGGTCGGACCGCATCAGAACGCTAAAGAATTGTAGGGCAAACTGATCGAGCTACACGAAGGAACGAGCGATGCAAAGGTAACAAAAAGAGACCTACTTTTAAATAAAATATTTAATATAAAAATGCAGGAAGGGGAAACGGCAAGTCAACTGCACGCGAGAATCAAGGACGTCCTCAACGGACTCCACGCGATAGGCCACCAGATGGAAAACAGAGATTTAATAAGGTACGCACTAAATGCCTTTCCTCGTAATAGCTTGTGGGCATCGATCGTAGATGCCTATAAAATTTCGAAAAATCTATCTAAGTTAAAATTAGACGAGCTTTTCTGTGAGTTAGAATTACATGAACAAACTAATGCTGGAGCCGAGAAAGGTATTGCTTTATTTGCAGGCTCATCTAAAGAAAAGAAGAGCAAGTCTGAATCTGAAGAGGATTCCGGTCAAGATTCAAAAAACGAAGAATACCTGGTGAACTTGGTAAGAAAATTGTTCACCAGGAGAAAAAGGAGCTTCAGCAAAAAGGACCTTCAAAAGATCAGTCCTCCCGCGAAACAAAAGAATGTGACTTGCTACGGATGCAACAAAAAGGGGCACTACAAGAATGAATGCTCAAGACTGAAATTCGACAAACCGAAGCCAACCAAAAAGAAGGCCCTCAAAGCAACGTGGGACAACTCCTCCTCGGACGAATCGGAGGTAGAAGAACAGAAGCACCAGAGCCACCTCGCGCTGATGGCCCGCGAAGCTGAAACGGAAGACGAGTCGGGGGATGAAGAAGGGTCCGAACCCGAATCAAGCCACGAGTCCGTACTCGTTTCCGAAGGCCCGGATGAGGTATATTTTAATTTAAACAGAAAATTTTTTAAAATTATTTCCTGCTTAAATAGTAAGTTAATTAAAATAGAAAATGAAAACAAATCACTCCTTGAGGAAAATCAAGACCTCAAGGAACAAATAAAAAATTCAAATCCAACTCAAGATCTAATACTTGAAGAGAATTCATCATTAAAATCAGAAATTAATAACTTAAAAGAAATACTAGAAAAATTCACTACAAGATCAAAAAATCCTTACCTAATCCTGAACAATAAAAAAGCATGTTATAATAAAACCGGACTTGGATACAAGTCGAACTCAAATAAAACCTTTAAATCATTAATAACCCAATACAAATCAACTAATCAAGCTTGGGTTCCGAAAGCGTGTTTGACCACACAAGTAGGAATTAATCAATATTACATATCTAAAGAAAAAATATATTATATAAACTCGAATAAACCAAATCAAAAACCAAAATACAAATCAAAGAAATCAAAATTTAAACATATTAAAACTCAACAAAATATAAATTATCACCAAGTTAATTTTAACTATAAAAGAAATCGACATAAACCTAAAGCGAAAATTTAAATTAAAGGCCAATAATTTAGGGGGAGGCTCCAGAATAGCTGGCACCTCCAAAACTAACTTACCCGACAGGGTAACCTAAACAAACTAACCTGGCAGGGTAATTATGATTAGTTAAAAAGAGACCAAGTTAACTTGAATCATGGTACTGGTGAAGTTTTTGGATGATAGTACGTTAGGGAAGCTTGGGCATCGCATGTCTAGAAAGATATGGTTTTGATCTGGTGCATTTGGCCAAGTGGAACTGACCGAAGCTACCCTTAAATTGATCCTAACTAGTTAGACCAAGATTTAGTACTAAGCTCCGTGGATAGGACTATTCAGAAAACCTCGAAATGTTGGTTACTTCTAATGACGTCCATGTGACTCACCAAGCTTAGAAGTTTATCCGAAAAATGCCTATTTGTAGATACCAAAGCTAAACCTGAATCTAACACAAGTTAAACCAAACTCCATAATTAAAATCCAACCCATCTCACAAAATTATAGGATTCCCTGATTGAAAACTTAAATCGGGTGAGATGACTAAGGATCAAAATTAAATTTCGAATTAAAATTAAATTTCAAATTTCAAATTAATTAAATTAAATTTTGAATTAAATTAATTAAATTAAATTTCGAATTAAATTAAATTTCGAATTAAACTATATAAATTAAATTTCGAATTAAATTAATTAAATTAAATTTCAAATTAAATTAAATTTTGAATTAAATTAATTAAATTAAATTTTGAATTAAACTATTTAAATTAAATTTCGAATTAAATTAATTTAATTAAATTTTGAATTAAATTAATTAAATTAAATTTCGAATTAAATTAATTAAATTAAATTTCGAATTAAATTAATTAAATTAAATTTCGAATTAAATCAATTTAAAATTAATTAAATTAAACTTCGAATTAAATAACTAAAATGAACTACGATTAATTAAAATTTAAATTAAATTAACTTTAAAAACTATTTAAAAAAAATATTTTAAAAAATTACTTTAAAATTGAATTAACGTTAAAATTTATTGTAAATTAACTTTAAAATAAAAGACTAACCTTAATTCCTACTCATTATAGGAAACCAAGTGAATTTTGGACAGTGGTTGCTCCAAACACATGACTGGAGATCACACCAAGTTCACTCAACTCACTTACAAAAGCTTAGGAACAGTTGTCTTTGGAAACAACGGCAAACTCAAGGTAATCGGAATAGGTAATATTGAATTAAAAATAGATTTCATAATTACAAATGTTCTACTTGTCGAGAATTTTAAATACAATCTCCTGAGTATAAGTCAATTGTGTGATACTAGGTATAAGGTTAAATTTCTATCCACGGAGTGTTTAATCAAACATCTAGATAATCCTACTATAATCCTAAAAGGTTTTAGAAAAGACAACATCTATGCTATCAACTTAACCACCTCTTCAATTAAGTGTTATTTAACACAAAAAGAAGAAACTTGGTTATGGCATAGGAGAATGTCGCACACTAACTTTAGAAATATAAGCAAATTAAATGGACTAGTGAGAGGCTTACCGAAATTACCTAACTTAGATTCAACCATATGTAATGCTTGTCAACAAGGTAAACAAACAAAATCCACTCACAAACCAACTCGATATTAGAACTTCTACATTTAGATCTTTTTGACTCCCATGGAGTCAAATCCATAAATGGAAACTTATACTGCTTAGTAATAATAGATGACTATTCTAGGTTTACTTGGGTTAAATTCCTAAAACATAAAGACGAAACTTTTGAAATCTTTACAAACTTTTGCAAACAAATTGAAAACGAAAAAGATATTAAAATTAAAAGAATTAGGAGTGACAACGGGGGAGAATTTAAAAATCATAATTTTAACAAGTTTTGTCTTGAGAATGGCTACCATCATGAATTTTCGTGTCCTAAAACCCCCCAACAAAATGGAATTGTAGAAAGAAAAAATAGAACTTTACTATAAGCCTCTAGAACTATGTTAAATAAATATAACTTACCTAAATATTTTTGGACAGAAGCTGTTAGTACAGCTTGCTATGTGCAAAATAGAACAACATTAAATAAAAGACATAATAAAACTTTCTTTGAAATATTTTATAACAAACAACCCAACATAAAATATTTTAAAGTATTTGGGTGTCCAGCCTACATCTTAAATACTAGAGAACACTTAGGAAAATTTACCTCTAAAGTAGAAAATGGAATTTTTGTAGGATATTCTCTAAATAGTAGGGGTTACAGAATATATAATAAAATTACGTTAAAAATTGAGGAAACCACAAACGTAAAATTTGAAGAAACCCAAGGACAAAATCAACTTCAACCTATTGAAAATAATAATTCTGAAGAAACCAATCAATCCCTAGATCATGAAGAAGATGAACACACTCAAGCAAATCAACCCCCTAGAACTATAAAAATCAATCCTAACCATCCAACTGATCAAATAATTGGTGACCCAAACCTAAGGGTTCAGACCAGATCATCCTTTAGGAACCTAAGTCAAATTTCCCTGATTTCAAAAATTGAACCCAAAACTGTAGCTGAATCCCTACTTGATCCAGATTGGATCATCGCTATGCAAGAGGAACTAGCTCAATTTGAGCGTAATGAAGTTTGGGATCTGGTACCACCACCTAAAGATAAGAAAATAATAGAAACAAAATGGGTATTTAGAAACAAATTAAGTGAAACTGGGAAAATTACTAGGAATAAGGCTAGGCTAGTTGCCAAAGGGTTCAGTCAAGTTGAAGACTTGACTACGATGAAACCTATGCCCCAGTAGCCAGATTAGAATCCATTAGAATGTTACTAAGTTATGCAGCCCATAAGGGATTCAAACTATATCAAATGGATGTTAAGTCATCTTTTCTTAATGGACTGATAAAAGAAGAAGTTTATGTAGGTCAACCTCCTGGATTTGAAAATCTAGAACATCCTGATTATGTCTTTAAGTTAAAGAAAGCATTATATGGACTTAAACAAGCACCCAGGGCATGGTATGAAAGGCTAACATCTTACTTAACATCCAAAGGATTCAACCAAGGTCAAATCAACCCAACCGTGTTTGTTAAATTACTAAATAACGACATATTTATAGCACAAATATATGTAGATGATATAATATTTGGTTCAACTAACTCAGACTTTTTAGAAGAATTTGTCAACCTAATGGAACAAGAATTTGAAATGAGTTTAGTAGGAAAATTAACATATTTTCTAGGATTACAAATTAAACAAACAAATGAAGAAAATTACATTTATCAACATAAATACCCTAAAGAATTACTTAAAAAATTCGGAATGGAAAATACAAAAGAAATAAAAACACCCATGGCAGTAAACACAATCTTAGACAATGACCCAAATGGAAAACCAGTGGATCTAAAGTATTATAGAAGTGCAATAGGTAGTCTACTTTACTTAACTGCAAGCAGACCTGATATCTTATTTGCAGTTAGTATGTGTGCTAGATACCAAACCTGTGCTAAAGAATCCCATTTGACTCAAGTCAAAAGGATTTTTAGATATCTTAAGGGAACAACAAACGTAGGAATTTGGTATCCTAGGACCAATGACTTTAAATTAATAGGATATTTTGATTCAGATTATGCTGGATGCAATGCAAATTAGACCGCAAAAGTACAAGTGGTGGATGCCAACTACTAGGCCCATCACTTGTTAGCTGATTTAGTAGAAAGCAACATTGTGTTGCACTATCTACAACTGAGTCAGAATACATAGTCATAGGAGAATGTGTAGCCCAATTATTATGGATGATGCACACCTTAAAAGATTTCAACTTAAAAATCTCAAATGTAAAAGTGCTAATTGACAATATTAGCTCAATAAATTTAACAAAAAATCCAGTGCATCATTCAAGAACCAAACACATTGAAATCAGGCACCACTTTATCAGGGATCATGTTACTAAGGGTGACATTGAACTCAAATACGTTGAGTCCAAGTCAAACTTAGCTGACATATTCACTAAACCACTCCCTGAAAGTGAATTTAGCAATTTACGTAGAAAACTAGGAATGTGCCTAATAGACTAGGAGTTTCAAATTTCAAAAATATTTTCAAAAATGGTTATTCTCAAATTATAGGTTAAAACATATTTCATTTTCAAAACTTTCCTATTTTTAGATTTTTAAATATATTTTTAGCCTTAGACTAGTTCAAAATCCTTAGAAAGCATGTACCCATAGGACTAGTTTTGAGCATCTCACCAAAACGCTAGGCTTACCTTGCTTGTGTTTGACGAACATAGAAAGGGGTGAGATGTATAGACCACTTGCCTAAGACTTAAGATGCTTATTTCAGTGCATCGATATAAGTCTGGGCGTTAAATACAAAATATACATTAATCAAGTTTTAGTTAAACTTAACTTGACTAACCAAGTGAAAGCTGTTATCTTCTGATAAGTCAGTCAGTAACAAACTGGTTAGACATTTGATTTAATATCAGGTTCAGGGGGAGAAATAAAACTACTTCAGTTTTTCAAACTTAATTTTGAAAACCAAACTTTTCAAGTATTTTAAACCATGGTTTTAAAACTAGTACTCTTGAACTTTGAAAATCTGATTCTGGAAAAAGAATTTTACAAAATTATTTTGAAAACTCCTTTGTTTTAAAAATTATTCTACTTTGAATATTTTTAGCAAATACTTTCAAAATTTTATGTCAAGTTCAGGGGGAGGAATTAATTTAAATTTTCCCTTTATTTAAAAATATTTTAAAATTTGTGTTTGAAAAATATTTTCTTAAAAATTTCTTAAACCTATTTTTGAAAAACTAAGCTGTTTTACTTTTTATTGAAAATTAATTAGATTTAACTTAGTTTTTGAAAATTGAATTTAAAACTCTAGTTCTTAAAATTTGATTTTACTTAATTTTGACATTTTGATTTGAAAGTTAACTTTTACAAAAATTAATTTTAAAAATTGCTTTGTTATTGAAGATTATGGAAATTAGATTTTTCAAAACTTAAGTTTACAAAATAAGCTTCTCAAAATCATTTTCCTTAACTTTGAAAATTGAATCTTTTACAAACTTAGTGTTGAAAAATAAACTTATGTTTGAAATCTTGAACTTTTAAACTTTGACCTTATAAACTATACTTGAAAAATCAGCTATCTTTTAAGATTTAGTTTTTTTAAGAATTAAAAGCTAAATAATGTATCTTCTAAACTCCCCCAGATTAACTTGACGTTATTTCTTACTTTGTCTGAGGTCTGTATCTATGCTTACTTTATACATGCTTACTTTTGATGAATGCTAAAGGGGGAGGGTTAGGTGGTTAAGTTAACTAAACCAATTTGAAAATACAAACTAACTTTAAAACCACATAAATGCATGTTGTTTCTTGCATATGTTTTCACTAACTTAACCAGGTTGTCATTCCATCAAAAAGGGAGAGATTGTTGGTGCGGTTAGCATTAACGATTTAACTCAGGTTTTGATGAATGATAAATCAGGTTAAGTTAGTTTATTGTTGTCTGACACTTTGATCGAGTGTGCAAGAGAAGTCCAGACAGGTCGACGGGCTGACCGGATGTCTGGCACGAAGCCCAGCTAGGTCGACGGGCTAACCAGATAGTTGGCATGAAGTCCAAGCGGGTCGACGGGCTGACCAGACGCTTGGCACGAAGTCCAGCTAGGTCGACGGGCTGACCGGATAGCTGGCACAAAGTCCAGACGGGTCGACGGGCTGACCGGACGTCTGGCAGGTAAGTGAGGTAAGTTACTGGAGGGGAGTGACTGCGAGGACGCGTTCCCAGGAAGGGAACATTAGGCGTCGATCTGACTTAGATCCATTTCGGATATCTAAGTCGAGATCATGACTAGATTCCGGTCTCGAAAAGACGGAATCTAAGTCATACTCTTTTTCTATTACTTTGTTGAACTTTAACTGTGCTAACAATCTGTTTTATAGGATATATATTTGCCTCGGACTAACTCTATTTCGCAGGAGAAGGAGTTCCTGGAAATAGGAGGTCCAGGCACCCGGAAGGGATCCGGGTGCCCAGAGGTCCAGGCGCCCGGAAGGGATCTGGGTGCCCGGAGGTAAGTTTTATCCAAACTCGCGCGTCGCCATGTGGAGCTTGCTGGTTGGACCTGCCACGTCCCACCAGGGCGCCCGGAAGGGATCCGGGGCGCCCCGAGCCTCATATAAAAGAAGGGTCAGAGGGGAGCTTCAGAACAACAACGAAAAGAAAGTCTTCCACTGCTTGCTCTACTTCTTTGCGCTCCTGCGACGCTAACAAAGATCCGACAATACGCTTCTTTCCTTTTCTTTAATTCTTGTCGGTATTTTCTTTATTTTGCTAGCATTCCTATACTTTAAATTGTAATCATTTTCGAACTGCTAGTGATTGTCCAACGAAAGTACTCACGGAGTACGGGCCTTCGAGTAGGAGTCGTCACAGGCTCCGAACGAAGTAAAAAACATCGTGTTCATTTGTCTAAGTTTTTTTTATTCCGCTATGCTTAACTCTTTTTAACGCTGTCTTTTCGAATCGATATTCACCCCTCCTCTATCGACGTGTCACGATCCAACAGTTTCCATTTTTTGCAAAACTTCCTTGTAAGAGCTGGGAAAATATCCTCGAGGTTGATAGTCTTTGGCAGTCTGATCACCCAAATAGTTATAAATCTGAGTTATGGACTTGATGAGTAGGAAGTCATTCATGGCAATAACATGATCGATATTGATGCTTGTCTTGTCATGAAGATAATTTATCAGGATAAGAATAGGTTAGACTTTCCTAGAAAGGATGGTTTACCATTACCTCTTCCTTGTCCTGAGTGTACCTGAGCTCGTAACCCTATTAATTGGGTGATTACTGACACAACACCCGAGTTTGTTCCCCCCACTGGTAGGAGACATTGAGCTCCACCTTGAGCCCTCATCATCTAGATACTCGTAGCCGGCAAGACATTCTTTTACCTATGGTATAGGTCGTTCCAAATTTGACTTTTCTAACTTTTGTGCCTCTTTGGATTCACTTCATGAGAAGCATAGTGCCCAACAACAAATGTTGGAGGGTCGCTTCAAATTATATTGATCCTGTCTGAGAAGCTGATCGTGAAGGAGATCCGGAAGAAGGAAACCCACTGTAATGACGAGGAATAATGCCGGTGAAACCTCGACCCGAGAAACCCAAAGCGGATCGGAAGAAAACCAGAATCACCGTAGGAAATCTGATAAGTAGGAAGAAATCCCCGTCCGAATAGGAGAAAACCGAACTTTCAAGCTCCTGAAGCTCCCTACGCACAAGAGACCAATCAACACTATCGTCAGTGACCTAAGACCGGGGTGGGAATCCCTGGCTAGGCCCTCCGACGCTCAAGTTAGTGATCTCCCTTGATGTCGAGGAAGGAAGAAGAAAGAAGATGAACAGTAGCCAGAAAATTAGGGATGTCCAATTACCTAGCCAACGGAGAGGATTCCCCCTTTTATACCACTTCATATAACCTCCGTAGTCATGAAGTGGACCCCGGTTTGTTAGAGTTCATTATGACATCAGCTGCGTACTTGGGGAAGATGATTTTTAAGGAATCTTTTCTGTACCCCAGATGTACCTTCTTTGTCGTTTAGCGCCTGCAAGACAATCTGAAAGCATATTTCCCGCCAAAAAATATATACTTTCCATCATAAATTATTCTATTCGATATATTCATGTATGATTCTTCTTCATGTGACTTCTATTTGTAATAATATTTGATCCAACATGTTTCTGAGGCATTCGTTAACCCTTTTGGCCGATATTAGTCTACTTTTGCTCTGGAGTATGTATCAGTCGTTATTAACTTACCTTGATACGGCAAGCATGTATTGACCGATATTGGCCTACCTTCGTTCGGTAGGCATGTATCGACCGATATTGGCCTATCTTCGTTCGGCAAGCATGTATCGACCGATATTGGCCTACCTTCGTTCGGCAGGCATGTATCGACCGATTTTGGGCTATCTTTGCTCTGGAGTGTGTATCGGTCGTTATTAACTTACCTTTATACAGACAGCATGTATTGACTGATATTGGCCTACCTTCGTTCGGTAGGCATGTATCGACCGATATTGGCCTATCTTCGTTCGGCAAGCGTGTATTGACCGATATTGGCCTACCTTCGTTCGGCAGGCATGTATCGACCGATTTTGGGATATCTTTGCTTTGGAGTGCGTATTGGTCGTTATTAACTTACCTTTATACAGCCAGCATGTATCAACCGATATTGGTCTACCTTCGTTCGGTAGGCATGTATCGACCGATATTGGCCTATCTTCGTTCGACAAACGTGTATCGACCGATATTGGCCTACCTTCGTTCGGCAGGCATGTATCGACCGATTTTGGGCTATCTTTGCTTTGGAGTGTGTATCGGTCATTATTAACTTACCTTTATACAGCCAGCATGTATCGACCGATATTGGCCTACCTTTCTTCGGTAGGCATGTATCGACCGATATTAGCCTACCTTCGTTCGGCAAGCATGTATCGACCGATATTGGCCCATCTTCATTCGGCAAGCATGTATCGACCGATATTGGCCTACCTTCGTTCGACAGACGTGTATCAACCGATATTGACCTACCTTCATTCGGCAGACATGTATCGACCGAATGGGTTATCTCTGTTCTGGAGTGTGCATCGGTCGTTATTGGCTTTCCTCCTTTGACTCTTTCTTCCTTTTCTTTCCTCATCTGAAGACCCACGAAACCTAACCCATATCATATATGATGACCAGTTCCAAGAGGTACATGATCATTTTTAGTTCACGAGGAACTTCCAAGGTCAGGTAGCCGAGTTTGTTCAGGATTATGATATAGAACAGGCGAGAATGAGAGAATTTATGGAGTCCATGGACATCACTAGCCATCAAGTAGACACTATTTATTACTACCATAAGTACCTTGGCCAAATACCTGGTTTCTCTAGTTTTCTTTCTAGATGATGAGGACGAGGACTTCCCTTTCCCCCACCTCCACTACCATACTGATTTCATCCGAACGATGAAAAATTTAAGTCTAGGGAGGTGTTTGCATAGTCTGAGTCTTTTGCACTTTCTTTGCTTTACATTTCTTGCACTTTCATTTGTCTTGCTTCATTTTCAGCTCTTTCATTTATTTTTATTGTTTGCACTTTTATTTGTTTTGCTTGTTTCAGTCTTAGCTTGCATCTTTGCTTACATTTTTGTTATTGTTTTTTTGTTCCTGTTATTGTTTGTTTATTTTATTTCAATCAACATTTTGATTGTCTTTTAAATTATTTTATGGCATATCGAGACCATCATTCCTCACTACTTTGTTGATTTATCTAATAACAAAATTCTTTGCACGTTTATTTCTTGATTCATGTTGTTGTGAGTATAATGCTAATATTTTAGTGTACCTCTTTTCTCTATCTCTAGTAGCATGAAATGAGCTAAGTATTGTATAAAGACAAGTTTAAGTTTTGGCCTAACCTTAAGGATCTTACATTCACTTTACTTAAGCTTGAATGGTAGATATCATTGGAATAGTCATGATTCATCCTATTTACTTTGTACTTTAGTTCCCATGGTGATTTCTTGGATTACGTTTTGGTTACTAGATGACCTCGGATCATGTCAGCTCATTTGAAAAAAATCAAAAATCCCTACATTTGTATTTGTGTTAGTGCTTCACCTCCAAAGCACCAAAAAAATAAAATATAATATAAAAAATATAAAAAAAATATGATGGATAAGGGATTAAAAAAATAGTTATCGTAAGTAGAAACTAAACAATTTATCCCTTTGAGACCGAGTTTTACTGGGGAAATAAATGTAATATTTCTCTTGATTCCGAGTACTCCTTTGAGACCTTGTATAGCCTAAAGAATATGAACCAAGTGTGTGGCAGGTAAGTGCCTATCACCGGAAACATTAGGAACTAAATTGGATGATGACTTGACTAGGATAGAGATTGAAACATTGAAGAGTTTGAGTCACTCATTCCACTATGCACAAGACCTTATGCTCAGGCCATACTTAAGTTATTTCTACGATCATACTCACCAATTAAACTAGTTGATAGAGTTAGGAAAGTACACTAGGGATTATGATGCATTATAGGAGCACATGAATTTACATTGAGGCATTTTTCTTGAGGACAAGTAAAGGTTTAAGTCTAGGGGTATGATGTGCATAGATTATATACACTTTTATGTATGTTTTGACGCATATTCATGTACTTTACTTATGCCTGATTCATGTATTTTTACACCTCTGGTCTTACTTTCAGCATAATTACTCTTCTTTGTCGGAGATATACTACTCTTTGTGTATTTTTCTACTGACAGGAGTCATTTTGGAGTGAAAACGATATTTGTTAATGATCCAGAGAACATACGAAAGCAAATGACACTGGTCGTGCGATCCCACACGGTCATGTCAAAAGAGTAGAAGGGAAGATAGCCACGGCCGTGTGAATCCAACCGATCTTGTGGCCTAACTAGAGGAGGAGCAAGACATGATCGTGTGATCTCACATGGTCATGCCATTCATCTAGCAAGCAAGCAGAATATGGCCGCGTGATCCCACACAGCCATGCCACTCATTTAGAGAGCAAACAAGACACGGTTGTGTCAATCCACATGGTCGTGTGACTTTAGCCGAAGCCTAGAAGGCATCGGTCATATGGATGCCACACGGTCGTGGCACGGCCATGCCAGGCCCGTGTCCTACCCTATAAAAGGGGATCTCTTCTCCTTTTCAAAGGGAAGAAGGTTCGAAGTTCCATCTTGGTGCCGATCTCTATCTTCTCCGATCTTCATTTGATGATCCAAAGTGGTTTCCATCGCCTCATCGACTCCGAAAGCTTGGGATTAGATCCGAAGATCACTCTACGACATTGGATAAGCATCTCTTCACTTTTCTCTCTTATTGGATTTCGATGCTTGTAATTCATATATCTTTGGATCTCTTTCTTTTTGCTATGGAGTAAATCCTTTGTTCTAGGATAAAGGGAGTAGTTGTGGTGTGGATTAATGTAAGAACTCATGGATATGTCAATTTCCTATCTAGATGGCATTATCATGCTTTATATCTATTTGATCTTATGTAAATGCATGTGTTTGAACTTAATTCTCATGTTTGATTGAATGGTTGTGTAGAGTTGTTGATCCCATAGGGGGATGCCCTAGATTGTATGATTGAGGGGGTCTTAGTGACAGGAGTAACCTGTTAACGGACATTTAGGGTACCACCTTGAAAGGAGAGGCAATTTCTCACATGGAAGTAGATAGTTGTGTGTGTAATTGTCATCCTCATCTTTATGGTTATTGAGTATGAGTGTATTCTTATGATGTATGACCAAGGGGTCCTAGTGACAGGGATTACCCGCTAATGGACTTTATAGGAATCATTCATATTTAATGGCAAGAGATGTTGATCTAAATATCTTGTTGGCTTGTCCACTGCAAGGAAGAGCCGACAACTTCCTACAAGTGCATGTGAATTGAGGATAGACAATTGGTAAACCATGTTAAGTGGATAAACATCATAATGAAACCGAACCTCTATAACATTCTCCAAAACCAAGTTTCTCTCTCTTTCTTACTCTCAGTCTCACTTCTTCTAGTTAGCTCATAACTAGTTTATATTTATTGTTTAGCTAATTCTATGTGAGAGGTCACTAGTGATTATTAGTCCATGTTAGTTCGATATCTTTTATATTACTGACGACGTAATCGTGTACTTGCAGAGACATGAGGTATATACCACTATGAAAGTGCTTCTCCGAGTCCACATCATGGGCTCGGCTTACAAGGAGATAGCTAGTCGAACTTGGCTGAGTGACTACACTTCATTTCTTGTAAATCTATATAAGGAAGTGGTCATAGGTTAGAGCTCACCTTAGTCGATTTGTATTTTGTCTAAGGCTATTTTAAAGAGGACATTGATAGAACTTTCTGTATCCATGAAAACTTTGGATACTTTGGAGTTGGCAATGATAGTTTTGATGATCAGGATGTCATCATGGGGGAAATCTATTTCTTCAAAATCTTTGGGTCCATAGTTGATTTGGGGGCCTCTGCTTGCTCTCGAGTGGATTCGATTGCTTGGATTTCGAGTCTACGACCATGAGTTTTTCATGCTCAATTGAAATCTCCATCGGTGGGGCCTCCATAAATCATACCTACCCTTCTTACCATAGCATTGCTATGATTTTCTTCCTACCTAATCTGAGCAAGCTCCGGGCCATCATGAGGGGTAGAGGGGTTGCCCAGTAGTGGTCATACATTGGTTGGTTGACCGACTATACCGGGGTCAGCACTGGAGGTCTAATCGGCTATGGAGCAATTTGGGGAGGTGGCCGACCTTGTCCAATCATTCAATGATTGTCCCGGATGTACTGATGACAATCTTGAGTATTATGGGTTTTGGTTATGTGGTAAGTATAGAAAGTGAGTATCCGATGACGGGGCTCAATGAACGAGGTCCGTACCACTTACGCATGTTGTACTATCTTCCCTTCCCGAGCCACGAGGAGAGGACTTAGTCGGGGCTCTTTGTGTCTCATGGGAGATGAAGAGGCCTTCCACTTGGCTTCGAAGGACCTTTCTTCTAAATGGCTTAGGCTTTTTCCAAGTTGATGTTTTGATGATTCACCCCAATAAACTATCAAAGTCCTTAGGAGATTTCTCAAAAGGGAATGGAAAAAATCTCCATCAATGAATCACTGTGAAAAGATACTCACTGATATTTTTGAGGTAGAGGAGGGAAAGTTCATATCCACTTAGTTGAACTTCTTTATGCAAGCCTTCAGAGACTCCTTTATTCATTGCTTGAGGGTGAAGAGGTTTAAGTTGGTCTTGTGGTACCTCTGGTTGTTGGTAAAATGATATAGGAAAGCTCTTTTAAAATCCTTGAAGCACGCGATGGAACCATCAAAGAGTCGGTCAAACCATCTCTATGTCTAGCCGAACAAGGTTGTTAAGAACGCTTGACAGTTGACACTGTCTGTGTACTGGTACAATAGAGCGGTGTTTTTGAATAGTCAGAGGTGGTCCTCGGGATTGATGGAGCCTTGATATTCCTCGACCGGTAAAGGTTGTAAATGCTTAGGTAGCTTGTCTTCAAAGATTTCTTGGGTGGAGGGTACACTCGGCCATTCGGGTGAATCACTGGTGACCAGGGCCCTTCCGTACTTAGGATTGCAAGGAGGTGAATCTCCAGTGGAGGATGCTTGGGACCGCTTGATTTACTTGAATCTTCTATGAGCACTTGAAGTAAAACTTAGCTTGCTGCCTCAGCTTGGATCTTTTATCAATGGCTTATGACCCTTCAAATGATGCTACAAGTGTTTTGGAGAGGGTTGACTTCGCTTCTTGTTACTTTTGTGCTAGCACTTGTGCTTTGACCATTATTAGCAAATCTAAATCTTCTTGTGTCAAAGTAACGGTTGTAAACTTTATGGTGTTATCCATCTTCGTGTTCCAGATCAAGTGGAGAGGTTCCAATAGACATGACCAAATTTAATTCGGTCTAGAAGCACTGAACGATGGACTGCCGGTGAGCTAACTAGGAGTTTGACTGGAAGAAGACTTTAATAGGAAGAACGCTGGGGAACATCTGAAGATGCCTGCAAGTACCAACAAAAGGAGGAGGATAAAACCATTAGTAAGCAGGCTAGGTGGTCCTTGGCACAACTACTCTAATGATCAAGTCAAAATTTGGGAAGAAGAAGATAATGGCGCAATGGAAGAAAGTCACTAGACTTACGTACCTAAGCCAATGAAGGACCCCTTTTATAATATTTCTTATGATCTCCACATTTAATGATACATCACATCGCTATTAGATAATCTATCTAATCACCATGCTTCCCCCATATTCTATCATCCCATCGTAGGTATAGGGGGTATTGCGTATTTACACAAAGATATAATTCTCTAATTCTTTGACAAACCCATGTGATGTATTAATGGTGAAATAGACTTATCAGCTGGAAGACCCATTGGGTTGTTAGTTAGAAGATATACTGAAATTAAAGAGCCCAATCTTTCATGAGTAGTGAGCGGGCCTTGATAGCATTAGGGAGCAGAGAGTATATCTAATCGACATTAGACAATCAAGATGTAATGGGGAGCAGAGCCCCATAAATATCTGACCAAGAGGGGAGCTAAGCCCCGCAGAGTAAGTCCAGTCGGTATTAGCCAATTGAGATGTAATAGAGAGCAAAGCTCTGTAAATATCCGGTTGAGCGGGGAGATAAACCCTTAGAGTAAGTTCGATCGACATTAGCCAATCGAGATGTAATGGGGAGTAGAACCCTTAAATATCCAGTTAAACTGGAAGATGGGCCCCTCAGAGTAAGTCTGGTCAGCATTAGCTGATTAGGATGTAATTGGGAGTAGATCCCAATAAATATTTGACTGAGCAGGGAGATAAACCCCTCAGAGTATGTCTAGTCGACATTAGTCAATTAGGATGTAATTGTTGGTGCAGCGAGACCGGCAAGAAGGGTTAATTGCCTGTCACTTAAAAAGTATACCCTCCACAAAGAACTTTAACTCAAAATGAAAGCAACAAGAGTATTATAAATTAAATGACAGAAACGAAAAGAGAGACGCCTCAGTTATTTGACTTGGTTACAACCGAGATGGTTGTTAATCCAAGGCGGTTGGAAAGCGCACTAGAAACATCTCCTTCTTTGAAGGCGGAGAAGCCTTTTACACTTTGAGAGCATAGAAGTTGCTAAGAATGAAAGTACAGAGTTGTTCTTTCGAATAGCTGTTCGAGACCCCTTTATATAGGGGTTCCAGAACTTATCAGATCACATGATCTTCGGGATCAGGTTTTGACTCGAAAGGGATCGGTTGACCGATCCCCAGGTTCGGTTGACCGAACCTGATGAACTCTCCCAGCTTTCCGTCTGGATGCAAGCTCTGTGGATCGAGCTTAGGTTCGGTTGACCGATCCTTGCTTTCGGTCGAATGATCAGCCAACGGTCTCCCTGAGCTGGCCTGATCAGCACGCTCGACTAGGTCTTCTGGTTTATATTCTGTTCGGTCAACAGATCAGAGGGTCTGGTTGATCGATCAACCAACGGCTGGATGCTGACGTGGTTGCAACGACTGGCTTCTGAAGATAGGGGTTCGTTCGACCGATCATAGCGTTCGTTCGACCGAACACTTGTCAAGTCAACTCCCGATTGACTTGCTCTAGTTCGGTTTGCTTGAGTGATTTCGGCCAACCGGAATAGGGCTCACCCGAACTCAATTCCCGGCCTTCTCCTCGAGAAGTCATCCGTCCCGGCTTTACATCCCTCGAACGCCGCGCACGTTCTTCTCGCCCACCGGTGTACTCTTCCGCAGCTCTCCCGTCCTTCGGACGCACCGAGCCCGTCGGCTCCCTTCCCGTGTC
This sequence comes from Zingiber officinale, assembly GCF_018446385.1. Lineage (NCBI taxonomy): Eukaryota > Viridiplantae > Streptophyta > Magnoliopsida > Zingiberales > Zingiberaceae > Zingiber > Zingiber officinale. The sequence goes on from NC_055986.1 coordinate 77,414,988, forward strand.
GTCCTTCTCGCTAGCTGCGTCTTCCGCTTGACTTCCTGTGCTCCTAAGCTCTTGCACGCTTAGACACAGGGATCTGACAAACAGGACCTAACCTAAACTTGGTTGATCACATCAAAACAACCACGGGATCCAACAATCTCCCCCTTTTTGATGTGCATCAACCCAAGTTTGAGATAGGGAAAAACAAGCAAATAGTAATTTTAAGAAAATTATTAAACTAACATTTTAAGCACAAAAAAAATAAATTTTGCAACATAAGGTAGGAAAAAAATATTAAAAAAAATTAATTTTCCTAACTTCCCCTAAACTTGTCACTTTAATTCTCTGCCTTTAATCACAGCAAAAATGAGGTAAAATTAATTTTCTAAGTCATTTTGAAAAAAAATTGCTAAGTGAAAATTTAATATTATTTAAAAAAAAACTTAGCTAGATAAATCTAATTTCAGAAAATATCTTAAGTAAAGAAAAATTAGAATTTTTCTAAGTAAAACTTTCAAGAAACATTTTTCTAGATAAAAAAAATATTTTTAAAGAATTTCTAAGGAAATGTTTAAAAAATTTTCAAAGCATTATTTAATTCTAATTTTAATGCTTTTATCAAAAAGTTAATTAAACATTTTATTTCGATATTTCGGCTTCCAGGTCGTGGCGAGTCACTAGACTTTCTTGGTTATTGGAGCAACAACCACTTCCTTAGACAAAGCTTCTATAAAGAAATTTATTATTTAATTTTCTCACTGTAAGCTTTTAACTAAAAGAAAAGTTTAAACTATGAAAGATTTTGGAACCCAGTAAACGTTCCTACCTACAGGGTTGGTCAAAAACTTAGGGGGTACATATCCTTTAGGTATTCTTCTAAGTTGGCCCTGATGTTTTCTTATATACCAGTTTAATTTTCCATAAACATTAGTTTTTGATTTTTTTAAAGCATTAGTTTTTAAACATGAATTTTCAGTTATCAACTTTTCAATTTCTAAATTTAATTTCTCATTTTCTAAATTCAAATTTTCTAACATTGTTTTTAAATTGGCAATTTCTTTTTCTGATTTGACTAAGTTTTTAGTAAGTACTTTAATAAACTTAAAAGACTGAGAAGGAGTGAGATCACGTACCTTACTTACCTTACTTGGTAATGCTCCCCCTTCATCGTAACTTTCTTCTTCTGATTCTCCCCTTTGATCAATGCTCATCTCTAAGTCCGAGTCATCTTCGAAGAGATGGTTGGCCACCAGTACTAGTCCCGAGAAAGCTTCAGCTTCTGACTCGAAGGATGAAGAATAATCCCATGTAGCCTTCAGTCTCTTGCGTGTAGAGGACGTCGATTTTTGAGGCTTCTCTTTGTTCTTTTTCTTCAGTTTGGGGCAATCATCCTTGATGTGCCTTTCCTCGTTGCAATTGTAGCATCGGACCGTCCTTCTGTTGCGTTGATACTTTCTCGACTGCGATTTAAATTTATTAGTTTTAACAAATTTATTTAGCTTTCTTACCAATAATGCTGCTTCGTTTTCATCGATCGAGGCTTCGGAGTCAGAACCGTTTATTCTTGCCTTTAAGGCAATGTTCTGACTAGTCTTCTCTACTCCATTGGGCTCTACAACTCGAGATTCGTGAAGTTCAAAAGTAGAAAATAAATTTTCTAAAGTAGTTACCTCGAAGTCCTTAGAGATGTAGTATGCATCTACTAAGGACGCCCATTCTGGAGTTCTGGGGAAGGCGTTGAGCGCGTACCGGATAGAGTCTCGGTTTGTTACTTCTTATCCAAGGTTGCTTAGTTGAGTTATTAGCTCCTTAATCCTTGCTTGGAGTTGCGCTACTTTCTCACCGGTGTTCATCCGGAGATTCGTTAGTTGTGTCCGAAGGATGTCGCTCCTCGCTAGCTTTGCTTTCGAGGTACCTTCGTGGAGTTCTAGGAATTTCTCCTAGAGGTCTTTTGCGGAGTTGTAGCTTCCGATCTGACTTACCTCCTAGGGCGGAAGAACGTTGAGCAAATGGAACTCAACCTTTCCGTTAGCCACGAAATCAGCCTGCTCCTTCTTCGTCCATTGGATTTGTTCTTTGTCTTTTGGAGCTAGAAAACCATATTTCATTGTAATCAAAATGTCAAAATCTGTTTTAAAAAATACCTCCATTTTTCGCTTCCATGTAGCGAAATCTCCGTTGAACTTTGGGGGATGAATGTTCGCGTCGGCCATTGTCCTGATCTTTATGCTTCAGACGGCAGTTAGTCCTTCTGAGGCTGTTGGGCTCTGATACCACTTGTTGGTGTAGCGGGACCTACAAGAGGGGGTGAATTGCCTATCACTTAAAAAGTATACCCTCCTCAAAGAACTTTAACTCAAAATGAAAGCAACAAGAGTATTATAAATTAAATGATAGAAACAAAAAGAGAGACGACTCAGCTATTTGACTTGGTTACAACCGAGACGGTTGTTAATCCAAGGCAGTTGGAAAGCACACTAGAAATGTCTCCTTCTTTGAAGGCGGAGAAGCATTTTACACTTTGAGAGCACAGAAGTTGCTAAGAATGAAAGTACAGAGTTGTTGTTTCGAATAGCTGTCTGAGACCCCTTTATATAGGGGTTCCAGAACTTATCAGATCACATGATCTTCGAGATCAGGTTTTGACTCGAAAGGGATCGGTCGACCGATACCCAGGTTCGATCGACCGAACCTGATGAACTCTCCCAGCTTTCCGTTTGGATGCAGGCTTTGTGGATCGAGCTTAGGTTCGGTCAACCGATCCTTGCGTTCGGTCGACCGATCAGCCAACGGTCTCCCTGAGCTGGCCCGATCAGCACGCTCTACTAGGTCTACTGGTTTATCTTCGGTTCGGTCGACCGATCAGAGGGTCCGGTCGACCGATCAACCAACGGCTGGATGTTGACGTGGCTGCGACGGCTGGCTTCTGAAGATAGGGGTTCGGTCGACCGATCATAGCGTTCGGTCGACCGAACACTTGTCAAGTCAACTCCCGGTTGACTTGCTCTAGTTCTGTTTGCTTGGGTGATTTCGGTCGACCGGAATTGGGTTCGGAGGAATAGGGCTCATCCGAACCCAATTCCCAGCCTTCTCCTCGAGCAGTCTTTCGTCCCGGCTTTACATCCCTCGAACGCCGCGCACGTTCTTCTCGCCCATCGGTGTACTCTTCCGCAGCTCTCCCGTCCTTCGGACGCACCGAGCCCGTCGGCTCCCTTCCCGTGCCGTCCTTCTCGCTAGCTGCGTCTTCCGCTCGACTTCCTGCGCTCCTAATCTCTTACACACTTAGACACAGAGATCCGACAAACATGACCTAACCTAAACTTGGTTGATCACATCAAAACAACCACGGGGTCCAACAATCTCCGCCTTTTTGATGTGCATCAATCCAAGTTTGAGTTAGGGAAAAACAAGCAAATTGTAATTTTAAGAAAATTACTAAACTAACATTTTAAGCACAAAAAAATAAAGTTTGCAACATAAGGTAGAAAAAAAATATTAAAAAAAATAATTTTCCTAACTTCCCCTAAACTTGTCACTTTAATTCTCCGCCTTTGATCACAGCAAAAACGAGGTAAAATTAATTTTCTAAGTCATTTTGAAAAAAAATTTGCTAAGTGAAAATTTAATATTATTTTCAGAAAAACTTAGCTTAGATAAATCTAATTTCAGAAAATATCTTAAGTAAAGAAAAATGAGAATTTTTCTAAGTAAAACTTTCAAGAAACATTTTTCTAGATAAAAAAAATATTTTTAAAGAATTTCTAAGGAAATGTTTAAAAACTTTTCAAAGCATTATTTAATTCTAATTTTAATGCTTTTATCAAAAAGTTAATTAAACATTTTATTTCGATATTTCGGCTTCCAGGTCGTGGCGAGGCACTAGGCTTTCTTGGTTATTGGAACAACAACCACTTCCTTAGACAAAGCTTCTATAAAGAAACTTATTGTTTAATTTTCTCACTGTAAGTTTTTAACTAAAAGAAAAGTTTAAACTAGGAAAGATTTTGGAACCCAGTAAACGTTCCTACCTACAGGGTTGGTCAAAAACTTAGGGGGTACATATCCTTTAGGTATTCTTCTAAGTTGGCCCTGATGTTTTCTTATATACCAGTTTAATTTTCCATAAACATTAGTTTTTGATTTTTTTAAAGCATTAGTTTTTAAACATGAATTTTCAGTTTTCAACTTTTCAATTTCCAAATTTAATTTCTCATTTTCTAAATTCAAATTTTCTAACATTGTTTTTAAATTGGCAATTTCTTTTTCTGATTTGACTAAGTTTTTAGTAAGTACTTTGATAAACTTAAAAGACTGAGAAGGAGTGAGATCACGTACCTTACTTACCTTACTTGGTAATGCTCCCCCTTCATCGTAACTTTCTTCTTCTGATTCTCCCCTTTGATCAATGCTCATCTCTAAGTCCGAGTCATCTTCGAAGAGATGGTTGGCCACCAGTGCTAGTCCCGAGAAAGCTTCAGCTTCTGACTCGGAGGATGAAGAATAATCCCATGTAGCCTTCAGGCTCTTGCGTGTAGAGGACGTCAGTTTTTGAGGCTTCTCTTTGTTCTTTTTCTTCAGTTTGGGGCAATCATCCTTGATGTGCCTTTCCTCGTTGCAATTGTAGCATCGGACCGTCCTTCTGTTGCGTTGATACTTTCTCGACTGTGATTTAAATTTATTAGTTTTAACAAATTTATTTAGCTTTCTTACCAATAATGCTGCTTCGTTTTCATCGATCGAGGCTTCGGAGTCAGAACCGTTTATTCTTGCCTTTAAGGCAATGTTCTGACTAGTCTTCTCTACTCCATTGGGCTCTACAACTCGAGATTCGTGAAGTTCAAAAGTAGAAAATAAATTTTCTAAAGTAGTTACCTCGAAGTCCTTAGAGATGTAGTATGCATCTACTAAGGACGCCCATTCTGGAGTTCTGGGGAAGGCGTTGAGCGCGTACCGGATAGAGTCTCGGTTTGTTACTTCTTATCCAAGGTTGCTTAGTTGAGTTATTAGCTCCTTAATCCTTGCTTGGAGTTGCGCTACTTTCTCACCGGTGTTCATCCGGAGATTCGTTAGTTGTGTCCGAAGGATGTCGCTCCTCGCTAGCTTTGCTTTCGAGGTACCTTCGTGGAGTTCTAGGAATTTCTCCTAGAGGTCTTTTGCGGAGTTGTAGCTTCCGATCTGACTTACCTCCTAGGGCGGAAGAACGTTGAGCAAATGGAACTCAACCTTTCCGTTAGCCACGAAATCAGCCTGCTCCTTCTTCGTCCATTGGATTTGTTCTTTGTCTTTTGGAGCTAGAAAACCATATTTCATTGTAATCAAAATGTCAAAATCTGTTTTAAAAAATACCTCCATTTTTCGCTTCCATGTAGCGAAATCTCCGTTGAACTTTGGGGGATGAATGTTCGCGTCGGCCATTGTCCTGATCTTTATGCTTCAGACGACGGTTAGTCCTTCTTGTTGGTGTAGCGGGACCTACAAGAGGGGGTGAATTGCCTATCACTTAAAAAGTATACCCTCCTCAAAGAACTTTAACTCAAAATGAAAGCAACAAGAGTATTATAAATTAAATGATAGAAACAAAAAGAGAGACGACTCAGCTATTTGACTTGGTTACAACCGAGACGGTTGTTAATCCAAGGCAGTTGGAAAGCACACTAGAAATGTCTCCTTCTTTGAAGGCGGAGAAGCATTTTACACTTTGAGAGCACAGAAGTTGCTAAGAATGAAAGTACAGAGTTGTTGTTTCGAATAGCTGGCCGAGACCCCTTTATATAGGGGTTCCAGAACTTATCAGATCACATGATCTTCGAGATCAGGTTTTGACTCGAAAGGGATCGGTCGACCGATACCCAGGTTCGATCGACCGAACCTGATGAACTCTCCCAGCTTTCCGTTTGGATGCAGGCTTTGTGGATCGAGCTTAGGTTCGGTCAACCGATCCTTGCGTTCGGTCGACCGATCAGCCAACGGTCTCCCTGAGCTGGCCCGATCAGCACGCTCTACTAGGTCTACTGGTTTATCTTCGGTTCGGTCGACCGATCAGAGGGTCCGGTCGACCGATCAACCAACGGATGGATGGTGACGTGGCTGCGACGGTTGGCTTCTGAAGATAGGTGTTCGGTTGACCGATCATAGCGTTCGGTCGATCGATCATAGCGTTCGGTCGACCGAACACTTGTCAAGTCAACTCCTGGTTGACTTGCTCTAGTTCGATTTGCTTGGGTGATTTCGGCCAACCGGAATAGGGCTCACCCGAACCCAATTCCCAACTTTCTTCTCGAGCAGTCTTCCATCCCGGCTTTACATCCCTCGAATACCGCGCACGTTCTTCTCGCCCACCGGTGTACTCTTCCGCAACTCTCTCGTCCTTCGGACTCACCGAGCCCGTCGGCTCCCTTCCCTTACCGTCCTTCTCGCTAGCTGTGTCTTCCGCTCGACTTTCTGCGCTCCTAAGCTCCTGCACACTTAGACACAGGGATCAGACAAACAGTACCTAACCTAAACTTGGTTGATCACATCAAAACAATCACGGGGTCCAACAGTAATAAGGAGCAGAGCCCCGTACATATTTGATTGAGCAAGAAGATGGGTATCTCAAAGTAAGTCTGATTAACATTAGCCAATCAGGATGTAATAGGGAGCCAACCTTATAAATATCCAACCAAGCAGGGAGCTAGGCCCCTTATAAGAGTGTCCAATCAGCCTTGGCTGATTAGCGTGGGGGAATTCCCACCAAATAGGTTCCACCAAGTAGGTTCCTCGGTCCTTGTCCTACCTTAGACTTTTGAATGTCATCTACTCTGGTGCCATTGACCTATAGACCCCACCAGGGGTCTCCTCCTCATTCACCGTATCACTCATCTTTGTGATTGACCTCCTCAAACTCTTAACCATCATTATTACACTATATACATTATAAAGTTTTGTCATCCAACCCTTTAAGGGCATGACTCTTGCATAGGAAATCTCTATTTCCTTGCAATCAACTCTCCCTTCACTTAAGACTCATCTTTAAATGCGCTAGGGGCATCTTTCAGTAGTAACCCTATGAAAAAATATTGTTCAAGTAATATAGTATTTTTACTATCATTACTCAAAGACAATTCCAAAAAATTTCTTTGATTTCTCTCTAGTTGGAGTGAGACGTACGATCATCATAATCACAAATATCATCTTAAGATTGTTGTTGGAAATTATTGATGTTGATCTGACAACCTTGGTTTGGTAAGTCATCTTGTTAATAAGTCGATGGTTCGAACTGATAGATCTTGGTATGACAATGTGAATCTATTCTCTTTTATATTTTCGATATACCTTTCTTGATATCATCATCATCAACTTAATATTGTTGTTCACCAACTTAATAATGTTGATAATTAAGTTTTCCCTTCAGATATCGATGTATCCCTCGGGTAAGCTTATCTCTTATAAGAATTTTAAGATTTAGACAAAGGCTTACCTTCTTTCTTAAGATAATATTGCCTATCACTTCCAAAATACAATGACCTATAACTCTAACTAGTAGCACTCTAAATTTTGAGTCTAGACTAACTTTTGAAATCTTGGAACTCTTTTAAAGGAGAGAAAAGAAAGTCGAAGAAAAAAAACGCACAACTTGTGTTGTTTGTTATTCTAGAGAAAATGAGAAAGGGAGACTATTTTTAGGGTTGAATGATATACTAAGGCAACTTTAAATTAACCTATTATTTTTTTCATCCATGAATAATTGATTATTTAATTAATCAACTAATTTGTAATCAATTAATCTTTTTAATTAATTAATTAATTAATTTTGTAGTAAAATTAATTTTGATCAATTTCTCATCATCCCTTAAATGGTTTAACTCAATTTGACATTTATTTTGTAAGTTTCATGAACCTAGCTCGTGTGTGAGTCAATACTTTTATCCAATCATAATAGAACAACTTTTATTACTTGAATAATCTTACATATTAATTTCTCATTTACTCGAGAAATTAGTTTATTATGGTAAACCCGCGAAATAGTTGTCCATGTCCATATTCAATTTATTAGTTATGAAAATTAATTTTCCAACACACTTCACTAGTTAATTGACAATTTGATTTTAGTCACATCATGGTTGAATCTATATTGTGACAAGAGACTCAATGTCTTTGAAACTTCCTCATCTACCTAGTACATGTTAACCATGATCTCCTATACTTCCCACTTCTCTAATCTTAAGTCAACATTAACTCATCAAGACTTTTATTTGTCCAACCTCAAGTCAAACTTAACATGTTAAGATTTCCACTGGCATAAAGTTCACTCCTTTAGGTCACTCATCTAGAACTTCAACACCTTGCAAATATCTAGTCACCCTTAGCCTGCCAAAATTTCCATTGTCAATATCATTTGGACTTCTCCAATGTCAAGTGTCTAATATACTTAGCTCACTTAGATTTTTCATCAACTAAGTGTTTGATCAACCTTTCCCCATTTGAACTTTTCATTAACTAAGTATTTGGTCAACTTTAATCCACTTGAATTTCATATAATATTAAATGTCTAATCAACTTAATACAATATTTTTAATATTTTTTTCACAATATAAGACTCACACTTGTGACCACAAGGTTGAGAACCATACATTCTACAAGCTGAGTCAGACAACATATTGCTCAAACATATTTTTCAAACATTATATATCATTTTCAACTACAACTTAAATATTAAAACCCTAAATCACGGTCAACCTTGTGTTAGTATTAGCCCTTAGAGCCAATTATAAGATGATTGAAAAAGAAACTTTTTTTATTATATTTTATTAGTAAAAGACAATGTTTATGGTTATTATATTTACTTTAGATCTGTGCCAGATGAATAAGTATAATAATGTCCTAGGATAGTAGATTCTAGTCTATAATATATCAATTGGTTGAATTAATAGTGGAAGACTATATATATATATATATATATATATATATATATATATATATATATATATATATATATATATATATATATATATATATGTAATATCCCAAACTTTTAATTACTTAAAGTCATTTCTGACTTTATTATATGCATTATTATTATGTTTCTATATAATAAAAAAAAACGCATGCTTTATATTTAATAAATAAATGCATAAGTAAAAATATTAATAAAAGAATATTTAAACATACACACCATTATAATGATTTAAACTACTGTTAGAATATCTCGAAATTATAAACATAAAAAAAAACAGTAAGACTTCATCCAACCCAAGTCTAACAAACTAAAATAGATTAGCATCAATAATATAATAATGTATTTTTCCTCTCCAAAACCATTCTTAAGCATATATAGTATAAATAATAAAAAGAGAATCATTTGATTCGTCAAATCTGTAGAAGCTTGTAAGGTCCTTGGTATGTATACTGCCTGTCCAGTCCATTCAAGCGTCCGAGCCTCCAATCTCATCAATGTTATTTTCACCTGCACCATTCAAACTAAGTGAGTCTAATGACTCAGCATGTCCTAATCATCATAGCAAATAATGCATATTCATATTACAGTGAATAACAATATCTTTACATAAAATAACATGAGCGTAATAATATGAGTAAATCTTCCACAATATCATAATCATAGCATAAACATAATCATGAATCATTTATCATAGCATTTAACATTCATTGTAAAGATTCTTAAGATGAAGTTTGATCATTGAAAGTGACTAGCTAATTGGGGGGAAGGGGTCGATTGATCAATCTCAGTTGTAAAACCATGGTACCAGGCGGCGGGGCATTAGTAACTCTCGTCACTGGGCCGTGGCCTAAAATAATGGAAATCCGATATTGGGCTCCCTCTGGGGCCTTCTCCCATAAACAGGCTCCCTCTGGGGCCTTCTCCCGTAAACGGGTTCCCTCGGGGGCCTTCTCCCGTGAACGAGCTCCCTCTGGGACCTTCTCCCTCACAGAAAATCCACAAATCATAATTTATCAAAGTCAACTCACATACTTCAAGATAATTTTTCATCTTATCATCACCTGTATAAATAACATACATTATATCTTTTTTTCTCTCCCTCTTAAAGTCACGCATACATTGTATTAACAGCATATATCATTAAATTTCCTAAAATATTTATAATCATTTAAATTAAATATTTTTATCCTACCCAACCCTTCCTAGACCAGCAGCCGCCTTGCAACATCAAACCATACATTTACATGCAAGGAATGTCAAGTTTTCATGCAAAATTCAATAAAATGAAAAATAAACGTCATTTTCATGCATTAATCTGTAAAACGAAAATATACATCATGCTATTAACTTTCCTCGCAAGGATGACACGCATAAATCGAGAAATGGTCCAAATTTTTTGAGAAGGCCCCAAAGGGAGCTCGTTCACGGGAGAAGGCCCCCGAGGGAACATGTTTACGGGAGAAGGCCCCAGAGGGAGCCCGTTTATGGGAGAAGGCCCCAGAGGGAGCCCAATATCGGATTTCCATTATTTTAGGCCACGGCCCAGTGACGAGAGTTACTAATGCCCCGCCGCCTGGTACCATGGTTTTACAGCTGAGATTGATCAATCGACCCCTTCCCCCCAATTAGCTAGTCACTTTCAATGATCAAACTTCATCTTAAGAATCTTTACAATGAATGCTAAATGCTATGATAAATGATTCATGATTATGTTTATGCTATGATTATGATATTGTGGAAGATTTACTCATATTATTACGCTCATGTTATTTTATGTAAAGATATTGTTATTCACTGTAATATGAATATGCATTATTTGCTATGATGGTTAGGACATGCTGAGTCATTAGACTCACTTAGTTTGAATGGTGCAGGTGAAAATAACATTGATGAGATTGGAGGCTCGGACGCTTGAATGGACTGGACAGGCAGTATACATACCAAGGACCTTACAAGCTTCTACAGATTTGACGAATCAAATGATTCTCTTTTTATTATTTATACTATATATGCTTAAGAATGGTTTTGGAGAGGAAAAATACATTATTATATTATTGATGCTAATCTATTTTAGTTTGTTAGACCTGGGTTGGATGAAGTCTTACTGTTTTTTTTTTATGTTTATAATTTCGAGATATTCTAACAGTAGTTTAAATCATTATAATGGTGTGTATGTTTAAATATTCTTTTATTAATATTTTTACTTATGCATTTATTTATTAAATATAAAGCATGCGTTTTTTTTTTATTATATAGAAACATAATAATAATGCATATAATAAAGTTAGAAATGACTTTAAGTAATTAGAAGTTTGGGATATTACAGTTGGTATCAGAGCAGTTCCCATTCTCCAGCATCACACACACATCAGCATCATCCTTGCCGTCTCCAAGTAAGAAAGTATTTAAATTCTTTCTTTATTCTGCTTTCCTTATTATTAACTGCAGTATAGAGTATTTGTTTTTAAGTGCTTAAGTAAGATAGAAGATTTTGTTTCCCTTTTCTTTATTCATATATATATATGATTAGAAGGGTTAGAGAAGCTATTTAGTCTTTTTCCTCTGCATAATTGGATGTCAAGAAGAGGACATTCCCGTACCGTTCATACTGAGGACTGAGCTCAGGAGAACGAAGGGCCAGGAGCAACTGAACCAAATCTCTCTGAAGTTGTTGCTTAACTCCAGAGACAAGTAGCAGAACAACAGCAAGTGATCGTCAATCTGATGGCGAATCAGCAGCCAGTCTCTCCCACTCCCCCAACCATTAATGTGGAGACCCCAGTGGTGACTGAAGTGCCATCAGTTGCCTTGGAAGTCGCCACAACACCTAGAAGACAAGAAGCATACCTCATCCAGTGGCTGAAACTGAAACCAGAAAGCCGAGCCCTGAGGTACCCAGGCTTGTTTCAAGACACTTGAGAGCACAATGGAGCTTCTTGACTGACCAGAAGTCGAGAAGGGTAAGTGTGCCTCTTTTTTCCTATCTGGAGGTGCTTGCAGGTAGTGGGAGCGAGTTAAGAGTAAGAGAGCAGACAACCAGATGAGCTGGGTTGACTTCGAGATAGAATTTTACGAAGAATTCTTCCGTCAACGCATCACCAATAAATATTATGAGGAGTTTATAGAATTTAGACCAGGTGACCTACCAGTAGAAGAAGCGGTCAAAGGATTTGACAGGCTAGCTCGTCTTTGCCTAGAGTTAGTAAGTACAGTGAAAGAACGAGTCAGACTGATGCTCCTAATGCTGAGACTAGAAATAACACCTAATGTGAGTAGTGAAACTCACCGACCATAGATTGGTGAAGAGCTGGTCAGCAGGGCATTAGTGAGCGCTATCTGAACAGTAACAAGGCACCACAAATGCGACATAAACCAGTCAAGATAGAAGACAAGACAGTGGAGAAACAGAGAGCCTAGTCAAGTAATCAGAACTGGAAGGACAAAGATAACAAGAAAGACCCAAGCAGGAAGATGTTTGGGTAGTCTGTGAGTATCCAAAGGTATTTTCCAGAAGGGCTACTTGGACTACCTCACAACAGAGAAGCGGAATTTGAAATTGAATTGGTTCCTAACGCCAACCCAATTTCAAAAGCTCTGTACCAAATTTCTCTAGCAGAGCTAAAAGAGTTACAAGAGCAACTTCAGGAGCTACTTGACAAAGGCTTCATCCGCCCTAGTCACTCACCTTGGGGAGCTCCTGTGTTGTTTGTCAAGAAGAAGGACGGATCTATGCGAATGTGCATAGATTATAGAGCGCTGAACAAAGTGACAATCAAGAACAAGTATTCCCTTCCCAGGATCGATGACTTATTTGATCAATTGAGAGGGGCAACAGTGTTCTCCAAGGTAGACCTGCGCTCTGGGAACCATCAGTTGAAAGTGAAAGGAAGTGGTGCGCCCAGAACAGCCTTCAGGACCAGATACGGACACTATAAATTCGTAGTCATGCCTTTTGGTGTGACTAATGCACCTGCAGTCTTCATGGACTTGATGAATAGAGTGTTTAGAGAATACCTTGACAAGTTTGTTATTGTATTCATCGACGACATTCTGGTCTATTCAAGGACCCCAGAGGAGCATGACACGCATTTGAGGATGGTACTGCAGACTCTGCAGCAAAAGTAACTTTATGCTAAATTCTTAAAGTGGAAGCGGTCAACAACTGGAGTAGACCCAAGAACGTCAGAGAGATCAGAAGCTTCCTTGGTTTAGCTGGGTACTACAGGAAGTTCGTGGAGGACTTTTCCAGGATAGCCTCTCCACTAACAGTCCTCACCAGAAAGAACAAGAGATTCGAATGGTCAGATAAATGTGAGCAGAGTTTCCAAGAGCTAAAGAAGAGATTGATTAGTGCTCCTATTCTAACTGTTCCACAGAGCGACAAGAGTTTCGACATCTACAGTGATGCTTCCAAGATGGGCTTAGGAGCTGTACTCATGCAAGAAGGAAAAGTCATAGCTTATGCCTCCAGACAACTCAAAGATTATGAGAAGAACTACCCTACTCATGATCTTGAGCTGGCAGCTGTGGTTTTTGCACTTAAACTCTGGCGACATTATTTGTATGGAGTTCAGTGTAGAATCTTCACAGACCATCAGAGTCTTAAGTACTTCTTCACTCAGAAGGACTTAAACATGGGACAGCGTAGGTGGCTAGAGTTGGTCAAAGATTATGACCGTGAAATCCTTTACCACCCAGGCAAAGCTAATAAAGTGACAGATGCACTAAGCAGAAAATCCAGTGCATCCCTGATGTCTTTGTCATCATTAGCCCTACCACTGCAGAAGGAGTTGTTAGATTTTGAAATGGAAATTATTTATGGGCAACTCTCTGCATTGACCTTAGAGTCAACCCTGCTTGAGGATATACAGAGAAAGCAAAGTGAAGATCCAGATATCCAAATGATCAAACAAGGGATACAAGAAGAAGGAAATTCGGAGTTTCGAGTATGGAATTCTTTATCAGGGGAGCCGCATTTGTGTCCCCAATGATGAAGAGCTGAGAAAGAAAATTTTAGAAGAAGCTCATAGTTCACCTTATTCCATGCATCCTGGTTCTACCAAGATGTATTAAGACGTGAAACAGAGATTCTGGTGGTCTGGACTCAAAGAGATGTAGCTAAATATGTCAGTACCTGCCTGACATGTTAGAGGGTCAAAGCAAAACACCAGAGACCAGGAGGAGTTCTTCAGCCTCTTCCAATACTAGAATGGAAATGGGAAGATATATCCATGGACTTCATAACAGGTTTTCCAAGAACCACAAATGGATATGATGCGATATGGGTGATAGTGGACAGATTGACCAAGTCTGCTCATTTTCTAGCCATCAAGGTGTCCCACTCTATAGAGCAGTTGGCACAGCTGTATGTTAAAGAGGTGATCAGACTTCACGGAGTTCCTAAATCTATTGTTTCTGATAGAGATGAGTGCTTCACCTCTCACTTCTGGGAGTGTGTTCAGACTGCACTAGGCACCAAACTCAAGTTCAGCACAGTCTTCCATCCTCAGACTGATGGACAGACAGAGCGAGTAAATCAGATTCTAGAAGATATGCTCAGAGCTTGTGCACTAGATTTCAAAGGAAGTTGGTGCAAGTATATATGCTTAGCTGAATTTGCCTACAACAATAGCTATCAGGCCACCATCAAGATGGCACCTTATGAGGCACTGTATGGCAAGAAGTGCAGATCAATCATTTGCTGGCAAGAAGCAGGTGAGAGAAAAGAAATGGAAGTAGAACTGGGCATTCAGACAGAGCTGATAGATGAGACTACTCAGACTATTCAGAAGATCAGACAGAGAATTGAGACTGCCCAGAGTAGACAGAAGAGGCCACTTGAATTCCAAGTAGGGGATTCAGTTTTTCTCAAGGTCGCTCCTATGAAGGGAGTGATGAGATTTGGCAAGAAGGGCAAATTAAGTCCTCGTTATGTAGAACCTTACCTGATCACAGAAATGATTGGGAAAGTAGCTTACAAGCTGGATTTACCACGGGACATGTCGGCAATACATAACGTATTTCATGTCTCTATGCTAAAGAAGTGTATTCACGACCCTAGTCAGGTGATTCAGCCTCAATCAGTGCAGATCCAAGAGGATCTTAGCTACGAGAGCAGACCTACACAGATAGTGGACAGAGCAGTCAAGAGATTAAGAAACAAAGAAGTGCCACTAGTGAAGGTCATCTGGCAGAACCAGAAGCACGAGGAAATCTCTTGGGAGCGTGAGGATAGTATGAGACAGAAGTATCCAGAATTATTCTAAGTTCGAGGATGAACTTTTTATAAGGTATGGGGAATTGTAACGACTCAATTTTTCCTATTTCAAGTTCTAAAAGTCCATAAAGATATTTGGAAATCCTTTTAAAATATTCTAGAGATTTTTAGGAATTTTTAGAGTATTTTTACGTAATTTTTGAAGGTCGTTTAGTAGGGTTACAAAAAGAAAGAAGTTTTAAAAAAAAACATTGTAGGTGAGATTCGAACCCCCGACCTCGGGTCGGACTGAGGTATGGGGAATTGTAACGACCCAATTTTTTCTATTTCAAGTTCTAAAAGTCCATAAAGATATTTGGAAATACTTTTAAAATATTCTAGAGATTTTTAGGAATTTTTAGAGTATTTTTACGTAATTTTTGAAGGTCGTTTAGTAGGGTTACAAAAAGAAAGAAGTTTTAAAAAAAAACATTGTAGGTGAGATTCGAACCCCCGACCTCGGGTCGGACTGACCCAAGCAAAACCAGCCCAACCAGCTGAGCTACACGATTTTGTTAACCAAGTATGGAGAGAAATAGATTTAAGCTATAGTTGGAACGTTTAAAATAAATTGGGATAAAAGTGCACGGCGGAGGAATCGAAGCCCAAACCTTTGATTTGGTTAAAAGCTGGCTGCCCAACTGGGCTGTGCGCGATTTGTTAACCAAGTATGTAGCGAGATGTATTTAAGTTATTGTAAAGGGCAGAGATAAAACCTAGGTTATAAAGGGTTAAGTATTTTCCCGAGCCCTAAGCCTCTATTTGGATGGGGTGAGGTAAGGTTCATTAATGGAAGGGGATGGAAGGGGAAGGGAGGGGAAGGAAAGGAAAGTAATATATTTATCTTACCCTTGTTTGGAAGGGAGGAAAAGTTTATGTGAGAGGAAAGGGATGGAATAAAGGTTAAATATACAAATTTATAAAAATATCCTCTTATTTTTTTAATAAATCTGCATGTGAAAAAATAAATAAGGATATAATTGTAATAATTTCTCCTTACCCTTCCTTACACTCCAATTTGGGGTGTAAGGAATTTCGCTTATTCCCGAGCATGCAAGGGGAGGCTTTACCCTTCTCTCCCCTTCCCCTTCATAGCTCACTCTCTCCCAAACAAGGGTAAAAATTCATTTTACCCATATTTACCTTTCCCTCCCCTTTACTCACCTCCTCCCAAACAGAGGGTAAAATCCTTTCTCCCTCTCGTGTGCTCGCGACGGCGCTGTTCTTCTTCTCGGGTGGAATCGTGGCAGCGAGTGAACACGTCTCCGGTGGCCAGCGAGGTTGTTTCCCGAGGGGTTTTCTTCACTTCTCGTCAAGGAGAAGCTTTGAGCACGAAGAAGAGACGATATTTGAAGCTTTACCCGAACCCTAGATCTCTCCTTCTCCGGTTGTAAGTCCAAGAACAGTGATGTGAGTTGCTTCTCACCTGCAGTAGGAGTAGTTCCGAGCTTTAATTTGTTTTCTTTGCTTCCGGATTTTGTTTCTCCTTGTTTTTGAATTGTGTGGTAAAGGTTGTTGTTTGGATCTTGCTGCCGTGTACTTCAAAGAGGGGAACTAATGGTATGAATTAGGCATGTTTGTTCTTTTTGATATAGGGCAACTGATCTGGAATAGGGGAAGAGCTGTGGTTTCGGGTTGCTTGTAGTGGTTGCTGCTATGACCATTAAATCCGAAATTTGCTAGGTTGATTATGGGATCATCTTATTGTTGTGTAATTCAGATTTGGGTTTATGCCATGCAATGGGTGTGGATAACTTTAATTTGGGAGTTCTGTTGGATTTTTAATGGCTTGGTTTCCTTGCTTCAGTTTTGTACAGCATTAGGATGAATAGAAAGGTAAGAGTAGTAAGTGTTTCTTGTTGTCTTGCTTCCGGATTTCCTTCCTGAACAACATTAGGATAGCTTGGAATTAAAAGAGTAGTTTAAGGAATTATTTTGCATTGAATTATGTTTTGGTTCCTTATATGCTCTAATGTTCATGCATCAACTTTTGATAGCAGCAGCATTCTTTTTAGTAGATAACAATATTAAAGCCTTAATCAGAGTTAAAAGAGGTTGATGAGATGGTGATACTGTGCTCAGAATGCTCATGTTTCCCTTTACGAGTTTTATCAGTTTTGGGTTGGTTTTAATAAGCAATGAACATAAGATAGCTTGATTAAATTTTGAGCATGTAGTTAGTTTTCTTTATTGCTGTTAGATTTAAGTTTGAACAGCCCTTATAGTTAGCATTTCAGATAGAGATTTCCTGATTTAGATTTCTTTGTTATGCTGCCATGAACCTCAATTTTAGATTTTTGTTAAGCATTAAGTGCAGATTTTTATAAGTAAGCTATAAGAAAGAGAGACCAAGGTCTTAATAGGATCCCTAAGTTTAAGAATTGGGATCAGCAGCACACCATGTGCTCAAAGAAATGCCAAGGCATCTTATTATAAGAATATTAAAAGAAAATAAGTATTTTACTTTTAATGGCATGTACCGGACACAAGGTCCAGGACACAAGGTCCATTGGGTGGGCTCCTAGATCGCCCCTAGGCACAAGATCGCCTAGAAGTACCTTAGTAGTTTCGGGATTAGCTACCTCGACTCTTATTAAGGATGCGCGCAAATTGGTACAATGCCGGGCCCAAAAGAAGTTTATTATTATGTTGAAGTATTAAAGTATAAGTTTTGAAACAAATGAAACAAGCTTCAAATTTGTTTAGAATTAGAAAGTTTAGTTTCTTGTTATTTGAAGCATGCAGTAGTAGTTTTATTTGTTTCTTGCTATTAGATTATTCAGCATGTTTAGCTTTATTTGCTTTCAGCATGCAGTTATAGTTTTATTCTTGTGAGCGTGAGTAGCTTTACATGTTTAGTAGCTTTACATGTTTAGTGGCTTTACATGTTTAGTATTTCAGTTAGTATGATTCCTTTATTGGTTTATGAGCATGATTAGCTATGTATGTTTAGTATTTCAGTTAGTATGATTCCTTTGCTATGTATAAGTATGAGTAGCTTTACATGTTAGCATTCAGTTTTAGCATGTTTTTATTTATATACATGCATATCGAGTTTTTGTGAGTAGATAGCGCTCACTAAGCTTTATGCTTATAGACTGCATTTCCTCCTACTGCAGATAAAGGAAAGGAAAAGATTTAGCAAGGAAGGCGACAAGGTGGTGGTGATGAAGGTGTGTGATGGCTGGACTATGGGGAGATCAAGAGTTTGCTAAGAAATTGTCAAGACTTTTCTGTTTAGAGTTCTTTTAGTTTTCTTTAAATGTTATTATGAGTTGAGATTGTAATTAAGTTTATTCCGCACTTGTAGTTGGGTTCTATTGATAGAGTGATATAGTTGTTTGCTATTGCTAGAGTAGTTTCCTTCTTTTATTTATGATATTATACTGCGTGGTTGTGAAAATATATGTTCCAGCCGCCTGTGGCTGAATATAGTTTGTTTGTATTGTTGATTTGGTCACCGATACAGGGGAGATTCTATCGAAATTTTTCGGTAGGGGTTCCTCGTGGTTTTTAATTATACCGGTTAAGTAGAGTTAGTAGTTAGGTAACGCCCACCTTTAGAGTAGTAGTAGTAGTGTAAGAAGGGTGGTCGTTACAATATATATATATATATATATATATATATATATATATATATATATATATATATATATATATATATATATATATATATATAACATTATTTATTAAATATTAAAATATCCTTAATAATGCATTGAAACTAGTATGTGAGTAAATTGATGACTTAATCTCATAAGTCATGGATATAAGATATCAAGTTGACACATGTATATATATTAGAGAATATGTATTGAATTGATCCACCATGAGAATGTTTTATGGATTGTTATATAAGTGTCATAAATATTCTCATAGTGACTATTCGTACGAATAGTCCTTAGACCTGAAGTCACTGCGATTTCCTACATAAAGAGTTATGTACTTTGGTATCGGTAAATGTCATTTGTAACAGGGTGAACTATAAAGTCGATCACTGGATATGCAATAAGTTATGCTGAGGGATGTGAGTGATGTAGATGTGATTTATCCCTTTCATATGATGAAAGTGATATCTATAGGCCCCTTGATTAAGTAGGACACAAGAATACATGGTTATGCTCAAATTAATCAATATAAGATATTGAACTTATTTAATTAAGTGTGTCTACTTAGAGATCAAGAAACACAAATATTGATAAGAGGATGACATGATCTATGCCTCATGGATTAATCTAGATATCAAGAATAGAAGGACCAAGTTATATAAGATAATAAATACAGAAAAGGTTAGGTCGAATTTCGACATTCTCATGATTTGGGTAGCAATGATACATTACTAGATGCTCTCATTGCATATGTATCTAAAATAATTTTAGAGATATTACCAACGTTACAAGAACTTATTGGGTCACAAATAAAGAACATGCTGATTTAGAGATGAGTTTATTTTAGTTTGACTAAAATATGATGGACTCTAAGATTATAGGTTAAGTCTAATCTGAATTAAACTCATTGAGTTAGACTCAAATGAATCCAACCATTGGATTATTAGATTGAGTCTAATCTGAATTAGACTCAACCACTAAAGAGTATTAATGCCCATTAATAGAGATTAATGTGACATTAATGGAAAGGAGACCAAAAGGTAAAAACCTTCTGTATTCATTAGATGAGTACAAAAGCTATTTTGCAATACATTTTCGCATGATGATTTTCTAGTCTTCCTCTTCTTTTTCTCTTGGTTGAACCATCCAAGTTGCTAGAACAATGAAGGTGGTTCTTCTCCGAAACTGAGTTCGTGCAACGAACGTAGAACGTGTTTGTGTGGATACTAAAAAGACACAACCATTCTGATCGTGCTGAGATATGCCAAATCATAGTTGTTGTTGGGATTGAACCATTCGCATAATAAAGGTAGTCATTCTATCAAACTTTGTATATTGTATTCATATAAATCTCTAGAGGGATCGATTTTTCCACTGCATATATTTATTGTTTTTCGTAAAAAGATCCCTACACCTTGGGCACCAATAAATATTAACCAATCCCTTTGAGACCTTTAAGCATTGTAGGAACAATAATCAAGACTTTTAGGGCAACCTCTTATAGCTAAAAGATCTTTGAGATCCTTTTTTTATAATTGTTGTCCTAACAACTTTATTTTGACCATCTCTAATTA
The DNA here is from genome assembly GCF_018446385.1 of Zingiber officinale. NCBI lineage: Eukaryota > Viridiplantae > Streptophyta > Magnoliopsida > Zingiberales > Zingiberaceae > Zingiber > Zingiber officinale. The sequence continues at coordinate 77,435,343 of NC_055986.1, forward strand.
ATTGTACTTACCTTTAGTTGATTGTTTAGGTAAATGTGGTCATTGCGGTAGCTAATGGCAAACTGCAATCAACTCGAAATGTCATCCAATATGTTGCTCATGCCTTCAGTTTACTAGATGAACTTCGTGTTGGTTGTATCTCATATAGAAATATTAAGTTTTTTGAAACATTGCATTTAGTCAACACTTGAGTCGATTAAGGCTCACCTTTAGTAAATTGAATTTGCTCAAAGATCTTTCCCTCACTCAAGTTACCTCATTATAAGCCTATATAAAGACTCAAAATTGAGTTCAATTGTAGATTATGACTTGGGATCATTGCCCCTCAATTAGAGTCTTTTCTCAAGTCATTAGGTAGTCTACCACTTCCTAACTAAACACATCATCACACAATGATATTATTGAAAGATGAAAATCTAAGATTATATTTTACTCGTAGTCTCTCATTGTTGGACAATCTCTTGCCGGAAATATTGGGAGAATTACAGAATTGAGATTACACAAAATCAATTCTAACTTATTTATTGAGATGACCTGAGAGGATAATCTCAGGCTACCAGTGGAGCTGGTTTTGCCAAACTTTTGATGGTTCGAGTTGTAGAGTTGATGTGGTGTGTAGCGAAGTTGGGAGTCAATTACCGAATCGAGAAGAAAATTTACTGACTAAGATATTTAGGCATGCATTCTAGCAGTTTCCTTAAAACAGATTTATTCCACCTCCGGCTATGCTTCGAGATTCTCTCGGGTTATCTATTTCTCATGATACAATAGTAAAACCATATGCACACAACCAAGCACTGGTTGTTCGTGGTGAAATGAGAATGCACCTGAGTGCTATCATGAGTAGTTTAGCCGAATGGATGCACGACTAAGAGAGTTTTATGGGAGAACATGGGTGGGCAGAGGTTTGCTTTCTGCTCTTCCTCTCGCTTTATCTTTCGCTTATATTTTGCTACTCTATATCCTTTGCTCAAGATCCAACTTCCTTATATAGGAGCTCTCACCTTACATACAATGAATAACCAAATTATAGTTATTTAATATTGGGTTTAATATCGTCATTAATGAGTTTAATGCCTTCGCTAATGTTGAGACATTACAGAATCATTATTAATGAATTTAATGTGGCCATTAACGCTAAAACATTTCGAAATTATCATTAATGAGTTTAATGTCACTATTAATATCAAGACATTACGAAATCACCATTAATTTTATATTAATGCTTATGTTATCCTCTTAAGCAGGTAGCAAAAGAGATTCGGTGGTAAAACGTTGGTTTATTCACTTGGGCAAATCTTGCCTCGACTGGTCTGACATTCGACGTGTGCAGATCGTGTTTGCACACAAGTCAACCTTGATTCAGTACAAGATGGGCTCTAGATTTGCACCCACCCCCTGCGCACCCATGCGTGAGAGAGTCTCTCCTTATGTATATGTTTATAACATCAATACATGTGCCATAATTTAAACTAACAATAAAGCCAAGCAACTTCTAATGTGAGACTAATAACTTATATATAATAGAGTCTCTTCGTCTCCACCTCTTTATTTCATTTACATTTTAAACAATCCCCCACATAAATGGAATACATGGTATGTGATAACATTCAATAATTGAGTCAAGTATAGGATATGTAGGTTTTACCTTTTAAATCTTCCCTTATGAAGATCTGTTTACTTACTGACTGACAGTAGACATGATGTCCTTGAACTGTTTCGTCGTCTATATAAGTATTGACAATTCTCACCCAAGACTCTCCTTGATATAACTCAGTTCTCATGAGTATGTTCGTTTTTGGCCATGAACATGCATGATTCTGTGAAAAGCTCTATGAATTGTGTCTCTAATTCTCTTTGAAGCGGTCCCACTTCTTTCTCACATAGGTGATCCCTCGAGAGTAACCATCTATCTACTCTTCTTGATCATTAAAAGTCCATTGGCTTACTCTAGTCCGGTCACTATTTTATTGGTTTATCACCCACAGTGTGTCTAATCAGTGCAAATTAGTTGTCCATTTGAACCTAGTTCTTGGGATCTCCAATCAATATAGGTTGTGTATTCTCTACACTGATCACTGACAACGCCATCAAACTCATTCCCCGTGATGAGCTTGTAACTAACTCTCGATTTAACCCTTTGGTTAGCAGATCCGCTAGGTTATCCTTTAACTTTATAGAGTCAATAGTGATAACTCTCTTTGAGAGTAGTTGTCTGATGGTATTATATCTACAACATATATGTCTAGACTTACTATTATACAGATGATTTTATGCCCGACCAATTGTTGATTGACTATCATAATGTATGCAAATTGCCAGCACAAGTTTCGTCCATCTTGGAATATCTTCTAAGAATTACCGTAGCTATTCAGGTTCTTTACCATATTTGTCAAGAGCTACAAACTCAGATTTCATTGTGGATTTGGTTATTACCATTTGCTTAGAAGATTTTTAAGAAATGACTGCACTTCTCAGAGTAAATACATATCCACTCATAGACTAGAATCTTTTATGTCAGATATCCAACTCGCATCGCTGTGTCCTTCGATTATAGCAGGATATCTTGTATAGTGCAGTCCATATTTACGAGTATACCTCAAATACCTTAGTACTCTTGTTATCCTTTTCTAGTGCTCAACACCGGGATTACTCGTGTATCTACTCAGTTTACTTACTGCGTAGACTAAGTCTGGTCGTGTCAACTCATCAGGTACATCAGATTTTCAATCACTCGAGAGTACTCTATCTGAGAGATAATTTCACCTTGAATTTTCAATAGATGTTAACTTGTATCTATCGGTGTTCGTGCTAACGCAGTATCACACTTGGTGAATTTTTCAATAATTTTATCCATGTAATGGGGCTAACTAAGAACAAGTCCTTCTATCATTCTAAGAATTTTGATTCATAGAATCACATGAGCTAGGCCCATATTTTTCATGTTAAATCTTGAGTTCAACATATCTTTAGTAGATTTGATTATCTTATCATGACTCCCAATGATAAGTATATCATCTACATATAAGCATAAGATAATATAGTCATTCTCTGTGGCTTTCATGTGATACATTTATCACACTCATTGATCTTGAATCTATATTTCTTCATGGCATTATCAAATTTCTCATGTCACTGCTTTGGTTCTTATTTCAAGCTATATAATAACTTCACCAATCTACAAACCTTGTTTTCCTATCTTGGTATAGAAAATCCTTCAGGTTGCTCTATGTAGATTTTTGCTTCTAAATTCCCATTTAGAAAAGCTATTTTTACATCCATCTGATGTATTTCGTGATTCCATAGAGCGACTATAGCTAACAATACTCTTATGAAAGTTATTATCGACACCGGAGAATACGTATCAAAGTAATCAAAGTTTTTTCATTGTCAATATCCTTTGATTACTAATATGATCTTATACTTATCAATTGTGTCATCCGACTTCATTTTCTTCTTGAAGATCCACTTGCAATATAATAGTTTACTTCCTAGAGGAAGATCCGCAAGGTGATTTTGCAAGATAGATTCTATCTCAAATGCAATTATCTCTCTCTAGTGAGTCCGTTAGAAGAGCTTACAGCTTCAGAGTAACTTCAGGGCTCACTTTCCAACATGAAAGTGATAAAATCTGATCCGTAGGATTTTTTCACCTGAGCTCTTTTGCTCCGTCTAAGCTCAACCTCAACTGGTTCATCATTATCTTCTTTGCCTTGTGTTTCATATGCCCATTTTGAAGAGCTAGCATCCTCTCGGGCCTTATGCGGAAACACATGCTTGAAGAACAAGACATTTCTCGATTCTATTATCGAGTTCTTGTATATATCTAATATTTGTGACTCATACAAAAAAATATTAATACGCACTGCTATTATGTGTCCAATAAATATTCAATCAATAGTCTTTTGTTCTATCTTAATCTTGCTCAGATCATGCACCAACACTTTGGCAAGACACCCCCATATTCATAATATTTATAAGACAGTTGTCTTCTATTCCATAACTCATAAAGACTCTTATCTATCTTCTTCTTGGACACCTTATTTAAAAGATAATTTGCTGTTAACACAGCTTCCCCCACATAAACTTTGGCAGTCCAAAGCTCAATAGAAGAGCATTCATTATCTCCTTTAGAGTTTAATTCTTCTGCTCAGTAACTCTATTTTACTGAGGAGTGTAAGGAGCTGTTATTTCGTGTCTGATCCCATGTTTAACACACAACTCAACGAATGGTGATACATATTCACCGCCTCGGTCACTTCGAACCACCTTAGTCTTCTTATTAAGTTGGTTTTCAACCTCATTCTTATATAGAGTAAATTTCTCTATAGCTTTATCCTTACTTTTGAGAAGATACACATAACAATATTTTGTGTTATCATTTATAAAAGCGATGAAATATTTGTTTTCACCACGTGTTGGTGTACCTTTGAGGTCACACACGTCGGTGTGAATTAGCTCAAGTGGTTCGTTGCTTCTCTTAACATGTTGAAAGGATGACCTTGCCATTTTTGCTTCAACACAAATCTCACACTTGTATTTTGGGTTAAGGTGGAATGTAGGTATGCTTCTCATATTTATTAATCTACGTAACACATCGTAGTTAACATGTCCTAATCTACTATACCACAAACATGAACACTCAAGCATATAAGTGGAAGAGCTTTCATCTTTATTTATTTTAGGCATAATGGTCATTACATTGAGTTTGAATAGCCCATCAGATGTATAGCCTCTTCCTACAAATATTCCATTATTTGACAGTACAACTCTGTTTGACTCAAAAATAATATGAAAGTCACATTTGCTTAATATGATCCGGACACTAGATTCTTATAAATCTCTAGAACATACAACACATTGTTCAGAGTAAGGTCCTTGCCTGAGGTCATCATTAACACGCACCACTTTTCCTTGTCCCATGATGTCCGAGGTTGCTAAGTTCCCCATGAACAACTTGTCTCCATTGATTTCTTTAAAGTTGTGGAGCAGCTCCTTATTGCAGCAGACATGTCTGGTGGCTCCAGTATCGATCCACCATTGTCATGGGTTTGAATTGACCAGGTTTAGTTTAGAGACTACAGTACAGAGGTCGTCTATTTTTGATCCCTCGTTCAGGTTAGCCTCCTGCTTCTTCTTCGACTTTTTACATTCCAAATATTTGTGACCAGCTCGACCACAGTTGAAGCACTTTCTAGATAATTTTTTAATGCCTCCTCTGGGTCCCATCTTAGAAGTCTTTGGATTCTTCCAGTTCGAGTTTTGACAGTGCTTGATCACGTTGACTTTTACAATAGCTTGAGACAATAGCTTTCTCTTTGAACTCTTGTTGTCTTCTTCGATGAGAAGTCTAACAATAAGTTCTTCTACATTCATCTTCTTCCGCTTATGCTTCAAGTAGTTCTTGATGTCCTTCCAGCTTAGAGGAAATTTTTTAATAATAGTAGTCACTTGGAAGGTTTCACTTAGAACCATCCCTTCTGAGTGGATCTCATGCAAGATCACTTGAAACTCCTAGACTTAGCTGATCGCCGTCTTAGAGTTAACCATCTTGTAGTCTAAGAATCAATCCATGATAAACTTCTTGGCTCCTGTATCCTTGGTCTTGCACTTCTTGTCCAGGGACTCCCACAACTCCTTAGCCATTCTTTTCATGCTATACACAGTGTACAACAAGTCGGTAAGACAATTAAGGATGTAGTTTCAGCAAAGGAACTCAGAATGAGTCCATGCCTCCACTACACTTATGGTCTGTGCATCAGCATCCTCAGCACGCTTAGCAAGGTCCTCGGTCAAGAATTGAGTTAGATTGAGCGTGGTCAAGTAAAAGAGCATCTTCTGCTGTCACATCTTGAAGTTCACTCCAGTGAACCTCTCTGGCCTTTCTCTATGGTTGATTGACACAGTTCCAATTGAGGCGTAGTGGGCCTTAAGGTGTTGAGTTTGTTGCACCTCAATACTTTGTTTTATGACCATCTTAATAGAACTCAAATATGTTTCAAGATTGTTGGACAATCTATTGCCGGAGATATTGGAAAAATTATATAATTAAAATTACATAAAATCAATTCTAACTGATCTGTTGAGATGATCTGAGTGGATAATCTCAGGCTGCCAGTAGGGCTAGTTCTGCTAAACTTCCAGTGGTCCAAGTTGCAGAGTTGATGCGGTGCGTAGCAGAATTGGGAGTCGATAGTTGAATTGGGAAGAAAATTCACTGACTAAGATATCGAGGCTTGCGTTCAACGCGATTTTCTTGAAACAGATTCGTCCCACCTCCAGTTGTGCTTCGAGGTTCTCTAGGTCGTCTGTTTCCCAGAATACAATGGTAAAACCACACACGCAACCAAGCAGTGGTTGTTTGTGGCGAACTGAGAATGCACTTGAGTGTTATCGTGAGTAGTTTAGTCGAACGGATGCACAACTGAGAGAGTTTTGTGGGAGAACACAGGTGGACAGAGGTTCGCTTCCTGCTCTTCCTCTCGCTTCCTCTTTCACTTATCTTATGCTACTTTATATCCTTTGCTCAAGATCCAACCTCCGTATGTAGAAGCTCTCACCTTGCCTGTAATGAATAATAAAATTATAGTCATTTAATGCTGGGTTTAATGTCACCATTAATGAGTTTAATGTGCTCATTAATATCGAGACGTTATGAAATTATTATTAATGAGTTTAATATTGCCATTAATATTGAAACGTTATAAAATCACCATTAATAAGTTTAATGTCATCATTAATGTCGAGACGTTATGGAATCACCATTAATTTCATATTAATGCTTCCGTTATCCTATTGAGCAGATAACAAAAAGAGATTTGGTAGCAAAACGTTGGTTTATTCACTTAGGCAAATCTTACCTCAACCGGTCCGACATTCGGCGTGTGCAGGTCGTGCTCGCACACGAGTCAATCTTAGTTTAGTATAATCTGGACCCTGGATTTACACCCACCCCTGTTCACTCACATGTGAGAGAGTCTCTCCCCATGTCTATATTTACAACATCAATACATGTGCCATATTTAAACCAACAATAAAATCAAGATATTTCTAATATAAAACTAACAATTCATGCATAATAATTTTTCCATCTCCACCATTTTATTCATTCACATTTTCAATACTCATAACTTTCTTGCGTCGGGGTCTTCAACATTTTCAATGCTCTTTATTGCCATTGACTTACCCCATGCTAGACCCTTAATCCCTTGGATGCACCAAGATCTCTAGACTTGCTCTAATATGTATCTTCTTCTTTACTTGTTATGGAGTCCATCTACAATCCATCTGGCCAAGAGTATTAAAAAAAAATAGATCTTATCTCAAACCTTTAGAATTTTATGTGCTATATTGAATCTATTTATTTATTTATTTATTTTTTAGTATTTTATGTGCACTAAGCTCTTTAAATTTGCTTTAATGTGGCATCCCACCTTCTTTGCTTGCCTACTAAGTTTACTTCGCCAAAATAATTTCAAAACCTCTAAATATAAAGTAAGTAATTATGGGGTTCACATAACGACGCCCGGGATCTCACTGGTCTCCGATCCCCTCGCTCTCCGATCCAATGCCCTCGCATTAACACCCTCGCTTTCCTTCTTTCACTCAAACCCTCGCTAGTGAGGCCGCCGCCCCTCCGCTGCTTCCTCCTCTTCACTAACAGCCACCTCCGGCTTCTCCTCCGCCCCCCTAGTCCGCTTTCCTCCGTCGCCAACACTCCCCTTCTTCCTGCTTTTCACTCATCCGCGGAGCCGGTGCCTCCGCTGCTACCGTTGTTGCCGTCTCGCACTGCTGCCCTTCTCCACACTCTCATCCCTCTCCGGCCTCTCCATCGTTCGTGCGTGCTCGTACGTGATTGGGCACGTTTCTTGATATATAAAATTTCATAGCTTAGTTATTAAATTTTGTTCATGATAATTTTTAGGTGTTTAATTTGTTGTTAGTGATAATTTGTTAAATTTTGTAAATGATAATTTAGGTGTTTAATTTGTTGTTGATGTTAATTTTTTGAATATAAAATTCTTTGATATTGTTTAATTTGTCACATGGACTGAGCACTTGGTTGTTTGGGAACGAATAGATATTTCATAATTTAATTTGTTGTAGATTTGTCACATGGACTAAGCACATGGCAAATTTTCATGTCATCCCAACTTTTGATAGATTCTAGTCCTTGTTGGTCTTAGATAATTTTTTTTATCAGCTCCATTGAACTTCATTTTGACAGATTGAGCTTGTTCAACATGGTTCAATTTATACCCATCAAAATAATCATAACCACAGCCAACTGCATAGGAATGCACTCAGGCCTAAACTTTCATATGTCTCTCTCCTCTTTCCTAGTCCTATGCCTATGGTTGTGTTGAAAGAAATAATCATCCTGAACTCTTGTTGTGTATTGAGAATCATGATGCAAACTATGGCTAGGCCAAGTGCGTGGATGCGTGCCTTCTGAATCATCCAATAACTCAGAATTTATTATTTACCTATATCATTCTAGTTTTCTAATAACTTTTTATTTAAATTTTTCTAGGCCGCCCACGCAAGTTTTAATGGTCTTAGCCTCATCTTTCAAGTCATCTGTCTACATTTTTCACAATGGGATTCAGAGTTGACATATAATGAAATTTATAAAACTTTGTTACACTAATAAACTAAGGGTACAAATAAAGGGATATGATTGATGATATATTAAACTACAAAGTATGACAAGCAATGAAGGCTCAACAAACTAGGGCGTATGAGAAAATATAGTTAAATTCAAAAAATTGATAATCAACTAAATTAAATAAAGGTAATTTTCAATGAAGGATTTTATTGGGGTAATGCAAGCCTATTTTGTTTTCAAAGTTTGCCATACAAGTGTCTCAATGATGGAGGATGGTGTCTTCCTCAAAGTGGATAGTTTATACTTCTTTAGATTTTCTAGACTAATTGCAAAATTGTTTTTTTTAAATAGTTCAGATTCCTAATTGGGATTGTGATATGGAAAGTTGTGAGAACTTGGCTTTTCTTTTGAAACAATTCCACTGGAGGCGGTTTTAGAATGTGGAACTCGTGGCTTAAATACACATGAGGTGTTGTTGCCTGCTCAATTGGCATCTAGTTGGAATCATGACCTTAGATGATGCTTGGTTGTGTCATGGGATGACGACAACAATATGAGGGTGTGGTTGGATAATGAGGGAGGAACATGAATAGTGGAAGGTGGAGGTAGAGGTGTGGCATCATAGTCAGTGTAGCTGCACGGAGAGGGTGGAGCCAATAGAGTAATGGTAGTAGGAAATCGATGACATGGAAGAAGACATAGGTTGGGGAAGATGGACTCACACTCCTCCTTGGCATTTCCTTTGGAATCTAGAAGAGAAGCGAGAAAATTTCAGTGAACAAAAGAGTAGAAGATGAAATACATGTAGGGAAGAGGAGGATCAAGTCACGAAGGGAGACATACTAAATTGGAATTTTGGATCTGATAGCACTTAATGCAACACAACCAAATGCTACCAATCACAAACTCTTGATGTATGAAGTGATTTTTTTTTTTAAACTGAAATATAAATCAATACAACAGATCTAATCTCTTTTCTAAATTGGGATTATGATTATGCCTTTTGTAACAACCTGAATGACTTACTAAACAACTCTAACAAATCTAAAACTCTTTTAAAATTAAAATTAAGAATTTTAAATAATTGAATTAGTCATCGAAGCTTGAATGACTTACTATAGCCCAAAAACCTCTAATGCTTATTAAAACACTTTAAAAAACTCTAATGGCTAATTAAAAACATCTAAAAAAACTCTAATGGATAATTAATACACTAACTACATCAGGAGGGAAACAATTTGGGAATGAAAGTGGGTAGGGAAAGAATTCAAAAGAAAAAGATTGTGAAATATTTTTTATCTGATCATTTCCTTCGATAGAAGAAAAGAGAATTGAAAAAAAATATTTTATAGTTTTGTCAAAGATAAAAAAAAGAAAAACAAAAATATATAATATAATTGAAAAGAAAATTTTCTTGTTGAAATTTTTTAAGCTTCAATATGAACTTCATTGCACATGATAATGAAGCTTCCGCTCAAATCAGATGGAAGCAATATAGATGAAAACTAAGGAAAGATTATCACAACCTTTTCTTTCCTCGACTTTTTTTTTTTCACCAAAGAAAACAAGGAGAAAATGCAGTTGGAAAAATCTTTGTATCACTTTATTTTCTTTATGTTTTCCTTCCCTGCAGGAAACCCACCCTACTCTGGCATAAAATAGGAATAACCTGACCTAAAGCTTTCTTAATTCACAGAATGGAGCATGCAATAAATTATTCATCTATAGTTTGGCATCTAAAACTAACAACAACCTTAACTATGTTTTCTAAACTAATGGAAAATTATCTAAAAGGACACCTAGTTGATTTACACCTGACATGCCCCCTACTTGTGAAAAATTCCCTATAAAGGCACCTGAAAAATTATTTTCCAAGTTTACCTCTAGATTTTTCACACAGCACAAATATTGTTGTACACTGTTAATATAAAGAAATTTTGGAAAATTTTATGGCACTAATGGGTTGTATATCAACCACTTGGGGAATTTTTATTTCAAATTCCCTAGATTAAATTGATTTTCCTCTTTCATATTACATTTAGAATTTTCAAAGTGGGTAGTGATGTACTTGACTTACTGAAAAACAGAACACAATGAACTCCAAGAAAGGTACAGGAAAGGTTTCTGCTTCTCCAGCTATAGGGGCCAATTCATCACGAGGTAAAGGTGTTGAAGATCCTGATTCTGGCACTAATCTGTTGAACAAGAACATGTCTGGTTTGGGCCTAGATTCTCAGGAGGGTGGGTGGGAGTTGTATGCAAAAAAATCTAAGAATAGAACTGGTGGAGTTTCATCAAAACCTTGGGATTCTTCAAATTCTTCTAAATCTTTGGGTCATGCAGAAGGGATCCCTAGACAAGGATGGGGTACAAATGTAGGAGTTGGTAGAACCTCTGGGAATAGCTGGGCTCAAGCCAGTGAGTATCGTAGTCCTGGTGGCAGAGGAATTGGTAAGCAGCAACATCCTACTAAGGACTGGGAGTCACAGTACATGGCCCCACCCGCTGGTCCTGGTGTAGCGCCACCACTGCAACATGGCTGGCAATGGGCTGCGAGAGGTGGATCATCTGGTTCTCAACTGAAAACTGAGGAAGCTATTTCTAAAAATCAACGTCAGGATGGTTCCTTTGGTGGATATTATGACTCTGTTGATGATGTAACTAAACAACAAGATCGTGACTCAGATTATGATGACAATGATGATTTGGTGGATGATAGTGATGATGATCTCAGCGATGATTATGATTCTGATACTAGTCAAAAGAGCCATGAGACTAGAAAGAAAAGCAAATGGTTCAATGGTTTCTTTGGGGAGCTGGACAAACTGACTGTTGAAGAAATCAATGAACCAAATAGGCAATGGCATTGTCCTGCATGTCAGAATGCTCCAGGTGCTATTGACTGGTATAAAGGCCTACAACCTTTAATGACCCATGCAAAGACTAAGGGTAAGACAAGGGTAAAACTTCATCGAGAGCTTGCTTTACTTTTAGAAGAGGAGCTTCATCGAAAGGGAACTACTGTTGTACCTGCTGGTGAAGTATTTGGTAAATGGAAGGGTCTGAAGGAGTCAACAACTGACCATGAAATAATCTGGCCTCCGATGGTGATTATCATGAATACTAAACTTGAACAAGATGATAATGACAAGGTACATAAACACATTTATACCTATGTTTTATCTTTCTTAATCATTAAACTTATTTTGGCAGTGCCTGCTGTAGGCTTTGTGACTCAGATATAACTTTTTGTTCTTGTATTAGTTTAGTATAAAAAGCCATTTTTTCTAAGGAATTGACTGAAGTTAAATAATTCAATTATGATCTTTGTTATTTGAGTTCTTCTGTATCCTGATCTTTCTTCATTGAAGTTTGTCTAATGAGATTAACAAAATTGAATAAATCGACTAGATATATCATTGATTGCTCATCTTGTGTGTTGATGTTCATTCAATTAATATGCTTGTCTTATTCACTATGGTTGAGTGTGCTCAAGATATTGGCTAAACTTTTTTTTTTCTGTAACTTTCTTACCCCTTATAATCTTTCAAGCTTGGCTTTACCAATACATAGTATCTGACCACTTTAGAATTTCAATTCTTGATTTTGTGGGTAGTGTTTTTATATGAACTCCACTAGTAAGCTACATCCATAATAGCTCAGGTACCTGATTTTAACTGTTTATGTTCTATGCAAACGTGGGACTTGATTTATTTTTTAGGAAGTTCTAATTATAAATTTTCATAGTTCCATTAGGAATGTATACTCATAGTAGCTTGATTTAGGATTTTAACTGATTATGTTCCATGCAAATGTTAAGCTTGACTTCTTTATCCAGAATAAAGTTCTAACAATAAATGCCATAAGTAGTTCAATGTGGCAGATTTTTTTGTGACAATATAGTAAACCCTGGAGATGCTACATTTACATGCTGATGGTGCAGTGACATTGCTGCTTGGTGTCAATGTTGCCAAACGTTTATGGATAAATAACAATTTATTAACAATTTATAATATAAATAATGGAAACGATTCCAATGACTTTGTTTTATTGTTTTTATCAAATAAGTGTGTTTGGAATAATAAAATTAAATTAATGATATTATATTTTCATTATATCATAGTGCTATTAAATACTATTAGGATTCAGTTTGTGATCAGTGAAATATGAACTATATTGGTTGAGTATTCCGAATTTGACCTTGGTTCATTAAATTTAAGCTGATTTTGTCCATTTAATAGTGAAATATAATAATTTTCCAATTAATTTCTTCAACTCTATAGCTTATTTTTGAACTTTTCCATTGATCTTCATGAGTTGCCCAATTTTCTGATAAAGACCAGATTAACATTTGCTAATACCAATTCAAGTTGGTGGATCTTTGTTGCTATTTGCCTGACAATGATAAACAACCTGAGTAAAGTGTTTAATGAAATAATTTCAGATGTTGAAGCATTGTTAAATTTGGCAAGATCATGATCAGGTCAAATTGAATCTAGATATTTAGTTATTCCACAAAGATGAAATTTGTGGATGCTCAAGTGTGGTACTTGGTTGTAGTAGGTCTGTATTAAGAAATTGATAAATGATTGACTAAGCTTTGAGTTAACTGTGGAATGGCAGTCTGAGAATCTGAAGTGGATTAGCTTCTTTGATTGAGTTAATTACAGTGAGCTTCCAAGTTTGCTAAATTGAGGTTGCTAAGAGACTCTGGCTATTCCTTATCTTTGGATGAGAACCATGATAGATGGTGGTTCACTGTGCTCAAGCATTTGTTTATCGATTCACGTTGGTTGATCTTTATCGCTATTTGCTTGATAATGAGATTTCAGATGTTGAAGCATTTTTTAAATTTGGCAAGTTCATACATAGGTCAAATTGAATTAAGATATTTAGCTATTCTACCCAAAAGATGTAACTTGTGGAACCTCATGTGCGGTAGTTGGTTGTAGTAATCCTATTGAGGAGAGATAATTGACTAATGTTTAAGTGTGGAATTGTAGCCTGAGAATATGAAATGGATTAGCTTCTGTTATCTGAGTTAATTGAAGTGAGAATCCATGTTCATTAAAGTGAAGTCGTTAAGAGATTGTGGCTATATCCTTTTCATTGGATGATAGCCATGATAAATGGTGGTTCGTTGTGTTGGGACCAAGAGGCCGGGGTGGGGTGGGGGGTGAATAGACTCTTGTTTCAAATCAATTTGTCACTACAAGAAATTAGCGCATAAAAAAAATACAATTAAAATAATTCAAAGCAAGAACAAGCAATTATAAAAAAAAAATTAATTTACGTGGTTCACCGGTCCAGACTTCCTGCTCCATGATCTATGATTCGTCGGTGGATGACTACTTGAAATTCCACTATGTTTCTCCTTCTCGACATGAATCCAGAGGTAGAGAAATCTCTTGCATTTTTTTTTATAAGAATGGGATTTAACACAAGGAAGAAAAAGTAATTGAGATCTTTAAGAACAAGAGAGATGAGCTTGGTAGCAAAAATATAAGCACTTTAGTAGTTGTTCCGAGCCCCTAAGGTCCACTTTTATTGCTTTAGCCCTTTACAACTTTCTAGTCACGTTATGCTTTTTCAGATTCCTAGCAGTCTTATTCATCTATCGAGCCTACACACTAGTTGTCTGTATCTACTATCTAGTTATTGCAAATTTCTTGGCATCATACCATCAATCAATTAATTAAACTCTTTGGTTTTTTAATAGTTGACCAATTGATTGGGCCACCTAGTCGACTCGATTGATTGCATTGACTGACCAATTGACTTCTTGAGCTGAAATTTTTGTTCATTTTCGTTTGATGTTGAGTTGACTGATTTAAGGTACCAATAGTCGTCTGAGTCCATTTGTAGATTGGCCATAACTGACTGACTGCAAAGAAAAATATCATACGTAGTTTGTGTTTGAGAAGTTGACTGAGTAAAGTATTTGTCGACTGCTAGTTGAATGAAAACCTTATTGCTCATTTCTGTTTAACCTTGAGTTGACTACCTAGTTGACTCAAGTTCTAGTCGATTGAAAGGCATTGCCAGTTGAATGATATCATGACTGTGATCATTTCTGAAGTTAAGTCCGCTTCTAAGTCTAGGTCCATGTGTATCCCAATTACATGTGCACTCAACTCTCCTAATAGAAGCTTACTTTCATGTCATCCTCGAGATTTCGTTATGCAAGAAGCCTTCTTGCTTTTGGGTCTTCCATGTCTAGAGGCTCTAGTACTTCGTCAAATACCTAGCATCCAGTCCCTTTGACCTATTGAGTCTGGATGATGGATTTCACTTTAGCTGAATTAAATCCCTGCACCACACTTTTAAATTTACCAAATCACATCTCTTTCCCAAAATACCTCTTTGTTTGTCCACATGCTCATCTAACCAGCTTGAACTACCGAAGCACATTTGAAATCTCGAAAAATGGGTTGGGTTTTATAACCGTTGTTTTTCTCCTTCAAAATGAGGCTATTTTTTTTTTAAAAGCACACAACCTAAATAGGGTGTGAAACCAAGATTGGAGGACATTGTTACACTCAAGAAAGTCCCAAGTATGCTTGGTCCCGATTTGGATTTTGTATCTAATAAGCCTAAGTTCATAGTGAATTTAATCCAAATTTACTGATGGTTGTATAGGGTCCAGATTTAAAACAATTTGAACATCGTTAGAGTCACGAGGGTCCCAAGAATACATAAGTGCTATTATTGAGTGAATATGATAAGCCTAAGTGTATTAATGACTATGATAAAATTACACAAAATTGAATTTTTCAAAAACTCATAGTAGGTTGAATAGGATGTGGAACCAAGATGGGAGGGCATGGTTACACTTAGGAGAGTTCATGAATACATTGGTGTTGATTTGGGTTGGATATGATAAGCCTAACTCCATTAATAAGTTTTGGTCAAAACTACTAATAGTTGTATTGGGTCCAGATTCAAAATTTTTTGAACATTGTCAAAATCACAAGAGTCCTAGGAATACAAAAGTGTGGTTGTTGAGTGAGTATGATAAACCTAAGTGCACCAGTATGTTCTAAAACTACATAAGGCTAAATTTGTTTTAAAAACTCACAACATACTAAATAGGGTGTGGAACCAAGATTGGAGAGAATTATTACACTTAGAAGCATCCCAAGAATATATTGCTTCCGATTTGGTTCAATTTGATAAGCCATCCATCAGAGGTTGGGGGATTAAATATACTTTCACTTTAAAACAATTTGTCATTGTAAGGAGTTAACACATTAGACAAATGCAAGTGATACAATTTAAAGCAAGAACAAAAAATTACAAACCAAACAATCAATTTAACGTGGTTAGGTAACCCTCAACTCCCATTCGACTTGTGATCAGTGGATCACTCCTCTTTTTTCTACTATTTTTTCTCCTTCACAGCATGAATCTAGAGGAGAAACCCTGTATACTTCTTCTGTACAAGAACAGAATATAACACAAGGAAGAAGAAAGGAATTAAGATCTTTAAAGAACAAGAGAGAGGAGCTTGGAAGTAAAAATATGATCACTTTTAGTAGTTGTTATGAGTTCCCAAGGTCCCCCTTTATAGCTTTAGTCCTTTAACAACTTTCTTGTTACATTCTGCTTTTCCATGTCGCCAACAATCAACTATGATTCTTCATTAGTTGACTGCCTGTACAATAGCCAAGTATACAACCATTGTAGACTTTCTGATGTCATATCTAATCTCAGGTTTTTTTTCGTTGTTTAATAGTCCATTGATGAGCCATCTAGTCGGCAAGATTGACTTCAGTCAATTGATCACTCGACTGATACCTAAACAAACCTTTTTTTGTTTATATTTGATGTTGAGTTGACTAATTCAAGGTATTAAAACCAAGATATAAGTAGACAAAGTCCATCACGAGTTAACTATCTAGTCAATCAGAATATCACATCTAGTTTGTTGTTGTTCGAGTTTTTTTGGTTTGAGTAGTCGACCAAGTAAAGTATCAATCAACTTCAGTTGTTGCTTGCACAAAAATCTTCTACTTGTTTTTGTCTAACCTTGAGTCAACTGCCTAGTTAACTCAAGTACAAGCCAATTGATATCCTGACTACGGTCATTTTTAAAGTTAAGTTCGCACCTAAGTCTATGTATCTCAAGTACATATGTACTTGAGTCTCCTCACAGGACCTTACTTTTATGTGAACATACTCTCCGTTGCCTTCGAGACTCCGTCATGCCAAGAAGCCTTCTTACTTTCAAGTCTTCCATGCCTAAAGGCTTTGATGCCTCCAAGACTTCAAGACTTCATCAAATGCCTAACATCTAGTCATCTTGATCTATAAAATATAAATGCTCCCAAGAATCCGTCCTCGACTTCTTGGGTTTCCATGCGCTAACTACTTGAAGTTCAACTTGCCAAGTATCAAATGCTCATTGACCTATATAGACTTTTGTTATTACATCTGTAACAGTTGTCATCTTTTCTACTCTTGCACACTTGACACACGTAAGATCAACAATTTCCCTAAAAGTTTTTTTTTTCAAATATCAAAACTACATGCTTAGACATTATTGCACCAACACGCGGATATAGCTAATCAAATTGAACTATTAGGTGATCTAAAAATGATTTAATTTGAAGAGCTTATTTTTTTACTATAGATGTTTACCTTTGCGCGTCTTCAAAAGATAGGGCTTGGTTTTATCATGACCTTAACTTGGTGGGTTATTGCAATTATTCCTAATACTCTTTGTCAATCATCAATCTACTTCACTAGGAATATATATTCTTGTTGAACTAAATTTGATACGGTAAATGTTTACCTTTGCAGTCCTGCATAATAAGATTGACTAGGAAAGAGTAGATACCTTCTTTGCCACATGATTAATGTTTTACTTGAAAAGTTTCTATAAATGACCAAGGATTTCTTAAGCCCATTAGGTTATCACTGAGTTGATAATCTCCAAAAGATATCCAAGCCATGGTTTAAAATTTCGTACTAGGCAGAATTTACTGTTCCATTTGTTGCTCAACATCGGCACCGCGGGATCGCAGTGCCTTCACGATCCTACATTTTTTTTCTTTTTTATTTTAAAAAATATTTTATTTTATTTTTTATTCTTTTTTATTTAGATTAATTTTTTTACTTTTAATTAATATATTTTATATTTAAAAATATTGAAGTTATATCGGCACGACACAATATGGTATCGAAACTGTATTGGTCATTAATTAAAATTTTAATATGGGTCAAAATTTTAACTGTGATACAAGCTAACATGGAAAAGGGAATACAATATCACTTGAGATTGTAGATGTTTACATTTGCACTCTCAAAAGAAGATTGATTAGGAAAAAGTAGGCATCTCCTTTGCCACATGAATAATGATCTACTCGAAAAGTTTCTCTAATTGGCCAATGATGTCTTTTTAATCTATTGGGTTATCACCAATTTTATTATTCTTGATAGAAACCCAATCTAATGCCTCAACTATCCCCTAGTGGATCCATTGGTAGTCACAGTCAATATTCGTGTAGTAGAACCATGTTGTCCTGCCTTTCTCAAATTGTAAAGGAAATTATATTCTTTCTTAACATCATCTGCCTATAAGGAGAGGTCTTATTTGCTTTTTTTTTTGAAAACAATAGGATTTTCATCCTAATATGACTTTAAAGGATGTTAAGAATTTCAAATAATCTCTCATTCACCTGAAATCTTAAGGCCATATCTCCTATGATATAAGGAAATAGCTAGGAAAGAGATGGTAGGAGAATGAATTCATACGAACAATAACCACCAAACCTTATCCTATTAGGTGGGATTGACTATATAGAATCCTTCTATGCCATTGAGCTCTATCTCCTACTATATTATCATTTATATTTAAATAAATTTTATCTTGTTTTATTGTTGCTAAATAAATCTTTTTTGATCTTCCTCTACCTAGTTTGTTACGAACATATGTCATAGTTTCACATCGCCTAACTAGTTCGTACTATCTTAAACATGTCTCATTTGGTTTTCCCTCAATAAGTGTAACTTCGATTTTCTCTTTAATATTTTCATTTTTTATCTTGTCTATTTTTTTTATGTTCGCACATCCACCTTAATATTCTCATATCTGCAACTCATCTTCTGCTCATGTGCTCACGTGCTCAACATTTAACTCCATATAACATAGCTGGTCTAATTGCCACTTTGTAAAACTTTCCTTTAAGTCTTAGAGGTACTTTACGATCACAAGGAATACCTGATGCGCTCTTCATTTCAACCATCCCGCTTGTATTCTATGTAAGATATCTCTCAATCCCTCCATCCTTTTGAAAAATGATCCTAAATATTTTCTTAGTTACCTATTAAGTCTAAAACATTTCACTCGCTAAGATTCGAGTTTAAGATTCACTCTTTCACATATCTCATCTACCGAAATAATTTTATCTACAAACATGTATCGCGGTACTGTATCTTGGAGTGAGTTCATCCCTGATTAGTGTAAAAAGATAAAGATTTAGAGTTGATCCTTGAAGTAACCGAAAAAATTTCGATTAATCCGGCCTTTCTTGTTGTCATTACATCCTTATACATATCTTTAATTTGTTCAATATACGTTATTCTAATATTTTTCATTTCTAGTATTCTCCATGTAACTCTATCATAAGCTTGTTATAGGTCGACGAATACCATGTGTAAGTTTCATGGTATGACTCATTAGTTTAATACCCCTATAGTTTGCATAATTTTGTATGATCTCATTTATTCTTATATAAGGGAACTTGAGTATTTACCCTTATTATTTTTAGTTTTCAATATTAGGTTGAATAACTTTGTGATTCATTCAATCCTTTGTTTTCCAAGGTATTTTCATACTTCTATCGGAATATTATATGGTCCAACTGTTATTCTATTTTGCATCCCATTTAAAGCTTGTGCTACTTCTACAGTTTGAATTCTTTAAATTTCTATACTCATTTGACCTACTCAAATAACCTAAATTAAGTTGGCCATCTAAACCTTCATTAAAAAGTTAATCACCGCTCTTTTATTTCCTTATCATTTACTAGTACCCCCATTGCAATGTTTGAAATGCCGTTTCATGCCGCCCAGCACGGACGGTTTTTACCGTTCCGCCGGGCGGCCGAAACCAGCACGGGAGGCGCCCCCGTCTCGGCGGCGTCGGAGGAGATGCGGGACGCCTCCGTCGGCGTCGGAGGAGACGTGGGACGCCTCTGGCGGCGTCCCGCGACGCCTTCGGCACCGAAGGCGTCGTGTGCGATGGCTTCTGCGGCGCCAGAAGAGTCCGTCAGGGTCGTCGGACGCTTCCGGCGTTGCCGGAGGCGTCCGGTGACGCCGGACACCCCTCGCGGGATCGCCCGCGATCATCGCGGCGCGTCTTGCGTACTGCTGCGATTTTTTTTTTCTTTCTATTTTTAATAATTATTTATTTTATTTAATTAATTTAAAGAATTCCCAAGGAGGATGTGTGATATTTCGAAGAGGCTTTTATAAACCCTAATTAAATTATCCTAATAAAATATATAAAAAATATATTTAAAATTAAAATAAATAAAATAAATTTTATTAATTAATATTCTGAAAAAATAATATTTAAATTTCATTTAAAAATTTTTAAAAAATATATAATAATTCTTATTTATATTCTAATATATTTTTTATTATTTTAAATTTCATTTAAATTTTTTAAAAAATTTAAAAAAATTCTAATAAATTATATTTATATTCTGATATTCTTTTTTATTTTTTAAAAAAATTTTTACTTGATTTTTTTTACTATTTAAAATATATATTATTTAATTAATAATTATTAAATGAATAAATAGTTAATTTATATAATTATTATTAATATAAAGTAATATCTTGTATTAATTTATATACTTGTACTTGTTATTATAGATACTTCCATTTTAATTTGAATTATTAATATATCAATTCTATTTAAATAAAATTATTTTTAATTATTTTTTCTAACAATATTAAATTATTCAATAATTGAGAAATTATAATAAATCAATATACAACTTTTTTTTATATACACAATAAACATATTTATCTTATAATTACTATAGATAAATAAAAAATACCGAAATTGTATCAGCTCGGCACAATACGATACCGAAATCGTATCATTTTGGTTTGAGACCGAAACTCGGCACGGATCGAAATTTTAAACCTTGCCCCATTGTATTCATCTTTAATACATTTTATTTAGATAAAATCTCTTGTCTTCCTTTCTCTCGCTTTAGCTATTATATAAATGTCCTTTCCCCTTCTTTTGTATCCAATTTTCGATATAAGTGTTCAAAAGTTTCATTCTTAACTTCATCCATTGCTTTCTTGGCCAATTTCTTGACTATTGTATATTTGTTTAAGTTTTTCTCCTTATTAAAAGTATATAATTCCTTATATGCTATTCGTTTTCCTTTACTTTCTTCTATACTTTCTCATTCCACCACCAAAATTCTTTATTTGGTGGTGCTCGTCCTTTTGACTTATCGAGTATACTTTTGACTACCATTTTCAACTTTGATACCATTTTATCTCATGTCGTATTTGAGTTGCCGTATATTTCTCTTAATATTTGTACTCCTACCTTGTCCTAGAATATATTTTGTTTCCCATCCTTTAACTTCCATCATTTAATTTTAAGAGTCATGCATATTTTCCTTCTATTATATTATGCTTAAGATGTATATCCAACACTACTAACGCATGTTGAATAGTTAAATTTTTTTCTAGAAATGACCTTGCAATCGTTACAAATCTTTCTATTATTTTTCCTTTTGAACATGATCAAGTGCTCTTCTTTTTTTTTTTAAAAAAACATATTAACTAATATAAAGTATCGCAAAATCCAATATAGTTTTCTCTTTTTTATTTCTTGTTCTAAAACCATAACCTCATGTATCCTATCATATTCCTCATTTTTTACTCCTACATGCCTCATGTAATGCTTCATCTATATCGTCTTGAAATCTAGATTTGGTATGTTTATCTAATCCTATTTGAGGTATATATATATGCTAATTATATTAATAGTTTCTTTCACCGCTATTATTTTGAGAGGTATTATACTATTTCCCTTTCTTAACTACTACTATTATTTCGTCCTTTAACGAACTATTGAAATAAATACCTACTTCATTTCTTATTTTACTCCTTGTGTACTATAACTTAAAATCCGAATTTTCTATCATCTTTGCCTTCTCCCTTGCTCATTTTGACTCTTAAACACAAAATATTATTTCTTCTCCTAATCATCGTATCGACTACCACAGTTTTTCTATAATATTTGTTCTTATCCAACCTATAGTGTGAAAATTCTTGCATATTTAACATTACACTCAAGTTTTCATAGAGATCTAACAGTACTTGTAGATACGTTACAATCGACCTGCAATGAGAACTTTTGCATATTTGACACTACACCTGAGTTCCCATGGAGATGTAGCAGTTCTTGCTAAGATGTCACAGTCGGATCTTACAATGCGTTCCTTCTGGGAACATCCTAACATTAACATAATAGTTTGATCGATCCATTTATTGAACATTTGCCTGAAAGTCCATGTTGGCTGGTAACCTAATGTGCAACCCTCGCCCTTTTTCAACTGGCTTGGGACTAGCTTTGGCAGGGTTAAGGAGTTCATATGAAAGGATAGGAAAATGATTTCCTAGAAAGAAGAGTATGTAGGACCGGTGGGATTGATACAGGGTGAATATCTATCATTCGCTTCTTTTTCATCATGTGTTCGTTTCTATTAGAAAGGAACTTGCAGCGGAATTAATAAATAACAAATTGGTTTCTAACCTTTAGAGTTAGTACATCCAATGCCTAAGTATGAGAGACGCCCGTATCTCCTTTTCATAACTTTTCCGAGGCAGAAAAATTTCTTACAATTTAAGTACAAACACAAATATGGAAATTAAGCACAGATACTTAAATAAATACAAACAAACTTGTTGATCCAATCCAGAATCCCCTGAGTGCCATGCACTCCTCCGGGCACTTTCCCCGTTGTACGAGCAACGTGTCAAAGATCTTTTCACGAGCAAGTACACTGAGTAGAATGTAGAGATTGATGTCTTGAACGTTGTGCTTGGGTTCTTTTTATAGGACTTTTTTGGTCTATCCAATCATCCTTGATCGGTCTATCGATCCTGGTCAAATCTGATCCCGACAATCAAGTTTATCGTGGTCTGGATTTTGTCGTTGATCGGTTTACCGAAAAGCTTTTTCGGTCTACCGAACCATGCCACATCACCAACTCGATTCCGGACTCGAACCCAATCAATTGAACCCAATCGGTAAATCGATCCTTGGGATTGGTCGACTGAACCGGCTTGGGTCTGGTTCTATCTGAGTCAAGTCTGGTTCACCTGGACTTGGTTCGATTGCATTTGGTTGCCTTCGTCATCCATACCAACAAGCAAACAACCAAGCCTAATCATGAAGTCTATATCACCTTCTAGACTTACCTCTTTTTTGGAGTTCACTCCTCCAGAACTTTACCACCTAAGGGTCACTCCCTTAGGATCAAGCCTAATCTAGTAAGCCTATTTGACATACTAGACTTTTGCTTGGAGTTCCTCCAAGACTTTCACCATCTTAAGATTTGCTCCCCTAGTATCTCACCACCTAAGGTTCACTCCCTTAGGATCAAGGCTTGTCAGACATCCGGTCATCCTTAACGTGCCTAAGCTTTGCCTTGCTTAACATTCGTTTCTCACTTAACCTACTAGGACTTTCCCGTGGCAAGCATCCGGTCATCCTTGACTTGCTTGAACTTTTCCTTGTTAGTTATCCACCTTTACTAGTCATCCAATCAACCTTTGACTTTACTAGACTTAGCTCACTTCTGAACATTAGGTCTTGTCAATCTTTGGACAAACTTGACTAGATATAGGTATATTGTCAAACATTGAAACTCTGTAAGCTAATTACACTAACTGAGTATTAGTGTTTCCTAATTGTCTCCTTATTATTCCTTTGAGGGGAGGAACAAGGGAGGAAAATTTAAATTTAAAAAATTTATTTGCTAAAAACAAATCAAAAATAGATTTTAAAAATAATTCTGTTTGGGTTGGATTAATCTGACATTGCATGTGAATAATACTTTTTATGCCCAAATTGGGCAGAAGCATGTTTGTCCAAACTAGGGAAAGCAATTATCTAAATTACCAAGTTTTTTTTTCTTTCATTGTTCAATAAGATTTTGATGGCCATTAACGTTGGAAATACATTCTTATTTGATTTCCACTAATACTTTTGTATGAGGTTCATCAATGGACTTAATTAAGCCTTAGTCCTCCCATCTCTCATCAATGGAATATTCTATCTTCAAGTGGCCTCCCCAAAAATTCTTTCTAGTTGATTGTTTGAGGTGAATTTTGTAGGACATTTCTTATGGTTTAGTGTCTATATTCTTTTGCAATTTATTGTATCTTTACAATTAAGAGTCATTTCACTTCTAAGAGTTAGCTTTATTCTAAGAGCCATGCGTAAGAAGTTGTCTGAGAATGAAGTAGTAGTTCAAGAGTCATTGCAATAGAGTCCACAATTTTTCAATATCTTCAATTATTTTTCCTTCTACTTTGGTTGTGATGTCTTGAGCTAGTGGTACTTAGTATGCCACTGTGTTAGAGTTGGGGTTCTGTTTTACTCTTTTACAGTTGTGAACTTGATGGTCGTCTCCTGTATTTCTTGTAAGCAACTAAGAGAACTTGGTTAGACTTGAAAGCGTTTTTATATTGACATTGTGGCCAGACTGAGTCATCTGCCAGGAGAGCCTCCTCTACAAACCTATTAATAAATATTTTAATTACTTCTTCCTTCTGCACTTCTCATATTCCAATTACTTATATTGAGTGCTTACAACCTTTCTATTAATTGCACAAAGTTACTGAGTTTACTCACAGGAAATTTGGCAAACTATCAAAGTGCCAAACCTCTGAAGGGTGTAGAATCCTGACAAAGCAGCTTCTCTATTAATCTATTAATAAATTTTGGGAGTTACTTTTCCTTGCTGTCTTATTAACATCAAATCTGCACTCCTCTTCCAATTTCTTATGTTAGCTTCTAACTATTAAGTTTACTGCTCAAAGTTTCTGAATCTGCTCATTGGAAATTTGATAAACTATCAAAGTGCCAATCCTTTTGAGAATATAGAATTCCAACATATCCGTAATTCCGTATATCTAATATTTCCAGAGGACGTATGAGCCCTAAATGCTGTCACATGCTTTGCCAATCAAAGATTTTGTTGTGGGTTCATTTGTGGCATCTAAAAGCTCGTTGTTCAAATTCCTCCTGAATGCCTAAATCAAATTGAGTTTCTGCGACTGACGTTTGCTCCATTTGGAGTTCGTTTTTTCCTGTTGCCATCAGATTCTATCTGTTCTGGCATTGTTGTCTTCCTACTTTTCTATCTGCTTGCCTCTTCAAAGTCCTTGCTAAACCTAATGTTATTGGTTTTGGGTTCCTACACCTGAATCTATTTTTTTTTCCAAAGCCCATCATTGAGCTCATATGGTAGACATTGTCACCAACATAATTTGGAGTTAATGCTTCATAGCTCGTCTCACATCTCTTGATATTGGCACAAGTTCTGTAATTGAACCTACAATTCCTATTGAGGTCAACAATTTCATCAATCATGACAAAGTGATTATCCCAACTTCTGAGAAGAGTGATAGAAGAAAAACATTTCTTAAGATATCTCCTACACAACTCAAAGGCCTGCCACAAGATTATTCACTTCATGCAGTCCTCATTGGGTTGCTAACTCTCTCCTCAAGCTTTTCCACATATGGCACCAAAGCTTATTGGTCAATTTTTGTATCGATTATAGCCTACCTTGCTAGGTGCATGTTCAATTCATGATTGAAATAGCTCAAACCACAAAACTCTAATGCTCTGATTTTGAAGCGTGGATGAAGGAGGGAAAGAAATCAACAGTGGAAAAATATTTTCAGGGAAAGGGAAAAGAAAGGAAGAAGAAAGAAGAGAAAGAAATGCAAAAGGAGAGGGAACGGAATCCTCCTGGCGAGCTTGAGCTTGCAGCTGCGCAACCAGACCATTAGCTTGCGGTGACGCCACAAACTAATTGCCTCTTTGTGGCATACCTCTCCGCGCTCGCCGTGAGTTTGTTGCATCACCACGAGCTTGTGGCCTCGCTGCGAACTTGTGACTGCCAATTTTTCAGTGTTCGGGATTGGGATTTGCAGCTGAAATTCGTTGTTCTCTTGGCGGAATTTTTTGAGAGAGGATGGAAAGTTCGTTCGTCTGATTTCGGGCAAACAAAAAAAAGGTTAAAAACAGTACACAGATTGATTTGGAATCTGTCTATTATTTTTTTTAATAGGTAAACAGAGGAATTAGTTTCAATTCTCATGCAATCTATCCTTTCTCTCATCCACGTTTTGTAGTAATATAGGACATAAAGGTAAATGTGGAAGGATGGGAGTGAGAACCAAAAGTGAATTTGTAACGACCCGGCCCCTCGACCCCTTGGGCGGTCCAACTGGCGGCCCATTTGGCGGCCCCTTGGTGGTCCCTTGGGCGGCCCAACTGGTGGCCCAAATTGGCAACCTCTTATGTCGCCGACCGACGACCCTCGACCGTGCCGTTACTCACAAGGTCTTCTCACCCCTAGCCAGTGGATTTTTGCCTTCCCCAGGATTCGAACTCTAGACCTCCAGGATAAGTACTAGAGTTTATGAATTCTGTAGCCAAGTGAGTGACCGCTCACTTGGCTACCAGGATTCATAAACTCTACTACTTAAGCCTGAAGGTCTAGAGTTCGAATCCTGGGGAAGGCAAAAATCCACTGACCAGGGGTGGGAAGACCTAGTGAGTAACGACACGGTCGAGAGTCGTCGGTCGACGACATAAGGGGTCGCCAGTTGGGCCGCCCAAGGGACCAAATGGGCCGCCCAAGGGGCCGAGGGGTCGGGTCGTTACAATAAAAAAGTGCATTTTTATTGTAACGACCCGGCTCCTCGACCCCTTGGGCGACCCAACTGGCGGTCCCTTGGGCGGCCCAACTGGCGGCCCAAATTGGCGACCCCTTATGTCGCCGATCGACGACCCTCGGCCGTGCCGTTACTCACAAGGTCTTCCCACCCCTGGCCAGTGGATTTTTGCCTTCCCCAGGATTCGAACTCTTGACCTCCAAGATAAGTACTAGAGTTTATGAATCCTAACTCATTGTGAGTAACGACACGGCCGAAGGTCGTCGGTTGACGACATAAGGGGTCGCCAGTTGGGCCGCCATTGTGGCCGCCCAAGGGACCACCAAGGGGCCGCCAGATTGGGCCGCTAGTGTGGCCGCCCAAGGGGCCGAGGGGCCGAGGGGCCGAGGGGCCGGGTCGTTACAGAATTAGTTTCATACTTGTTGATCAGTTTGACTGAGGTAAGAATAGTTTGTAGAAGCTGAGCAGTGGTGCTAAATTTTGAAGTGAAATTCCACCCAACCACAGCCTCATTGCCACGATTTTGGAGGTTTGGGGGTTGTCCAGGTAGTCAATATTGGAGTTCAAGGCTTTTATGTAGAAATATGGAAGTTAAGGAGCAGGCATCAACTGAAGTCTTAATGGTGTCTTTAATGTCCGAGGTGGGGGTTGCACCTGGGTCAAACCAAGATAGTGATTTTGGTGGTCATAGAAATAGGAGATTGCTTTTCCTATCATGCTAACTGTGGGCAAACATCTGTCACATTCTCATTCAGCATTCTTATTCAACTCTTCCTAGGTGCTGAGCCTGGAACAATTTACCCAAGTTTATAACCGTTTTTGAGAAACATTTTGGGTTCTCATGATAGGTAGGCGTAGCTGTTATTCATTATATATCAAATTCTTCCCTTTGTTATTTGCAGATAGTCTTTCAGCTAAAAGTTCTCTGTTATGAATCTTTCCTTATATTGGTGGTGTTAGGATGTATTATATCCAGTTTCTTTTCTTTCACACAATCTTGTGAACAACTTGTTGATTTGGAATTCTTAATGAAAGTCTGTAATTGGAATTATGCAGCAAAGAAATTAACTAGTGTTTTTGGACGAGGACTTTGAAGAATGCTTGAGAGTGAGCATGTTATGAATTTTTGTAGCCTGTGATTTTTTCATAATTTTGAAGTGAAGTTTCATTAGCAAATCTTATCCTACTTTCACTAATTTGAATGGTTTTTTGTCAAAGTATTGCAATTGTTGCATCAAAAAATTGGCATCTTTGATCGATTTTATTTATTGTTTCATTTGTATTCCTACATTCTTAATCTCTTCTGAGAGTTTGTGGAACTAAATCCTCATTTACATGTCCATAAGATAAGCAGTTTTGTATTCTTGTGTCCTTGATTTATACAGCATTTTATCCATTGAGTTCACTTTTCTGATATTACAAATCAACCAAATCTACATCACACTTATGACAATAGATTTGAGTATTAGCATCTTGCAAACAAAGTGCTCCAGTTTCTTCTTTCTTCCATCCACTGTGTATGATTATTTGCTTGGTATTTTGTCTCATTATGTTCAATGCTACAGTGGTTAGGTATGGGAAACCAAGAGCTACTTGATTATTTCAGTACGTATGCACCAGTGAAGTCCCGCCATTCCTATGGACCTAATGGGCATCGAGGAATGAGTGTTTTGGTTTTTGAAGCTACTGCAATGGGCTATTTGGAAGCTGAGCGGCTGCATAAGCACTTTGCAGAGCAAGGAACCAGTAGAGATGCGTGGGAACATCCTCGGAAAAATCTATTCTGTGCTGGTGGCAAACGTCAACTATATGGTTACCTAGCACGAAAAGAAGATCTGGATACCTTCAACTACCACTGTCAAGGTATGTCTTTCTTATCCATTTTATTGCTGTGTATTACAGATGACATCAGATATTATTTGAGGGAAAGGTAGTTTTGAAAGACCATGGTTCCTTTGTGAATATTCTTTCTTTCGTTATATGGTTCAATGAGGTATTGATTGTGCTTTACATTCTCGATTTTGTTATTCTATCTTGGACAGTAGTGATAAGTTATTTTAACAATTGATGAGATAAGCAGTGGAGGTTGGAACTAGAATATCTTTATTAAATTATGTACTTGAGAGTAGAAACTTAAGGCTTAATAATAACTAATGGCTCATAAAATAATGTAGCACCAAACATTCATTTATATGTTGATCTCAAGGTTCTAAAATTCGCTAGGCGCTAATCGGGCGCTAGACCAGCGCCTAGCGCCTAGGCGGGAATTAGGCGCCGCTAGGCGGATTCCTCGGATTAATAAGATTTATTAGATTTATTAATTTTAAATATAAAATATCAAAATATAAATTAATTAATAATAGTTATTAGAATTTTTAAATTTTAAATATAATATTATTAGAATATAAATAAATTAATAAATTTTATTAAGATTTTTTTAAAATTTTAAATATAAAATTATGAATATAAATATGATTTATATGGATTAATAAGATTTATTAGAATTTTTTAATTTATACCTAAAATATTATAAATTAATTAATAATAGTTAATCCTAATTTTTAAATTTTAAATATAATATTATTAGAGTATAAATAATTAATAAAATTTATAAAAAAGATTTAAATTTTAAATATATTTTTTATTTAGTTTGTTGGGATAATTTAATTAGGGGTATAAAAGCCTATTGAAATTACCCTATTTAAGTGAGAAATTGTTTAATTAAATAAATAATTAAAAAAAATTTTAAAAAAGGAAAAAAGAAAAAAAGAAAAAACGCGAACTCAGTAAACGACGCGCGGGACGCGTCTGCTGTCGCGCGCCGCTGGACCTGTCGCCGGAGGCTTCCGGCGGCACCGGAAGCTTCGCCGGAGGCTTCCGGCAGCACCGGAAGCTTCGCCGGAGGCTTCCGGAGGCACCGGAAGCTTCGCCGGAGGCTTCCGGCAGCACCGGAAGCTTCAACGTCGCGTCCCGTACCTACGCTGGACGCGACCCTGGTACCACAGGAAGCCTCGGGCGAAGCTTCCAGTGCCGCTGGAAGCTTCCGGCGACGGGTCTGGCTGCAACAGACGCGTTCGGGAACGCGTCCGGCAGTGGCGGGCGCGTCCCGTGTCCCGTGATGCGGCGCCCAACGACTACCATCGACGCCGAGCGCCGCCTAGGCGGCCCAGCCGCCTAGGTTGGCCGCCCAGCACCTTTCCAGTGCAGTTGCCAACCGCCGAGCGCCTAGGCAGCGCCTAGGCGGCGCTTAGGCGGCCGCCTAGGGCGCTTTTTAGAACACTGGTTGATCTTAAAGTAATTTTTCCTTTTTAATTCGATCCCTTATGTGCTAGTCACTATTCCAAAGGCTAGTAGCCGTCCGTGATTTATCTCCTCCGTGTTGGCTTTGGGACGGGTTGGCGGGGGCGCTGAGGGCGAGCGTATTCGCCTTTTGCCACCATATGTTGATCTTAAAGTATGTAAACCTGCAGGTCATTTACCATGAATATTAAATGGTAATTGCAACACAAATCACAATGAAAATAAACAATGCAATGACTTATTCAAGAGCTCCACATTTCCTAATTGCATCCACCAATCAATAAGCGTGTTTGGACTCATCCAATTAATGAAGGGCATGCACTTCCTTTTTGTTGGTATATAATTTGCATCCATAAGTAAATCATCCAACTATGATGATATTCCATAGTTTCACTATGTTCTAAGCTATGGCAACATTCCACTCTATATCAATTGACAAGAAAAATATACTGCAAGATAAGGCCTACATAAATACCATAGGCATAATATATATACACTGAATAAAAGTGTGCATGAAAAGCTACCTAAACAAACTCTAGTATGATGTAAGGTACAACATTTTACTACTATATACTTGCATAAATATATGTAATCAGATTTCATATGTATGCAAATCACGAAAATCAATAATACTATCCACAATGAAACTAATAAGAATACAAGGGCAAAGAACAACCCAAGTAGATATAACAAGGTAAATAGTCTGTATGATCCATGTCAAGAGCAACCTCTAAAACAACATGATTTGTTCAAGTACTCATGACCCCCGCTCCAATATATCAGCAAGTGACACATCTTTCCCATCTATCAATTAAGACAATTTAAATCTCATTTTATCATTCAAATATTTATTAAATCAAACTGTTTCAAGCACCACCTAAGTTAAACAGATACCTATTACAATTAATTCTCTAGTTTGTAGCGTATTTTCATAATAGTCAATCATTAAAACAATCTTCCTTAGGAATCAATATCCACACACTATCATAATTTTATACTATAAAGAACACTTACAATATTTTATATTGGTCCCTTCTTTCTAATAATTACTCCAATTTCAACCAAAATCATACCTCAATTATCTCTAATTACATTTAAAATCTCAGTCACCTACCTAGTAGAAGACAAACTAATATCTTCCTTATGTTTTAATTAACCTTAATTTAATGCCATCACAATCAAATTGTCACTCTTCTACATCATCAATCACATTTGCACCTCTTAACACTCAATCATCACAGAACCTCCCTACACTAAAGAAACAAGGGATAAAGAGTCTAACTTGATCCAAAGCAACTTCCTAAAACATAGCTACTCAATCAACCCCTTAATTGCAGGATTCAAAAAACAACCTAATGAATAACAACCACATTATCATGCCATTGAAGCAATAACAAAATTGGACTACAGAAGCAACAATTATGACCTATAGGAGGCAGTATGAGTTCCATCCTTTTGCTCATGCTGGCGAGGAAGGAAAAAAGGCATATTTTGTTGTTGCAAGGGAGAAAGCAATAGGGCAGTTGAAACAATTTCTTCCGTCATTGAAGTTGTAAGGAGTAGAGAGAGGTTATATAATTTTTCTTAGCATGATAAAAGTGATTTGAAAGATATATTTATTAGTAGCAATGCAGCCTTAGGTTCAAATCAATGTTAGGGTAAAATTTGAGCAATTAATTGCAAATAATTGGGTTAAGGCCGATTGTACTTTTATTTGTTTGGTTCTTTTGTATTGTTGTGTAGGGTTTAGTACATTTAGAATAATGTAGTGTAAGACTATTTTAAATAAAATGTTTGTAGTTGCTACAACAACGTGAATGGTAGGTGAACAAGGTTGAGCTTTGTTGCAGTAACTATGAAACCGTAGCTGTTACAATGTGAACAGGTTAAGTATGTGTGGTAGCACCTACGAAACCGTAGTTGCTATAACATATGTAATAGCTACAACACATAGATAATAATGAGAGTACTGGAGATTAAATGTACATGACTCAACAGTGACAAGAGGAGCCCTTTTGATTAAAAAGCAAAGTGGGGCGTCCTTTGATGATTCAGGAAAAAAAATGGGGTGCCCTAATATTAATCAATGTCACTTAAGGCTAGTGTGTAAAACAAATAATCGATGGTTAAAAGGGAATGAAAAACTGATTGTTTTGTTCAATAAATATTTGTCTATGAATGTAATTCTAGATTACAATAATTTAAATAAGCAACTTTCTCATCCAAGTATCGAAGTGGCCAACCATGTCAATTGACAAGGGTGGAATTTATGGTAGACCCGACCATGGTTTGGAACAGCTAGTTCGATGGTTCAGAAAATTTTGATCTCTAACCATTAAAGACAGTTATGGTTCATGGTTTGGAATTGCCTATTACGATTCGGTTTACAATAGCTCAAGATTATTATTTATATTTTATTTTAAATTTTTTTTATAAATGTGGAAAAATTTATAAAAGGCGTGAACTTATTTAACTTGTCTATGTATCCACTTAGGGTATAAAAGAATTAAAGCTCATGTAGTTCGTTAGTTCCTTTGGTATCAAAATCTTCTATTTCGTCTCTTGAAAGTTGCATTCCTTTTATTCTTTTTGCAACTTTCATCCAATCATCAAGTAGCTACTTGATTTTCCAAAGAGTCAAAACCAAAGTAAATTGAGAAAAATATTATACTAAACCCTAAATCATTTTGTTTTTTTAATACTAATGATTTATATTTAGTAAACTCAACATTAGTTTCTTTGTTTTTTGATCTAACATTAACATTATTATATTTTAGTGCGATGTGACGTATATATCACATACTTTATATTTTTTGATAAATTTTTTATGTTCGATAACTATCTTCACTATACATATAATTTTATTGTTGAACAAATTATATCCTTTGGAAAAATTATTGAATATATCATACAAGTCAAATAGTCTTTGTAAACTCAATGTTAAATGGATAAAGAGATAAAATAAGATCAATGAGTAATGAAACATCCTAGACCTATATATATATATATATATATATATATATATACAGAACTGCTATGCTGCGGACAAAGGCGTGCGGACCGCTGCGGACCGCACTTCCTGATCGGTCTCTGGACCGATTAGGGAACCTCCTGATCGGTCTCCAGACCGATCAGGAGGTTCCCTGATCGGTCCAGAGACCGATCAGGGGATGATCGGTTCCCTGATCGGTCTGGAGACCGATCAGGAGGTTTCCTGATCGGTCCAGAGACCGATCAGGAAGTGCGGTCCGCAGCGGTCCGCACGCCTTTGTCCGCAGCATAGCAGTTCTGTATATATATATATATATATATATTTCACGAACCTTGCAATACTAACATTAAAGAGACTCAAATTAAATAAAACAAATGATAATGTATTACAAACTGGTTCAACTTGAAACTAAAACAAATTTGAGTTTGAACATCATAATAGTGAATAAAATCTTCAAAAGAACAGAGAGTGCAACTAACTAGTGAAATGAACTCAACCGACTATCAAAATAGATAACTCAACTCCGATTAGAGGACCCAACATCCTAATGCAAGTAGAAAAGTAGACTAATAAAATAAACCTTATGGTGTGCTGCCAGGTATAAGAAGGATCATCCGTCAAGTTCTTCCGTCTTCTCATTACATTTACCATATAGATCTAGTGAGTCTAAAGACACAACAAGTTCAACCTTTATATAAATAACATCTATTCACATTTAAGAGAAATATTTTGATAAATTACTATGTTAAATATCAACAGAGATTAACCTCTGGACTTTAGTTTCATGAACCTCCAAACTACCCTAAATTAACATTCAATTTTTAACTTTTGTTATCTTTTATTTTACTTGTAAGATTCGTAAATTACAAGAATTCAGATCATCAAGTGGAGCTACTTTATACCTTAACCTCTATCGTTTGGCTAAACGTTTATTCTAGTACTAGGTTGGTAAGGTTCACCGGACCTTTCTTAAGTCGGATTACCAAATCCCTTTGGTTTTTGGTAAAGTTCACCGGACCCTTCTTAAGTCAAATTCCCAAGCTCCTCTGCTTTAGTAAGGTTCACCGGACCTTCTTTAAGACGGATTCCTAAACCCCTCTACTTTGGTAAGGTTCACCGGACCCTTCTTAAGCCGGATTCCCTACCGTTACAATGTCATATTTGGATCACATTATTAAACAAAGTATTATTACTTTTCATGCCAATCAAACATTGCTATATAAGTTATTGGTTCACCGGACCCTTCTTAAGCCGGATTCCCTACCGTTACAATGTCATATTTGGATCACATTATTAAACAAAGTATTATTACTTTTCATGCCAATCAAACATTGCTATATAAGTTATTGGTTCACTTTGCATACCAAAACAATCGTTAGCTTGCATGCATTCACATTCTACTAACAGTTACGGTAATAGAGTTCAGGGTACTAATACATGTAGGAAGTAAATAATAGCTTAGGATTGGTGTGTTAGGAATCCGACCCCTTCCTACCTTTACTCGACGAGCCCCGAACAAAATTCCCAGCCGGACCTCCCTACCACCAAAACCGCTGGAAACAAAAACCCCCAAACAGGACCTTCTCCTTCACCCGAACAGCCATGACATGTCCCAAACTGGACATCCTCACTCACCAAAACAACCCAGTAAAACTCCCCTAACAGAACCTTCTCCCTCACCCAAACAACCATGTGATCATCTTCCCAACCGGACCTCCTTACTCACCAAAACAGCCGGAAAAACTCCCGACACAGGACCTTCTCCCTCACCCAAACAGCCATGAGATTCCCTTCCCAGCCGGACCTCACTTACTCACCAAACCAGCCTTGAAAGCTCCCAAAATGGACCTTCTTCCTCACCCAACAACATCGAAATCAACCTAGAAATCAGAGAAAAAAAAACTGCCACATCTTCACATAGATAATCCGATATTAAACCCCCTATCCACATATCCCACAACAATCACAAAGACCTCTTTACTATGACTCGTATACATCGGAAAACCATGTTAAAAAACATGCAATATTCATCAAAATATCATACTAAAATCCATAGGGTGCAGTAAATTCAAAATCAACAAAAGAGAACTTGCCTTGGTGTTTTACGTATGGGAGATCACCCGTGAGACGTAGGGAAAGGCGACCTTAAGCGTTTCGACGAGGTTCTTCCTCTATCTCTTCCAAAGTCACTAGGGTTTGGATGGGGATGTGGGGAGGCTGATGGCTTCAAGGGTGAGGGGAGGGGAAAAATAAAACTTGTATTTAAAAGGGTAAGTTGGGTTTGGTTGCTAGCAAATCAAGTCGGATTCGTTAACCTTTTAATACATTAATTATTTAAACCCTTTAGTATTAAAGCATAGCATAAATCTTGGTTTGTTTAAGTGAAATATTTTTTTTTAATGCTACAAGTAACCTATTAAGAGTACTAAATGAGATTAATAAATTTAATAAGTTAAACGTAGCATATCCCACATTATAAAATTTAAGGTAAATAGGTTGAAAATTGGCTTCAATAGAAACATGAAATAGCCTCACATTGAAAATTTTAAATTAAATTAGTTTATATTGAATTACACCATTAATATCATTAAAATATTATAAATATTATTAAATGAAAACTCTCATTGAAAAAACCTAAAACAATTTTAAAAATTAAGGTCAAATATCAATGAATATCATTAAGCGATTACCATTGGGAAATAAGACATAAATAAAGAGGGTGAGAAGGGAGAAGGGAGAAGGGAGAAGGGAGAAGGAAGGAGAAGAATGCAACAATGGAAAACAGAGAGGGAGGGAAGGGAGGAGAGGGGAGAAGTAGAGGAGCACCAGGTGGTGGGAGGCTAATGACGAGTACCAGAGAGGGGAAAAGGTAAGTGCATGGAGAGAGAAGAGAATTAAATAATTTGTGCCCTCTTAAAAATACCACTAACCTAATTAAATACTATTGACTATTATGTTTATATAAACTTTGGTTCAGATTTAAACTTGCCAAAATAAATCCAAATTAAGGTCAATTTGAACCTCCTTGATTTTGTTGAAAATTAGAAATCGCATTAACTTGTCTAATACATGGGATCTTAACCTCTAACCCTTTTCATAGCTTGATAACACGACTTATTCTTCATAAGATAATAAGCTTTTCTAATAAAAAACATAAAATGTCTAACAAACTTTTCTAAAAAAATTTAAAGACTTTTATGAAAACATTTTCGCCTATATATGATTACAAAATTATATTTTTTTCACACTCCTTCAAGCTGGTATATAAATATTTATCATTCCAGCTTAGATATAATATTTTAAAAAATTGAGCTAACTCTATAGTAACTATATCTGCAAATTAACCCACTCTCCAATCTCCTTTATGAAGTATCTATCAATTTCAATGCGTTTTGTATGATCATAGTTTACTTGATTGTGAGCTATGCTATCACAGACTTATTATCACAATAAAGTCTTATTAGGCCATCCCTCTTGATTTTTAATTCTTCTAAGATCACTTTTAACGAATGTAGTTTGCATACACCTTGAGCACTTGAGCGATTACTCAAAATTATGTTTGTGCACTAGACTATGCTACTACATGTAGTTTCTTCCTCTCCATGTCTTTAAATAGAATAATTTTTTCTGGTGTTTCTTTGAGATACTATAGTACTTGATGAAGAGTCATTGATACATTTCTTTATCTACTGTGCCATCTTTCTCTACCATTCCAAGTCTGAGATTTGGGTCTATTTGAGTACTTGTTGGGTTGCATGTTGTCTTGTTTTTTTAGGAGATTTGTAACATGCTTTGTTGGGAGATAAATATGTTTTACTTATAGTGAGGCACATCATTTCTGTCATTATTATATTATTGGCTTCGTCTATATCTGATTTTTCTATCAGGCCCATTGTGATTACTAACACTTGTACCCTTTTTGAGTTGAGGAATAACCCAAACATTTCGGTGACAAGATTGTAGTGTGTATATTTGAATATAATGTTGAAAGTATTTCAATTGGACTCTTGGACTCTAAAATTTTGGAAGGCAAATGATTTATTTAATAAATGGCTAATTACACCAATGAATAAGTACCTACTTGCCAAGATTACCAAAAAGAGATCTCCACCTCTCCTGCTTGTATTGTAGCGGACATTTTATAAGTCAAAAACTTGAAAAAAATTAGCAATGAAGGCCGAGTAACTTGGAAAATCCAGTTATAAAAGGTTGGTAAAAGAAATCTAGATATGAAAGTTGATAAAGGAATTCTCACTATAAAAGCCAACAACAGGAAAAGATCGACAATAAAGGCTGAGTGATAGTGAAAAATTTAGCTACTGAGATTAGTAAAAGAAAAAAAAATCAACAATGAAGGTCAAGCAACAACGAAAAATCCAACTACAAAGGCTGAAAAAATCCAGCTATGTGAGCTAGTAAAAGGAAAAAATAGCAATGAAGGCCGAGAAAAAGCGAAAAATCGGGCTAGAAATGGTGGTAAAGAAATTAAACTCTGAAGGTTGGTAAAAGAAAAAAAATCGACAATAAAGGCTAAGTAAAAGGGGGAAATTCAGCTATGAAGGTCAGTAAAAGGAATTTAGTTATGAAAGCAGACAAAAGAAAAAATCAGCAAATGAAAATTAAGCAAAAGGAAAAATGAAATGAAGGTTAAGAAAAAGGGGAAAATGAGCTATGAAGTTTGGTAAAAGGAATCTAGCCTTAAAGGCTAGCAAAAGAGTAAAATCCAGCTATCAGGGCTAGTAAAAGGAATCCAGCTATGAATAATAAAAAAACCATAATGAAGGCCGAACAAAAGGGAAAAATTAAGCTTTGAAGGATGGTAAAAGAAATCCAACTACGAAGGCTAGTAAAAAAGGAAATTGGCTATGAAGGCTAAGCAAAAGGGAAATATCAAACTGTGAAGGTGAATAAAATAAATCTAGCGTAAAAGAAAAAAACTAGTAATGGTTGAGCAAAAGGGAAAAATGCACCCATGAATGGCGGTGGAATAAAATGGTGAAAGGTGGAGAGGACGATACATGTGCAGAGGATGTTGTGGTGAAAATAATGTGTGATGATAAGGAGAGAAGGAGAAGAGAAACAAAGGTCGATTATGAGATTGCTGGATTAGGGTTTTAATTGAAGTGTCAGTAGGAAAAGAAAAAAAAATAGAATAGAAGAAGAGGAAAAAGATGAAACCTATAATTGTCGAGAATAAAAGAAAAGAGATTTTAAAAGATGAAAGTGGTGGAGAGAGAATATAAAGATAATACTAATAATAGGAAAATCAAAAATAAAAAATGAGTTAAAGAAGAAAAAGAGTAATGATAAAAAGGACAAGATAAAGAAGAAAAAGAAGCATAAAGAAGAAATAAAAATTAAAAGAAGTTATTTTGGCCATGAAGCAATGAGAGTAACTGCATTTCCAAATCAAATAGTTGTTATTGCTAAGCTTGATGGGTAGAAAAGATATCGCTTGTTGGTAAGGAAGAGATTTGTGTAGTAGGGGTATTTCTCTAGTCGAGGATGGTGATGAAATTTCAAGCATCTTTTGTATTTTTTTTTTATTTTTTTATGCACAAATTACAAATAATATATACATACATATATTTTTAGGGTTAAGAGGTGACAACAAAACGAGAAAGAGGACAAATAAGACAAGGGAATGATAATAGAAAGATATGAGCAAAAACAAAATAGAAGGATTAGAGTAAAGGAAAATAAGATTAAGAGGACACGAAGATAGAAGATAACTTAGGAATAAAATTATAGAATACGAAAGAGAGAAAAAATACTTCTTGTTTGTAAGTAGGGGTGTAATCGAGTCGAGCCGAGCCAAGTTGAACTCTTGAATGCTTGAGTTTGACTCGTTTATAATCGAGCTGAATTCGAGCTTTATTTAACGAATATATTCATGATTCACAAGTTTATTCGAGCTTTTATCGAGCCTAAACGAGCTTAATAAATATAAATTATAAATTTAAATAAATAAAAAAAACTAAATTTAATATAAATTATAATTTAAATAAATTATAAATTTAAATATTCATTAAAAACTAAATTATAGATTTAGAGAAAATTATAATATTTTTATTAAAATTTATAATTTTATTCTAATAAATAAATTTAATATATTTGTCTATATGTTTTATAAGTAGAGTGTAAAATCTATAAATTCAATATCAAAATTATTATTTTTTTATTTAAAAGTTGATTCATGAGTTTAACGAACATGTTCACGAGCTAACGAACTGAATATTATGAAGCTTGAGCTTGATTTGTTTATCTTAACAAGCCTCGTTAAACGAGCTCAAATGAACTTTTATCGAATCGAGCTTCGAATAGCTCATGGGCTTGGTTCATTTACACCCCTATTTGTAAGGAAAGAATAAGGTGAGAACTAAATTTGATATCAAAGTGTGAATAATTCATGGATGAGGGTGGTGTTGAAGTTTGAGAATGAAGATGAATTAAAGGATAACTAATACTAACACCAAATTATCAAATTTCAGCTCTTTTACCATGTTGAAAATTATGTTAATTGAAAGTTTGTCTAATAAATGGGATCCTAACCAATACCCCTTTTTATAGATTGATAATATGACTTCACTATTTTAACAAAAACCCTAAAACTCTAAGACTTTTCTCAAGGGACTTATCTAAAAAAAAGGTAAATAGTTTTTAGTGAAAACTAATTATGCTATCATATCTAATAATTTATGGAATATTTTTAGCCTATATACAATTACAAAATTATGATTTCTCATAGATCCTACTCACCATGTACTCAATGGACTTCACAAAAAATTTAAAATTTATTTTATCAAAAAAATCTTGAATCTAAAATTTTTAAATTTCAATTTTGATTTTATTGAAAAATCTTGAATCTAAATTTTTTAAATTTAATAAATTGAATTATAGCCCAATTATTTTCATTTTTTATAGAAATTTTATTTAAGCATAGATGATGATATAGTAGGGGATAGAGCCGAATGACGTAAAAGGATCCATATAACTGACCCCACTTAGTGGGATAAAACTTAGTTGTTGTTGTAGTATAAAAATTTTACATCTCACTATTTTTCATCCACTCTAGTAATTGTAGTTATGTGAAAGAAACATAACCAAATTAAACTAAATGATAGAAGGTTAAATTATTTCACTTTTTATCAAACAAAATATTAGTAACAAAGTAATATTAAAAATGCTCATTTTTTTCTTTCAAATGTTAATGAAATAAATTTCAAACACAATTAAAAAATACCATAAAAACATACATCCACTTAAAGCAAGTTACATCCTTAACAATGAAACCCCGTTGACCTTTAAATCCAAATTTGCTCTAATGTTGCAAATTCAAAAGCAAAATATGCCCCAAAGGAACAAAAAGGCCTTATTTTCTCATTGCTCGTTCATGTGTTCTATCAACAAAAGTTGAATAAATTATAAATGTAAATTATTATGAAATGAAAGAATCATAAAGTCTATAGTCGTCTAAACTAAAAGTGTATAACTTGATTTGCTGCCATGAAAATTGAGTTGATTTAATGTACAAATACAAATTCAAAAAAAAAAAAAATGATAATCCCAATTAGCCTCATTGACTATCTTTGGGGTGACCGGTCCGACCCCACAGAAGTTCCCACTAGCCACCAGGGTATATCAGAAAGCGTGCGCAGCAGGCAGCCCAAGAGCCCAGCATTCTTTGATTGCGACTCCCATTTGGAGGAAAAATTCCTACAAATACGTCATAATTGGGGATCGAACCGTGGGTGCCTGGGTGACAACTTGGATGTATTACCGCGACACCATAGTCCTGTGGAAATTCAAGAACAAATATGTATTAGCAATCTAATAATTATTAACAATTAATACAATAAATAGTTGATTATTATTATTAACAATTAAATTAAATTGCTGAAATTGAATCAACAAAATGTGATACGGTCATATGGTTCCGGACAAAGATCGAAACTATAACATGCTTGAAATTTTAATTCTTGTTCTCACCTTTAAGATAGTTTGTGTTATCAGGACAATATTGATTGCTAAATAAAAATTCAACGATCATGTTAAGCGCCTAGATTTTGGTTACAAAATTATTGGGTTATCTTGCAAGAGAGCCTTAAGGCTTCAGATTCTGGGTCATGTACTTGCACGCTTAGGGTTTAGGGTTTCTCTTCAGTGTTCATGTACTTGCTTTCTTGGCTTGCCAAAAGAAATCATGCCTTCATACCAACAACATATGGTTTGCTTCTATTCAGTTGACATTTAAAGCAAGTTTCATTTTTGATAAACTACTTGAATCTAACTTCTTAAACATATGGCTTGCTTTTGACCACCAGATAAATGAACAATGGCCGCCTTATTTGTTGACCTGCCCTTCTTCTTTTGTGGATTAATAATATTTTCAAAAATGATTGCAGGGAAATCTCGACTTAAATATGAATTGAAATCATATCAAGAAATGGTTGTGATCCCCATGAAACAAATGAATGAGGACAATCAGGAACTAGTTTGGCTGAAGAACAAAGTCATTAAGCAAGAGAGACGATCCAAGGCTCTTGAAGAAACATTTGGTGTGGTAACCCAAAAGTTGCGGGAGACCATGGAAGAAAACAGGATTGTAAGACATAGGACCAAGATCCAACATCAAGAGAACAAAGAAGAGGTAGTTTCTTTATTTTATTATTGCACAAGTATTACATTTTTGTGGTGCCCAAAATTTTTGTTTAAAGATTGTAAGAGTTTATGCGTGAGGCATAATATTGTAAGGCAGCAAAATTCTTGTTACTTTTCTGCGTGCTTAGGAACTTAAGATGCCCTTATTGTTTCGATGATTTTCAGATGGATTACCAAGAGCACTTTTTCAAGGAACAGATGGACAAGATTCACAAGGTTACTGAAGAGAAAGAGCAATTGTTTGAGAAGTCGCAGCAGGAGGAGCGTGCAAAGGCAAAGCATTCTGATTTAAATTCTGGAACCACTGAAGAGAAAAAGCTTAGGTATTACTTCATTTGGAAAATATCAGCAGCTTCAACAACCACAATTTTCTGATAAAGCTAAGAAATCTCTAGTAAAAGTTGAAGTTTTATATGCTATACTGTTTAGTTGTTCTCTTGTCTTTTCAATTTTGTGATAAAAGATGCTCGGTGACTAATGCTGTTTATAATACGCTTATTCTTTCCTGATCACATGTTCTCTATTGTTTCAATTAATTTTTTAAATATTTTTTGATGCAACTCTTTTTGTTATTTTAATAACTTTAGAACTTTAGTTTTACCTGAGATCTATTTGATGTTTTGCTTGCAGGCAGGAAGAGATTGCTAGGTTCATTGACAACCAAGCAAAAGGAGTTGAAGAATTTGTGGCTGAGAGAGAGAAACTGATTAAGGCCCATGAGGAGAAGAAGGTTGAACTTCGGTGTCAATACCTGGAGGAGGAAGTTAAGATGGAGAAGGAGTTTGATGGTGCTCTAACCAAACTGATGGAGAAGTATTCCCCTGCTACCTTCCAGGCTTCGGGAAGCAGTTCTTAGGGGGGAAAAAAAAGGTTGAAGCAGAAGGATACTGAAGTATTAATGGAATTTTCATAATTTTGACAATGTAGAAACCAAAAGAAATCCTTTAGCTGTTAACAACTACTGCTCAGATGACTTTCAAACTTAACAAACAGTTCTAAGAATAGAGGAAGAGATTTGATCTGACAATTTAACTAGTACTTAACCATTCTCTTTCTACTTTTATATCGGTTCAATCTTGCCTTGATTGAATGTGTGATCTTTTGCAGCACTTGCAATATCCTCATGGTTTAAGAGGTGAGTTTCCATGAATTTCTGAAGAATCAAGCTAGTTTCTTACGTACGTCTCTTTGTTCAATTGTGCATCTCCATGTTTCGGCTCTCTATTTATGTATTGTTATAATCTCATTCTTCTAGCAATTTGTGATGTTTCCTAATTTGTTTTTAAAGGAGGCTTAGATTATATAAATATTTCTTTAAAAAAGGCAAAGCAATAAAATGCCCTTTTATTGGAAAAAAAGAATTTGAATTTATTGGAAAAAAATAAAAGGGCATTTTATTTTAAAATGCCCTTTTATTTTTTTAAAATGCCTCTTACTTAATAATGGATTCTTAAAGTTCTTTCGACCTCTGTGGGCACTATCAGTTTACTATTTTATGTCTACCATTTGAATCCATTATTTATGTTTATTTTTTTTCCGGTAATTTATCAAAAGCGTATTTAGATTTTTAAATTTATCAAAAGATACATACTGCTTTAGTATTTATCAAATGATTATTTTTATTTTATCCTTCTGACAAATTTAATTGATTTCTTTTTTTTTTCTTCGTCATTTTTTTTACTATGCATGCAATGTATCTTCTCTTTCTTTCTTCTTTTTTATTTTCATTTTATTTTTCTTTTTTTTTTTTTTAAATTTTTTTCTCAAATATGTTATAAGAGATCAAACCCACGTTGGACCTGATATCTCTCCATATTAGACCCAATATGGACCTGAAATGAAGAGATATCAGGCCTAACAACAACCTGATATCTCTTCATATCAGGCCCAATATAGACTTGAAATGAAGAGATATCAGGTTTAACAACAGGGAAAAAACAAAAAAGAAAAAAAAAGAAAAAAAAGAAAGAGAGATTTAAATTTTTCAACACCTCTGGTCCACTATTAGAAATATCGAAAATAACAATGGAGAACATATTTAGACTCCTTGTAATTTTAGAAATTTACAAGACCTGAAATGATTGCAATCTGAGGTCTCTAAGTCGATTAGTGGGTTTTGACCGAAACTCACTGATAGACCTAGAGAGCTCCGATTGCACCAATTTCAGTTCCTATGGATTTCTAAAATTGCAAGGAGTCAAAATATACTCTCCATTATTATTTTTGACATTCCTAGTGGTGAACCAGAGATTTTGAAAAATTCAAATCTCTTTTTTTTTTTTTTTTTTTTTTATTATTAGGCCTGATATGAAGAGTTGTGCCTGATATCTCTTCATATCAGGCCCAATGTGGGCTTGATATCTCCCCATATCAAGCCCAACGTGGGCCTGATATGGGAGATATCAGGCATAATAACAAAAAAAAGAGAAAAAAATAAAGAAAGAAAGAAAGAGAGATTTAGGTTTTTTAAAACCTTTGGTCCACCACTAGGAATGTTGAAAATAATATAAAGAGCATATTTGCTCCTTGCAATTTTAGAAATCCACAAGAACTGAAATGGGTGCAATCGGAACTCTCTACGTCCATCAGTGGGTTTCGATCAAAATCCACTTATGGACCTAGAGAGCTCCGATTGCACCCATTTCAGTTTCTATGGATTTCTAATATTGCAAGGAGTTAAAATATGCTATCTATTATTTATTTCAACTTCTAAAAGATGTTAAAATATAATAAGAAAGAATTAGCAAAACAATCCCTATACATTTTAGGGTTTTCAAAACCTCTGGTCCACCACTA
Organism: Zingiber officinale; assembly: GCF_018446385.1. NCBI lineage: Eukaryota > Viridiplantae > Streptophyta > Magnoliopsida > Zingiberales > Zingiberaceae > Zingiber > Zingiber officinale. The sequence goes on from NC_055986.1 coordinate 77,479,658, forward strand.
AGAATGCCAAAAATAATAATGGAGAGCATATTTGAACTCCTTGCAACATTAGAAATCCACAGAAATTAAAATGGGTGCAATCGGAACTCTCTAGGTCTAAATCTCTCTTTTTTTTTTTTGTTATTAGGCTTGATATGATTGTTGGTGCAACCTTAGGTCAAGGTTGACCTGGTTGACCCGACTCGAGTTGACTTGACTCGAGTTGTATTTTGATGTTTGACTTGGGAAGATTGTCGGTGCAACCTTAGGTCAAGGTTGACCTAGTTGTGTTGCATGTTGATGTTTGACACTCGTGAGAGAGTTCTATTCTTGATATGGGACAAGATTAGATGTTTGGGAGATTATTGGTGCAACCGTAGGTCAAGGTTGACCTGGTTGACCTGATTCGGGAAAAAGTCCAAGTATGGAGACTTGGCAACGGAAAAGTCCAAGCAGGGAGCTTGGCACTGGAAAAGTCCAAGTATGGAGACTTGGCACTGGAAAAGTCCAAGCAGGGAGCTTGGCACGCGAAAAGTCCAAGTATGGAGACTTGGCACTGGAAAAGTCCAAGCAGGGAGCTTGGCACGGGAAAAGTCCAAGTATGGAGACTTGGCACGGGAAAAGTCCAAGTATGAAGACTTGGCACGGAGAAGTCCTGGTGAGTGAAGCGGGGGAAAGTCCTAACGGGATGTTAGGCGGTTGGAGAAGTCCTGGTGAGTGAAGCTAGGCAGTGGAAAGTCCTAACTGGATGTTAGGCGGTTGGAAAGTCCTGTGATGACTTGGAAAGTCCTAACTGGATGTTAGGCGGTTGGAAAGTCCCGTGAGTGAAGCCGGGCAGTGGAAAGTCCTAACTGGATGTTAGGCGGTTGGGAAGTCTGGTGAGTGAAGCCTGCAAGGGAAAGTCCGGTGAGTGAAGCCAGCGGATTAAAAGTCCTAGTGAGTGAAGCCAGGCAGATTGGAAATCCTGGTGAGTGAAGTGAAAAATCTAGTGAGTGAAGCTAGGTGAATGAGAAAGTCCTAATCGGATGTTAGGCGGTGTGAAATCTCGTGAGTGAAGCCGTGGAAAGTCCCGTGAGTGAAGCCGGGAGGAAAATCCAGATGGATCAAGGTGATCGGACATCCGGTGTTGAGAAGTCAAGTGAGTGAAGCTTGGCATATGGAGTCGGAGAGGGCTCGGTAGCTCGTTCTCAAACTAGGTTAGAGAGGGCACTCTAAATCAGGAGTTGGATCGGTCCGTGGCCGATCCGGTGATCTGCGTTGCCTCGACGGTCCGGTGACCGATCGAATTAGATCGATGGCTCATCGACAGAATCGATCGGTCCGAGACCGATCAGAGGCAACGCAACCTGCGAGAAGAAACCGTGGATCGGTCTGCGACCGATCCACCCGATCGGTCGGCGGACCGATCGAAGATCGATGGCGCAGAGGGCGAAGATCGATCGGCCCATGGACCGATCAGAGGTTCTCGATCGGTCCGCAGGCACCGATCGGGCTTGATCGCGACACGATCGATCCGGGACCGATCGGTGACAAATGAAGCTTCACGCGCTAGCGATCGGTCCGCACCGATCATGTTCTAGCGTTGCGATGCAACGCTAATTTCTTCACCGCTTCTTCTTCGCGGTATAAAGGGCCGAGGGCTTCTCGGGGCTTCTTCTTCTTCTTTCGAACTTGCTGAAGCTTTGCTTCTTCTTCCTGCGAGCTTTGTTGAGCTCGTTGGGTGCTGAAGCTCTGCGTGAGTTTTCTGTTGTGTGGATCCGAGAAGCTGCTGCTTCATCAAGGTTCCAGTCGACAACAAGAGGCAAGCAAGTGTATTACAATTTCTATTGTTCTTGTTTGTTTTCTCCATTGTTGTACTCCTTTGTTTGCTGTTGCAAAAGAGTGTGGCGAGGTTTCTCCACCCATAAGGAGTTTATATTAGCCGGTTCTCCGGGGACTCATCCACCGACGGATTGACCGGACTCGTCCACCTTACGGACACGCCGAGGAGTAGGAGCCCTAATCTCCGAACCTCGTTACATCCATCGAGTTTGAGGTTTGATTTCTTTCTTTGTCGCTTCTATTGTTTTATTTCTGCTGCGCTAACTCGACATTGTAGAAAGAATCGAGAACGAATTGGGGTCGGCTATTCACACCCCCCTCTCTAGCCGTACAAAGGATCCTAACAAGTGGTATCAGAGCAAAGGTTCGCTCTTCATCGGATCAACACCCGTGGGAGCACAAGCGCTAGAGATGGATCAATTCGGAGAAGACATCACCATTCCACCCTTCTACAACGACAACTTCGCATATTGGAAGGTAAGGATGATGTATTTTCTTAGGACTAATATGTGGAATTGGTTTTGTGTACAAGAAGGGTTTACTCCTCCAATGGATAAAGAAGGAGAGCCTCTAGAGAAGAACAAGTGGACAAAGGAACAAGTCCATCAATCAACGATCAACAATGAGGTAACTAAAACAATTGAATTTTCATTACCTACTAATATTTTGCGTAAGATAGGTGAATACAACAATGCCAAGGAGTTGTGGGATAACTTGGCCAAGTACCATGAGGAGAGTTCCACTTCAAGCCATGAAGAGGAGCCTAGTGAGCCAAGTAGCTCACATCATGGAGGGAGCGAGTTGGGAGTTGAGGGCTACTCAACATCCAAGGAAGAAGAGGAAGTGAGTTCTTCTTCAAGATCGGAGCACGAAGAAGAAGCTTCTACCTCCGGGAGGGATGAAGAAGAGAACATCCATTCATCCTCAATCCTAGGTAACTCAAACACTTTAAGTTCAAGTAAATTGCATATAATGTGTTTTGAGTGTAGGGAATTTGGGCACTACAAGAGTAAGTGTCCAAAGAGGGTAAGAAAGACTCCACCGGCGCCAAAGGTCAAGGAAGCCGGAGTCCCGAAACGCAAGGGCAAGGAGCACATCGTGTGCTTCCAATGCAAGCAAAGGGGACACTATAGGAGCCATTGTCCGAGGGGGAGGCAACCTCACAAGGGCAAGAGACCGGGCACATCGATAGGGGGAGCTAAGGCAAACCCTAAGGTAACCTCTAAGGTTCATTTTTGCAACTCTAATAAAATGCATGCTAGGAATTTTATTGCACTTGTCGATAATAACAAGCATGATAACCTTAGGAATCGATACACATGCTTAGGTGCCAAACATGTGAGCCTAGATAAGGATAACACTAGGAAAGCCAACCCTAGAATTACCTCATCTAAGGTTAAGGAGAACCTAGGTAGGAATCCCAAATCAACTAGACACATGCCTAGGAATGCCTCAAAGAAAAATGACAAATCAAAAATTGAGGTATTAGAGAAGGAGAATCAAGTCTTGAGGTCAAGACTTGATACTTTGGAAAAGGCTCTTAAAAACATGGAGAAGTCATCTCTAGGGTTTAAGAGTCAAAAACCCAAGTCCAAGGACAAGAAAGGTTTGAGTCACAAACCTAAGTCCCAAATGGTCAAGCCCACTTACCACAATGTTCCATTTGATTATGGAACAAAACCTAGGGCTAGGAAGACCATTACCAAGGTCACAAGGGGAGTCACCCCTATAGTTGACCTTGATGAGACCCAAATGACCAAGGCTTTAAAGCCTAAGAGGGTCATTAGGAGGGTTGCTAGGGAAGTTATCCCTAGTGAATATTTAGTGAACCCAATGAGCTCAAATAGGTATTGGGTTCCTAGGAGCATCTTCTCTACCCCATAGATGGGTTAGAGAGTGTCAACTCCAATAAGAAGGGTAGTTAACCCAACTTTGAGGAAATTGACACTCAAGGAGCATTTTCAAGGTTTTAAGAACTTTTGAAAATGAAATGGAATTATCATTTACTCCTTGAAGAGCTAAATGTGCCTAATGGTGGAAATATCATTTTAATCTTAAGTGGCACAATTTGAGGAAAACCTAGAGAAATACCATAATTGGGATTTTGGTTTCTCTTAGGGATATATGGGCAATCTAGGGTTAGATTTTAAGTTAACTAAGAGATTAAGGATACTTAGATAGGTAATCTAGGTATTTTATTTGTGTTAACTTACCATGGTTGTTTGCCATATGACATGTCATGACATCATGTTTAGTTTTATCATCATTTGAAATGTCATGATAGTGCTAGGCTAGTTTATATGTCATGCTTTATTTAAGTTTTCAAACTTTATGCCATGACATCATGACATTGGCACATGTTTTTACTTATGATATCATTATATGCCATGTCATCATCTCTTGCATTAATAATCAATTGAATTGGTTTAAGGATGAAAAACACATTTTGATATTGAGATCAAAGTGTAGTTTAGAAAATGCATGAGAACTTAGCCTAAGTTGACCTTAACCCATATCTCACATCAAATTGACTTGAATGTGGTTTGATACACTTTAGATGTGTGTGAGATATTAGGATCATGAGTTAGGATCAAGGTGCATAGTTCTTGTACCTAGATGACCCTAATTCAAGAAATGGAGGATCATAGGGAAAGCTTATGTACAAGTCATGTACATTTAGCCCTAAGATTATGGTCCTAAATTCAAATGGTTTTAAAAGCATTTTAAAATTGATTTGAAAAACCTTGATGAAGCTTTCCTAGTGATAGCATTCATCATTGAACATTATGATACAAAGTTGAGTTAAAACTTGAACTATTTCAAAGTTTTTGAACTTTGTATCAAGATTTGAAAATGGAAACTATTTTCATAGAAAATTATTTTTCCATGGTAGTGTATGATATGAGGAATGTATCCTCAAAATTTCATAATTTTTCGAATTTTCTGGAATTTATTAGGGGTTTCTGAATTTCGGGAGAGGAAAAATCAGAAATCCCTGTGATCAGTGTCTGGATCGGTCGCTGGACCGATCCAGGGAGGGCTGGATCGGTCACTGGATCGATCCAGAGTGCTGTGGATCGGTCTGGTGACCGATCCAGTGAGGTCTGATAGTGTGCCAATGTGCTGAAATTCGACTGCATGTCTGAAATTTCAGCTGAAAGTTGGTTTTTAGATTTCTAAAGGTTTGAAACTCTCCAAGACATTGTTGGTGCAATGGTCAAGGGGGAGTTGGCCTTTAGGGGAGTTTTAACTATTAGTCAAGGGGAGTTGACTTTTAGGGGGAGTTTTTACTCCTTGAGGATTAGTGATATGGGATTATCACTAAGTGGACTGTTGAGCTTAGTATCAAGGGGAAAATAAGAGTTTCAATGAAAGGTATGGGACTTTCATTAGGAAGAAACTCTTGACCTTGATACCCTCCTTATTCTTTTTGATGTGTGTCAAAAAGGGGAGAGTGTTCATTGGAGAATTATTGGAGAACCCAAGTTAGGTTATCGGTTTAACCTAAGCTAGGGGAAGATTGTCAAGGAATGTTCGAGGAAGAACATTGGAATTCTTTTTGATGTGTGTCAAAAAGGGGGAGAATTATTAGAGAACCCAAGTTAGGTTATCGGGTTAACCTAAGGGAGAATGTCTAGAGAATGTTCAAGGAAAGAACATGGACATTGGAAGATGGTTGAAAACCTAAGTTAGGTTATCGGGTTAACCTAACTTGATTATGGTTTTGTCAAACATCAAAAGGGGAGATTGTTGGTGCAACCTTAGGTCAAGGTTGACCTGGTTGACCAAGCTCGAGTTGACTTGACTCGAGTTGTATTTTGATGTTTGACTTGGGAAGATTGTCGGTGCAACCCAGGTCAAGGTTGACCTAGTTGTGTTGCATGTTGATGTTTGACACTCGTGAGAGAGTTCTATTCTTGATATGGGACAAGATTAGATGTTTGGGAGATTATTGGTGCAACCGTAGGTCAAGGTTGACCTGGTTGACTGATTCGGAAAAAGTCCAAGTATGGAGACTTGGCAACGGAAAAGTCCGCAGGGAGCTTGGCATGGAAAAGTCCAAGTATGGAGACTTGCAGGAAAGCAACCAGGGAGCTCATGAAAAGTCCAAGTATGGAGACTTGCATCGGAAAAGTCCAAGCGGGAGCTTGGCACGGAAAAGTCCAAGTATGGAGACTTGGCACGGAAAAGTCCAAGTATGAAGACTTGGCAAGGAGAAGTCCTCGTGAGTGAAGCCGGGCGGTGGAAAGTCCTAACTGGATGTTAGGCGTTGGAGAAGTCCTGAGTGACTGGGAAAGTCCTAACTGGATGTTAGGCGTTGGAAAGTCCTGGTGAGTGAAGCCAGGCAGTGGAAAGTCCTAACTGGGATGTTAGGCAGTTGGGAAGTCCTGGTGAGTGAAGCCAGGCAGTGGAAAGTCCTAACTGGGATGTTAGGCAGTTGGGAAGTCCTGGTGAGTGAAGCCAGGCAAGGGAAAGTCCTGGTGAGTGAAGCCAGGCAGACGGAAAAGTCCTGGTGAGTGAAGCCAGGCAGATTGGAAACCCTGGTGCCAGGTGAAAATCCTAGTGAGTGAAGCTAGGTGAATGAGAAAGTCCTAACGGGATGTTAGGCAGTTGGAAATCCTGGTGAGTGAAGCCGGTGTGGAAAGCCTGGCAAGGGAAAATCCAGATGGATCAAGGGTGATCGGACATCTGGTGTTGAGAAGTCCAAGTGAGTGAAGCTTGGCATATGGAGTCGGAGAGGGCTCGGTAGCTCGTTCTCCGAACTAGGTTAGAGAGGGCACTCTAAACCGAGGAGTTGGATCGGTCCGTGACCGATCGGTGATCTGCGTTTGCCTCGATCGTGCAGTGACCGATCGAATTAGATCGATGGCTCATGCAATCTGATCGATCCGGAGACCGATCAGAGGCAACGCAACCTTGCGAGAAGAAAACCGTGGATCGGTCTCCAGCCGCTCACTGATCGGTCGGCGGACCGATCCAGGAAGATACAGTGGCAGAGGAGACCGATCGGTCTATGGACCGATCAGAGGTTCCTCGATCGGTCCACGCACCGATCAGGGCTTGATCGCGACACCGATCGGTCCGGGACCGATCGGTGACAACGAAGCTTCACGCTTAGGCTTGCGGCCGTGCCCCAGCACGATCGGTGTTCTAAGCTGCGATGCAACGGCTAATTTCTTCGCTGTTTCTTCTTCGCAGGTATAAAGGGGCTGAGGGCTTCTACAGGGCTTCTTCTTCTTCTTTCTGGAAGTACTCTTCTGCCTGAAGCTTTTGCTTCTTCTTCCTGCTGAGCTTTGTTGAGCTCGTTGGGTGCTGAAGCTCTGCGTGAGTTTCCTGCTGGTGTTCTAGCTGCTGGATCCGAGAAGCTGCTGCTTCATCAAGGTTCCAGTCGACAAGAGGCAAGCAAGTGTATTACAATTTCTATTGTTCTTGTTTGTTTTCTCCATTGTTGTACTCCTTTGTTTGCTGTTGCAAAAGAGTGTGGCGAGGTTTCTCCACCCATAAGGAGTTTATATTAGCCGGTTCTCCGGGGACTCATCCACCGACGGATTGACCGGACTCGTCCACCTTACGGACACGCCGAGGAGTAGGAGCCCTAATCTCCGAACCTCGTTACATCCATCGAGTTTGAGGTTTGATTTCTTTCTTTGTCGCTTCTATTGTTTTATTTCTGCTGCGCTAACTCGACATTGTAGAAAGAATCGAGAACGAATTGGGGTCGGCTATTCACACCCCCCTCTCTAGCCGTACAAAGGATCCTAACAAAGAGATATCAGGTCCACGTTGGGCCTGATATCTCTTCATATCAGGCCCAATGTGGGCCTGATATCTCCCCATATCAGGCCCAACGTGGACATGATATGGGAGATATCAGGCATAATAACAAAAAAAAAAGGAAAAAAAATAAAAAAAGAAAGAAAGAGATATTTAGGTTTTTCAAAATCTCTGGTCCACCACTAGGAATGCCAAAAATAACAATGGAGAGCATATTTGGACTCCTTTTAATTTTAGAAATTCATAGGACCTGAAATGGCTGCAATCTGAGGTCTTTAGGTCGATCAGTGAGTTTCGATCAAAATCCACTGATGTATCTAGAGAACTCCGATTGTACCCATTTTAGTTTATGTGGAATTCTAATGTTGCAAGGAGTTAAAATATGCCATCTATTATTTATTTTAATTTCTAAAAGATGTTAAAATATAATAAGAAAGAATCAACAAAACATTCCTCATACGTTTTAGATTTTTCAAAACCTTTGGTCTACCACTAGAAATGCCAAAAATAACAATGGAGAGCATATTTGAACTTCTTGCAACATTAGAAATCCACAGAAACTGAAATAAATATAATCGAAACTCTCTAGGTCTAAATCTGTCCTTTTTTTTTGTTATTAGGCCTGATATGAAGAAAGAGAGATTTAGGTTTTTCAAAACCTTTGGTTCACCACTAGGAATGTTAAAAATAACAATGGAGAGCATATTTGGACTCCTTTCAATTTTAGAAATCTATAAGACCTGAAATGACTGCAATTTGAGGTCTCTAGGTTGATTAGTGGGTTTCGATCAAAATCCACTGATGGACCTAGAGAGGTTCGATTGTACCCATTTCAGTTTCTGTGGAATTCTAATGTTGCAAGGAGTTAAAATATGCTATATATTATTTATTTTAACTTCTAAAAGATGTTAAAATATAATATGAAAGAATTAGCAAAACATTCCCCATACGTTTTAGGGTTTTCAAAACCTCTGGTCCACCATTAGGAATGCCAAAAATAACAATAGAGAGTATATTTGAACTCCTTACAATATTAGAAATCCACAGAAACTGGAATGGGTGCAATCGGAGCTCTCTAGGTTCATCAGTGGATTTTTGACCGAAACCCACTAATGGACTTAGAGAGCTCCGATTGCACCCATTTCAGTTCTTGTGGATTTCTAAAATTGTAAGGAGTCCAAATATGCTCTTCATTATTATTTTCGACATTCCTAGTGGTAGACCAGAGGTTTTGCAAAACCTAAATTTTTTTTTTCTCTTTTCTCTTTTTTTGTTATTAGGCTTGATATGAAGAGATATTAGGCCCACGTTGGGCCAGATATCTCTTCATATTAGGCCCACATTGGGCCTGATATCTTCCCATATCAGGCTCAACGTGGGCCTGATATGGGAGATATCAAGCCTAATAACAAAAAAAAAAGGAAAAAAAAGAAAGAGAGATTTAGGTTGTGGGTCTGATTTGATTTATATATCAAGCCTATGTTATGCATGCACGCATTGAAAAAAAAAGAGAGGAAAGAGAAGAGCGGAGAGGAAAAATTAGATTAGTTATATGCATAGAAGAAAATAAATAAAAGAGAGAGTGAGAAACAACGGTGAAAAAAAAAGTCAGATTTGTCAGAAGGATAAAATAGGAAATGTACTTAAAAAGATGTGTTCTTTGGTAAATACTAAAGTAGCGTATATTTTTTGGTAAATTTAAAACTCTCCCTGCACTCTTTGATAAATTTCCATTTTTTTTTTTTGAAATTTATGATTATTTTTTTTTGTCAAAGTGAAAGATACAAATATCCTTCTACTTCATTGCTCTCTCTTCGAATTATCAAAACACCTTATAGCTATAAAAGTTAAAATTCGACATATGAGGGCATGGATGGATCCTTTTAAACATTCAAAGACCTTGGATTCAATAGGAGGCTTCATTTTTGTCAAATTAGACTATTTTAGTTTATCAAAATATTTTAGTTAAAACACTTTGAATTTTATAAAGCCACGAATACATTTTTAAGAGTATTTCGAACTCAATGATAGAGACTTCAAATAGTCAAATTGACCAATTTTTTGCTGTCAAGGTGTTTTGACAAAAGCACTTTAATGACAATAGCCTTGATGATAATAAAATTATCTAATTTAACCATCTAATCTCATGAATGAAATTTTTTGGATAATCCTAAACAAAGTTGAGGGTTTTAGATGGCTAAATTTAGCAAATTTTTGCCATCAAGATGTTTGTCATTTAGGTAATAAATGAATTTCATGGAGCATGCTTGATCCAATGAGAAACTTTAGATAGACAAATTTGATAGATTCTAGTCATCAATGTGTCAAAAGGCATTGATGACGGTAAACTGTTTAAATTGACCATTTGAGTATTGAATTAGATCTGTTATATTGACCCATTCTGTTAAATAATTTAAGTGAGTTGAGTTAAAATGTTATCAACCCATTTAAAGCCGGGTCGAGATGGGCCGACCGGCCTGGACTCGCGACTTGCATGGGTAGGCCCGCGGCGGACCTGGGTTGGCTTGTGGCTTGAGAAAAAAATAAATTTTCTCTCAAACTTAAAACTAAAGTGGAAAATTAGCTTGTGAGTTTGATCCGCTTAATCTGTAATCCAAATTTAAATATTTTAATATTTTCTATATATATATATATATATTTTATTTTTTGATGTGCTTGTGGGTTGGCCCGTTGAGCCAGCAACTCGCCTTAAGTTGGGTTGGATTGAGAATTTTCTAATCCGTCAAGATGATGAGTCGGCGCATCTCGTCTCATCAAATGGTCGATCTGACATATTATGGATCGATCCGTTTGATAGCTCTACATTTGAGGACATGGATGTAATTTTTTTTTTTTTTTTTGAAATAGCTTAGACTTAATGGGAGGTATTAAATAGTAAATTTGTTCACTTAACTCTATCGAGACTTTTCATCATAGGCAATGAATGTGCTTTAACTAAAACATCTTAATGATCGTCCAAGTGATATTTTGATCCCTTTTGGGTCATCAATATATTTTGACCAAAACATCATAATGACTTTGACCAAAACATCATAATAATGAATGATGATTTTCTAAGAGGAAAACATTGAGGTTGTAGGGCCTCAACATATTTATGTTTAGCCAAGGGATGACAAGGCACTCATAGCGGATGATTTTTACCCCTTTTTGGCCACCATAGCGTTTTGTTTTCTAGGGGTAAAATTAAGGTTAAATGGATTCAACAAATTATTGTAAATCCTAGGGATCAAATGATGCTCATCATATCATCTATCTATGTAACATGAATGTGCTAGGGCCCTAACCTTAAGTTTGTCACTATTTTAGACTCATTTATTGCTACAATCATATCTTAAGTGGTCAAGTTCGATCATATTTTAATTTACTTGACAATGAGTTTTAGGTTTATTTTATGTTTTCAATATATGCGTAAAGATCTTGATAAATTACACATAGAGCTTAACTTGACAGGATTGAGTTGGATCATAGTTGGACCCAAGAGGTCAAGTTCGACCACGAGCTTCGCAGGTTGCTCATGGAGCATGAAAATTGTGACTCAAAGGTGTTTAGTTTTGCTTACGTAGTCAAGTTGGTTGTTGGCTCAATGAATGTGAAAGATGCATGGAGCGGAGGGTGCCTGGTGCATCCAAAGGACTCTCAAGGGAGAGAAAAATCAATGACATTGAAGAATTGAAGATATGTGACTTGTGAGAGACTAAAGGGAATATAGTCTTGGGTTGTACTTCTAGGTATGTGGTCTATCAAGTGCTTTGTTCGACGAGAAACAATGGGCTTTGCATTGTAGTCGACGTTTGATCTTGAAATCGAGTTAAGTCAGCATCTTCAAGCATATTTAGTTTACTAGAGGGCATTCTCAATTGATTGGTGGCGATTCTTAGTCAACTAAAGTGTTGTGTTGACTTAGGAGTCACAGTCAATGTTATACTAAGCAATAAAAAGATTCTATTTTGACTCCAACCGATTGGAGGGAGGACTCAAACAATTGAAGCTATTGAGTCGATTAAGTAGTTGACTATTCAAAACAAGAAGTTTTATATTGGGCTTAAGTTAATTAAAGAGGTATTTAGTCGATTGGAAAACTATTTGTTGAAAGATAAACTTGGTATCATAGCCATTTGAATCAACTAAAAATAGTTTGTCGATTGTATGTTTGGGCAGTTATCTAAAGAGGTTCTCAACTAACTTGCAAACTAGTTGTTGGTGAATAAACGCATTGTCTTAGCCATTTGAGTCCACAAAACGTAGTTTTAGGCAACTAAATGTTGGAACAGTTGAACAAAACTAGTGCTCAAGTTATCTGGGAACTAGTTGTTGGTTGATAAGGTTTCATATATATGTTTATCAACTAAAAATGATTTGAGTCAACTGAAGTCAAGTATAAATATCCATTTATGCTTGTTGTCATATATAAATAGGAGTACGAGGGCACCTTGAAATAGAAAATCAATTATTGTAAAAATTCTCTCATTTTGTTTGTTTCCGAGTATTTTCAATGCCTCAGTAGCTCAAAATCAGCTAGGCCTAATATCTTGTAAGGTTTTCAATTTTGCTTTGCTTTTAGTTTTCTCTAGTGCTAATTATATCATCTGTAGAGAAAATAGAAGTGTTGATATTTTTTTTAAGCTTACATTATTCACCTTGTATTAAGAAGTAGCTACCTATATAAGGCTTCTTTTGTCTCTTGTAAATGAAAATTTTTTGTGGTATTTTGAGGAGTGATTTACCAAATCAATCAACTGACCTTGCATAGAGGGGGGTTTTATAGTGTTTTTTGTTGAATCAAGAGAGGCTAGAGGAGTGGGAGTGAATAGCCTTCGTTTAAAATTGCACTAATTTAGACAAGGTTTGTTATACATTGGAAAATTTTCACACAACACAAAACAAGCAAAAAAAAATGCAAAGAAATAAAAACCTACTCAAGTATTTAACATGATTTGGTAACTTCCTAACTCTTATTTCACGGCCTATGATCCTTTAAGTGGATTTATCCCTTGAAACCATCATTAACTTTTCTCCTTCTAAGCCAACAACTAGAGGTTGAGAAATCTCTTATAATGTCTTCTTATAATGAAGGAAATTTAAGCACAAGAAGAGTACAACAATAAAATCCCAATCGAGAGCAAGAAGTTTCAACCTTTGAGCACAAGACTTGAAGTTTAAGGGATTCCCTCTATCTTTCCTAAGCCTCCACAAGCGATTACATATAGTCAAAATCTCCATCTTCAAATCAGTCTTTTTGTCGATTAGTCGACTTATGTGTGTTTCATATATATTTTTGGTATTATTTTGCATGCATTTTGTTTCATCATATAAACATATTTTGCATGCATTCACCTTTCTAGCATTGTTTTCACCCATTTAGTTCAGAGAACTAGTCTTTGGGCTTTTTGATTGACAGAACATGAAGCCAGAATTTAATTAGAGTAAAAAGGCCTTAGAAAAATAGTCCATTGCAAGGAATACGCTTTGACCATATCCCATGACATGGGCGTGTTCCTCTAGTCGAAGTTAGACGTGAAATGAAGTAGCTACGGAGTTTATAAAGTTTAACACAGGTTGGCCAAGCCCATAAGCACGGTTGTGCCCCTTCCTGTCGAAAATTAGTTTTGCTCAGCCTCTGACACATCCTGATCGTGTCCACAAGCAAGACCATGTTCATTGACTCAGAGTTGAAAACAATCTAGCCTTGCCACCCAGCACGGCCATGTTTGACCCCTCTTTTTGCCGACTTGGAGAAACAAGGCTAAGTCATGCCTCCAGCATGGTCGTGGCTCATGGCGGTACCCCAATATTTTTAAAAGGATCTGGTCATGTTTGGAGGGCTATAAAAGGCCCTAAGAGGCTCTTGTTGGAGGAGGAGGTGTTTTTCCGTGACAAGGAACCCTAGGAGAGCCATTTCCAAGGAGCCGTCAGAGTTTCTGTCCATCATATAGAGTTCTTCCAAAGACATTGGCGCATACACGACTACGCATTATCTTCTCCTTTTCTCATGAAATTGTAGAATGTGTTCTTTCTCATCTTTTGGTTGTAACTCCATCTCCATAGAGCAGAACTCTTAATTTTAGGATGAGAGAGTAGTCCGATGTATTATTGACGTTGTTTTTTTACACCTATTCGTCTTTCTTTATTACATGATGTGTTGATCCATAATCCAGCCTTATTATGCATACATGATTATGACACTAATCGTGCATCTTCATATCTCATGGGACATGGGGAAGGATCAAAATGTGAACTCAACTCTTTGGCCCATAAGGGCTAAGATTTGAGGGGTTGTTCACAAAAGTAGCTCAAAACCTCATGAGGGTACCATTGGCTATCATAGAGATTAATGAGTTTGACCCAATTCATCGTCACAAAGTAGAGGATAGAACCTAGAGGAACGTGGGGGCATTGTGACAGGGGCTTCTCTGAGAAAGCGATCACTTTAGTAACACTACCTTGAAAGTAGGCATCATGTTTGGTTATGTACATCGGTAAAATTCCAAAAGTGTATATTGATTATCTCGGGATATACCACATTCATGTGTGTCAACACTAAGATAAGAAAATGAATAGTATTTAGGATATCAACTGTCATTGTGGTGAAACTAAAATCCTAGAATTGCTCCCCAAGATTGATTTTCTCTTAAGACTCCTGGTGTTTTCTTAACTCATTTTATTTCTTTCACAATTCCTGCAATTTTGATTCTTCTACATAGTCTACTTCACAATTTTGATTGATACTCGATTTACAATATCTTTAGGATCGATATTTTATTACTTAATGACATTATGCACTTACGATTTTCACCTATTATGGACTATTCTATGCAGATTAACAAGGTCATATGTGTAGGTATCTTGACCACCGCCTTCTAATTTTGTCAGTTTAATATTTCTCTATAGTTTTTACCATTGATGTTAGTCAATTGTTATAGATAATCAAACAATTGATTGAACATCAGTTGATGATGCGTGCTAACTATAAGTTGTTAGTATTATCCCTAGCACCAATTATGAGATGATTGTAAAGGGCTCATATTGTATCATATATCATTATTAATAAAAGGCAAAAGTTAGTTATTATATTTATTACAGTTCAGTGCCGATTGAATAAATATAATAATGTCCTTGGGTAGTAGGTTCTTGTCTACAATATATCAATTGGTTGAATTGATAGTAAGATGTTGTAGAGAACACTACTCTTAACTATTCCTAGTTGAGCATTAATATATGAGGACAATATTAATGCATTGAGACTAGCAGGTCAACGGATGACTTGATCTCACAAGTCATGGATATGAGATATCAGGTTGACACATGGGTATATATTAGAGAATATATACTGAATGACTCACCATGAGAATGTTTCATGGATCATCGTATAAATGTCATAAACATTCTCATGTGACTATTGGTATGAATAGTCCTTATACCTGAAGTCACTACGGTTCCCTACATAAGGAGTTGTATACTTTGGTATCGTCAAATGTCACCCGTAACAGGGTGGACTATAAAGTCGTTCACTGGGTATGCAATAAATTATGCGGAGGGATGTGAGTGATGTAGATGGGATCTATCCCTTCCATATCACGGAAGCGATATCTGTGGGCCCCTTGATTAGTAGGACACAAGAAAGCATGACCATGCGTAAATGAATCAATATGAGATATTGAGTTCATTTGTTTGAGTGTGTCTACTTGGAGATCAAGAAACACAAAGATTGATAAGAGGATGACACAGTCTATGCTTCATTGATCAATCTAGATATCAAGGATAGAGGGACCAAGTCATACATGATGATAGCCACGGACAGGTTAGGTCGAATCTCGACTTTCTCGTCACTTGGGTAGTAATGATGCCTTTCACACACAAAGAGCAAGTTGATATAGAGATGAATTCATGTGATGAATCAATGGATTAAGTGTAATCCAAATTTGACTCATTGAGTTAGACTCAAAGGGATCCAATTGTTGGATTGAGTTCAATTGCATGGGAATTAATGAGTTAGACTCATTGGGTGAACTTGGGTTCACAAAGGAAGTTGAATGGTCAAAATTCAACCATTGGATTGAATGGTTGATTTTGAGCCATTGGATTAGAAGATGAAAGGGTGATTAGAATATGAAAGGGTGGAGACTCTTGGTATACCATGAGATGGTTATAAATATCATTTGGATGATATTTTTTCATAAGCTTTTCTTTTGCTTGAGAAGGTGAAAAGTCCCCTTGATCTTCTTCTTCCTCCTTCCCTTTTCTTGTCTGAGACACACATATAGGTTGCTAGCACAACCTTGTGTGTTTTCCCTCTCCATCTTGCTTTGTTTGTGAGACAATCAAAGACAAGGCTTGTTCGTGTGGATACCGTAGAGGCGCGGGCACTTGAACGCGCTGAGATCTGCATCTAAACAAGAAGAGATTGCTGTTGGGATTGCGAAGGGCACGCAACAAAGGTATAATTCTATCATGTAGCTTAGTATAGATTATGAATAGAAATTGTTTCTTCCCTTCGCATGGATCTGCTGGATAGAGGATCTAGTAATTTTTTCGCTGCATTTCCACGTCTTTGGCACGCTAGATTCCAACAGTGGTATCAGAGCAAAGTTGCGAAAGGGCTATGTTAAGTATTAGAATTTTTATATATGATATAGAAATTGCATGATAGGGTTTACTGTGATTTGCAAAACTTATAAGTTTCGGCCACACAAGACTTTCAGCTAGATTATGGATCTCGGCCAGACTGTGAGTCTTGGCCAGATTCCGAGTCTCAGCCAAACTTGAGTCTTGACCGATATGAGTGTTTTGTTGGGAACAAAATGAAGTTGGTGTGTGACCAACAAGGTCTCGACCATAGATGTTTTGTTTAGAACAAAACGTAGTTGGTCTTGAGGGTTGTAGGATCTCGGGCATAGCAGCAACTCCTAAACGAGTATGCAAAATTAATTTTGCTTCGGGGGTGCTGCCCCCTGAAAACCCCGCAAGAGGTGCTGCCCCTTGACCCCGCCCGCTAACCGGCTAGCGGGACCGCCGTGGCGTTGCGGCTCATAATTTATTTGCTAAAATCATAGTAAATTTATGTCATAAGAATGTTGTGAATAGATATGACATGGTGCATGGTTATGACCCTTTAACCCCTAATGTGATTGGATGTGTGTAATGTTGTAATTCATAATACAGCCTGCGTGTCGTGCCTTCATCTCTTTTATTCTTGTTGTAATTAGATTACACTTGAATGTAACTCGAGTTTCTTTAGATTTTGTAATGTACAAAATTAGAAATTCTAGTAGAGCTTTGCAACCGCCTTGGATTAACAACCACCTAGGTTGTAACCAAGTCAAATCCATTTGTCTCTTTTCCTTTTAATTAGTTGTTCATTTTAGTTTATTTTAATTGTGATATTGCTACTAATCTTGGTTGGAAAGAATGGAAAGGTTTTATTTTTTGTTTTCAGACGCTGCACCCTCTCACCGGCCCTGCCGCTGCGCCAACAAATTTCTCTAAACAACAAAAGAAAAAATTTCTTTCAGACGTCAAGAACTATATTTAGGATGAACCACTTCTTTACAAGAAATGCAGTGATGTAATCTATCGAAGATGTGTACCCGAGGAAGAAGTTAAGCACATTTTGTTCCATTGACATTCTTCATCTTACGGTGGGCATCTGGGATATTTGAAAACAACTACAAAAATCTTATAGGCAGAATTTTATTGGCCAAATTTATTTAAAGATACACAAGAATTTGTGCAATCCTATGATCAATGCTAAAGGACTGGAAGTATCACTAAGAGAAATGAAATGTCACTAAACTACATCCTTGAAGTTGAGTTATTTGATGTATAGGGGTTATATTTTATGAGACCATTTCCTTTCTCGTGTGGAAATAAGTTTATTTTGGTGGCAGTGGACTATGTGTCAAAATGGGTGGAGGCCATAACTTCTCCTACAAGTGATGCAAAGACGGTCATCAAATTGTTTAAAAAATATTTTTTCCATGATTTGGCATACCTAAAGCAGTTATTAGTGATGGAGGGTCGCATTTTATAGAAAAACAATTTGAAAATTTACTCAAGAAATATGGAGTAAATCACACTATACCATCCACAAACTAATGGCAAGTTGAGATCGCTAATCGAGAAATTAAGGCCATACTAGAGAAAATGGTTTCTATCTCACGAAACGACTGGTCATTGAAGCTAGATGATGCCTTATGGGTATACCATACAACTTACTAAACTCCCATTGGTATAACCCAATTTTGGCTAGTCAATGGAAAGTCATGCTATCTTCCGGTTGAATTGGAACATAAAGTTTACTGGTCAATTACAAAACTTAATATGGATCTCAGGGCAGCAGGAGAAAAATGAAAGCTCCAGTTAAATGAACTTGATGAATTAAGGATGGATGCTTACGAAAATGTCAAATCTTATAAGGAAAGGACAAAGAAATGACATGATCAACATATACTACACAGAGATTTCAAAGAAGGAGACCTAGTCTTATTATTTAATTCAAAGTTAAAAGGAAAGCTAAAATTATGATGGACAGGTCTGTTCAAAGTTAAAAAGGTTTATCCCTTCAGAGCAGTGGACATTTGGAATGAAGAGCTCGAGGTTATTAAGGTGAATGTTCAATGTTTAAAAGGATATGTCCATGGTATACAGTTGGAAGAGAAACAAAAGTTATACTTCTCTGAACCTCACCCCCCAGAATGATCTCACACCATAGAGCTAATGACCTTAAACAAGCGATTCTTGGGAAGCAACCCAAAGGTTCTTTTAGTTAGATTCAATTTTAGCTTTCTTTTTCATTAGTTAATGTTTTAAAATTGTTGTTGTTTTTGTTTTCAGGTTGTACATAGCTCATGCCATGATTATTTTATGGGCATGGAGGCATTGTAGAAATCAGAAAGGAGGAAATTCAGCAATACTAGACCTAACAGGGCTCGACTGTGTACCATACACGGCCGTGTGACACTTACAGAGAAGGAGAAGCACTCGGCCGTGTGACTCACACTAGCCGTGTGAGCTCACCTGAGAAGAAGAGGGTCAAGGCCGTGTGATTTCACACGACCATGTGAAAATTCCAGAGAAGAAGAGGAAAGAGGCCATGTGACACACACAACCATGTGAGCTTAGCCGAGAAGGAGGCGACACTGCCTGTGCCAATTGACACGACCGTGTAGAAAAACCCGAGAAGGAAAAGGAACAGGCCGTGTCTTAGACACGATCATGTGAAGGAAGAAGGAACATGGCCGTATTGCAACTCACACAACCCATCCCAACTTTTAAAAGTTAAGGCACGGGGGTGTGAGAACCACACGGTCATGCCCGCCGCATGCTTTCTTCTTCTCTCTTCTTTCCCATCTCTTCTTCTTCCCAAAGGCCCTAAATCACTCCCTTCCAATTTCTTCACCTATGTCCCTTTTAAGTTCAACCTCTCTAGCTCCTGCAATGTCAAATCTAATCAAGGAAACTACATCAACAAGAAGAGGAAAAGAGAATATGCTTGCTTCCAAAGGAAGAAATTCATGTTTCAAAGGTATTTCTAAAAACTTTGGCATCATTTTTTCTAGTGATGAACAAAAACATTATTATTTATCCTTATGTAAACGTCTCATCTTGAGCACTAAGTTTATAGATTATGCAACCTTGGATACTCTAGGTTTTATAGGTGATATTGATTGGCTCTTGAAAGAATAGGTTGGGATAAATTGATGAACATGAAATATCCAACTTATCCTAGAATTGTTTTAGAAATTTTAAGTTCTATCACGGTTGACAATGTACAAGGTGGGGGGAAACTCAAATTCTGATTATTGAATGGTGATTATGAATGGACATTAAGTGATTTCACTACTTGTTATGATTTGCCTAAGGATGGTTCATGTACAATTCTACCTGAATTTGAAAATTCACACTTTTGACAATTAATTTCTAGGCAATCTCACTTTAAACCTCACACATCCAAAGCCTCTAGTATCATTAATCCCATCTTTAGATACATTCATTTAGTTATGAAAAACACTATATTTGGACGAGAGGATAAGGAAGGAATAGTAAGACTTACTGATTTATATTGTCTATGGGCAATGGTTGAAAATGTTTCAATAAATTCTGATTATTTCTACCTTGAGCACTTAGTGAAATTAGGAAAGGCAGAATCTACCACATCTATTATCTTAGGTGAGTTCCTAACTCAAATGGCTCTAGTGCTAGGGTGTGATCTAGATGGATTAAAGATGGTTGAGGAAACTTATGGATTAGATTTGGATTCATGTTTAGCAATACGGATGTTAAGACATGAGGAACATGGATATAGCCTTCTTGTTAAAAATAATTTCCCTTTACAAATGCCAAATCCTGATTTAACTAGCGTTCGCATTAAGGAAATTTGGCGTTTAATCCTAGCAAATCAACACTCTAGAGCCCTATCAGCTAAAGTTTCAAGGGATGTCCCTCGAGTTAATCGTGACATTCTTAAATTCAATTTCCATGAACTTCATTCTTTTGGTTAGTCCTAGGAAAACGTACCGGTTCCACTGTACAAAAATTTTTGTACAAGTGTCGAACCTTTCCTTAAATAACCTATTGTGTTCTTTAGAAGTTAAATTAGGAATCGCAGACGGAACTTAACATCATTGATTCTAAATTTAACTTATATGTTCTTAATGGTTTAGATTTGAATCGCAAGCGGAACTTAATACTATTGATTCAAATCCACCTATGTTATTAATTTCATTAAATATTAATTTCCAAAATTGGCTTCCAGGACTGCATGGCGAGGCACATGGCCTTCTTAGATATGGGAGCAACCACCACCGCCTAGACAAAGCCTTTTAAGGAAAGCTAATATTTAATTTCCTTAAATAACTCTAGGTTAACCAAAAAGAACAATCGAATCACAAATTCGAAAAAGAAGAAAACACAAACTCAAAAAACTAATTCGAAAAGCTAGATCTAATGCCTCTTGTGTTTGGAATTCATACAAAAGAAATACAACTAGTATGATGCGGAAAATAATTACTAATTATACCTTCCTTTGTAAACTTTAATGACCTCTTGATCTTCTACCGTATTCCTCTTCTAACCTCGGACGTTGTGTGGGCAACGATCTACCGAGATGAGAACCACCCAAGCCCTTCTTCTTCCTTCCTAGTTTCGGCCACCAAAAGCTCCTCCAAGGATGAAGATATTTGGCCACCAAAAGCTCCTCCAAGGATGAAGATATTTGGCCACCAAAAGCTCCTCCAAGGATGAAGATATTCGGCCACCACCAAGCTCCAAGGGATGCTAGAAACGAAGCTTTCTTTCTCTCCTTCTTCTCCTAGCTAGAACCGGCCACCATGGACTTCCCTTAAGTTGATGTCGCAGGGCACAAAGGAGGAATAGAAAAGAAGGAGAAGAGGAGACCCTAGGGCCGGCCACACCAAGGAAGAAAAGAGAGGAAGAAAAGAATAGAGTCGTTAGCCATGAAGGCACCTCTACCCCCTCTTTTATAATCTTTGATCTTGGCAAATAAGGAAATTTAAATAATAACTTCCTTAATTCTTTTGCCATGAAAAGGAAAAATTTAATTAATTAAAATCAAATTTCTTTTCTCAATTTCAATGGCCATTCACATTAAAATCTCCAAGCAAATAAAATTTTAAACACAAATTAAAACTTCCTTATTTGCTTCCGAAAATTTATAAAAATTTCTCCAATAAATTTTCCCTTCATGGTGGATTATAAAAAGGAAATTTTATAAATTAAAATCTTTCTTTTAAACATGTGGATAATTTTCAAAAGGAAAGTTATCTCTAAAAATTAAAATCTCATTTCAATCTACAAATAAGGAAAGATATCAAATCTTTTCTTAATCTTTTGTAGAAACTTATAAAAGAGATATTTAATTTTTAAACTCTCTTTTAAATTATGAACATGGTTAAAAAAGGAATATTTTCTCAAAATTCAAATCTCCTTTCAATCTACAAATAAGGAAAGATTTCAAATCTTTTTTTAATCTTTTGTAGAAAGCTATAAAAGGAAAGATTTAAATTTCAAACTCTCTTTTAAAACCATGATATCCACATAAGAAATAATTTTAATAAAAAACCTTTTTAATATGATGTGGCCGGCCACCTAAGCTTGGGCTCCAAGCTATTGGCCGGCCACCTTAAGGCTCAACCTTTAGGCTTGGCTGACCCTAAGCTTGAGCTTCAAGCTTGGCTTGGCCGGCCCCTATAGGTTGGGTAAGAAGGTGGATATGTGGTGGGTATAAATCTCTATATACAAGAGGCTACGATAGGGACTGAGAGGAGGAATTGGTTTTGGTCTCCCGATGAAATTAAGCTTCCTGTGTTCGCCCTGAACACACAACTTAATTCCATCAATAATAATTCATTCCACTAAAGAACTATTATTGAACTACCGCACCAATCCCAAATTACATTTTGGGCTCATTCTTATTATGAGTGTGTTAGTCTCCCTGTGTTTAAGACGTCAAATGTCCACTAATTAAGTGAGTTACTGACAACTCATTTAATTAATATCTTAGTCCAAGAGTAGTACCACTCAACCTTATCGTCATGTCGGACTAAGTCTACCTGCAGGGTTTAACATGACAATCCTTATGAGCTCCTCTTGGGGACATTCTCAACCTAGATAACTAGGACACAGATTCCTTCTATAATGAACAACACACACTATAAGTAACACCATTTCCCAACTTATAGGGCATTTTGATTTATCGAACTAAATCTCACCCTTTGATAAGTCAAAGAAATAAATATTAAATACATGTGCTTGTTATTATATTAGGATTAAGAGCACACACTTCCATAATAACTAAGGTCTAGTTCTTTTATTAAATCAGTATAAAAAGAACTTACCTTAAATGGTCCTACTCAATATACTTAGAGTGTACTAGTGTAATCTATTAGTCAAGATAAACTAATACCTAATTACACTACGACCACTTCAATGGTTTGTTCCTTTCCATCTTAGTCGTGAGCTACTGTTTATAATTTATAAAGAACCGATAACACGATCTTCTGTGTGTGACGCCACACACTATGTTATCTACAATATAAATTAATTGAACATCTACATTTGGTATATATAAATGTAAACACTTGACCAATGTGATTCTTATAAAAGTTTATACAAAAGCTAGGCTTTTAGTATACACTCTAATAATCTCCCACTTATACTAAAAGACTATGCTGCCATAAATGCTACCATACATCTGATTCCCATCCCTTCAACATGTCCATCAAAAGCTCTTGCCTTAAGGACCTTAGTGAAAGGATCTACAGGTCATCACTTGATGTAATCTAGGCGGCAACAATTTCTCCTCGTTTATACGATGTCTCGTATTGGGTGGTACTTGTGCTCTTTTATGTTTACTTGCCTTATGGACTTATGGTTTCTTCGAGTTTGCTACTGCACCATTATTATTACAATAAATTGTAATAATCTTTGGAAAAACTAGAAATCATATCTAAGTCTATCTTGAAGTATCTGAGCCATACAGCTTCTATGACTGCCTCAGAGACTGTCACTTACTCATCTTCTTATGGTAGAGTCCGAAAAAGCACCTTTGCTTATCACTCTTCCATAGTTATGACTTCACCTCCTAAAGTAAACACAAAACCCTGAGGTCAACTTACTATTGTCCCTATTCGATTGGAAGTCAAAATCCGTGCAACCCACAGGGACCAAATTAACTGCCTTATAGACTAGCATATAATCTCAAGTGCCTCTAAGGTACTTCAATATATGCTTTACTGCAGTCCAATGTTCTTGTTTAGGGTTACTTTGATATCTGCTTAACTATTCACTAGGCAAAACAGATATACGATCTCGTGCATAACATACATTAGGCTGTCCAACTGTCGAAGCATAAAGAACTGCCTACATGTTCTCAATCTCCTTTGATGTCATCGGAGACATCTCTTTAGATAAAGACACTCCATGCTTAAAAGGTAGAAAACCTTTCTTGGAGTCTTGCATGCTAAAATGAGCTCGTTATATAAAGCTTAGGATAAGCACAACATTCTTTTCTTGCGAACCTTGTTCCCAAGAATATGTGCTCATTCTCCTAAGTTCTTTATAACGAATTGCTTGGACAACCATACCCTTACTTCCGATAACACCTTGATATTGATTCCAACTATCAAAAATGTAATCTATGTATAGTACAAGAAATACCACCACGTTTCCATCACACTTCTTGTATTCACAAGACTTATCCAATAATTAAATCCATAAGACTGGATTACAACCAGATGTTCCAAGACCTTGAAGCTTGCTTCAGTCCATAGACTAATTGAGCTTACAAACAAAATGCTCTTTTGGCCTTTACAATGAATCCCTCTGGTTGCTTTATATGGATGTTTCCTTCAAGACTTCCATTAAGGAAAGCTGTCTTGTCATCCATTTGCCAAATCTCATAGTCCATATGAGCAGCAATAGATAAAAGAATCCGGATAGACTAAAACATGACTACCGGTAAAAGGTTACCCTTTTCAACAAGCCTTGCTTTGGAAGTTCACACCTTCCTGTCTATCCTTCTTTTCCTATTGTAGACCTTTTTACACCTAATGGCTTTTACACCATCTAATGGTTCTACAAGCTTCCAGATTTTATTAGAATACATATATTCTAATTCTGTATTCATTGCTCTTTGCCAAGATGCTGCATCTTTATCTTGGATTGCTTTATCATATGTTCGGGATCAGGCTCATGTTCATTTGGGATCAAGTCCAAAGACTCTCCCAAAACATGAATCTTTTAGGTTGCTTGACAACCCTCCCAATACGATAAGGCACTGTAACGACCCGCCTTCTACTGACTAGGCTATAAGGCCGGACCGTCACATTATGCTATGCTAAGCTATATCCATGACCATTACTAAGTCTAGGTGCGGAAAAACTATACCAATTTAAAACCTTGCTAAGCTAATACAGGTTCTTGGTCCTACATGTGCTAAGGGATGCAATCTAAGGTATACATGGCATATCCTACATCCCCTATGGTCAGGAAGCTGAATTACTAGGTCTCTTGGTCGAAACCCAACTTCCCCAATCGATCCAGATTGAACTCGATCGATTGCAAGCCGTTGGATCGATCCATGGATCAATTCAGATCGCTACTGTGCTCCGGTAATACTCTGGATCGATCGGCTGATCGATCCAGACTGGCCAATCGATCCAGTGATCGATTCCAACGCTCTCTGTTCGCGGGAGCGATTTCCCAATCGATCGAACGATCGATCCCTGAACTTTTTGTTTGCGACAGAATGCGATTGGATTGATCGACTGATCGATCCAGAAGCTTACTGTTCGCGGAACCAGACTCCCAATCGATCCGCTGATCGATTGAGGGTCCCCAATCGATCCACTCATCGATTGGGGTTTCTGATTTCGCAGCAAAACTCTGATTTCAGCACTGTTTCGTGCCAAACTCAACTACAAGAGTTCTATAACAGCTGGAAACATACTAATAACACATAACTAGGATTATGAGCATAAGTACTAACAATCTAAGCAAGTCTTTCATGATTCAAGGCATTAAAATAACTAGAAATGCGGAAAATAACATTATAAAAACTAAAGTCTTAGTTTGCTAATTTCTCCACGATCTTTATTCCAGGTTCCTTCCACACACATCTTCATCGCATTAACCTCCAGCCTCCGCTAATCCATCTTTCCTTTACCTTTATCTGCAGTATAAGGAAAAGAAGTATCTGTAAGCTTTCGCTTAGTAAGAAACCATCTACCTCACAAAACATGCATGCGATGCAATTTATGCTTTTAAAACATGCGATTGGAAATATATGCTGAATATGCTAAAGCATGGCATGACAGACAAAACATAGAAATGAGAAACTGATCATGGCAATAAGTGCTAATCATAAAATATCATGTTGTATCAATAGAAACTAACCTGATACAAAAGCTGAGCTAAGCTAATACTAAACTGATGCTAAAGCTGTACTGAGTTCACATAACTATGTTGTGAAGTTTTGAAAACTATATTCATAAGTAGATTAAAGTAGTAATCATGCTGCTGATGGGCCCGGCAACTGTACGTGCTATGCGCACATCCCTAACTAGACTCGGGTTTGCAAGTCCCGAATTTAGTAGGGTTTACTAGGTTATCTAAACCTAGGGACGACTGTGGGAGCCCAACCCAATGGATATCTAATCCAGTACAGTGCCACTGCTAAAATAAAATACTGATTATAGCTGAGTTCTTCTTATATTGCTATTTCTAGGTTATCTGAACCTAGAGCTAGGTTATCTGAACCTAGAGGCGACTATGGGAGCCCACCCATTGGACCGTAGTCCCATAAAAACTGTAATAAAACTGGACATGCTATAAAAAATACTTCTATTGCATTTACTGAGCTATTACAATGCCTAAGTTGCATTTTAAATGAGCTGCACCTACTATCGAGCACTTGGTGTGCGCTATTGCTCATCCTATGTGCCCAAAAATCCATATACTACTAAACTAAAACACAAAATCATACGAAAGCTACTTATACTGCAGGTGAGGGGTTTCTCACATCCTGCGCTAGATTTCCTTACGATCTGATCGTTAGATTTCCGGTGGAAAAGATCCCTTCGTCGATCTCCTCGCGTCTACGTGGTCTTCTCGCGGAGGGGCGCGTCCTCGTGCCGGAGTTGTCGCCGGAAGGTGCTCTTGGAACCCTTGGGACGGAACCCTAGCCCTTAGGGCTTGGTGCGCCGAGAGAAAGGAGAGGAGAAGGGGGCGGCGTGTAAGGGTGAGGAGAAGAGGTAAGGCACGATAAAATTAAAACTCCTCCCTTAATTCCCTATTTATATTAAGTGGGTAATTCCGGTCCAACTCAAATATAAATATAACTGATTCCCTTTCTTTTCAGCACGGCCCTGCTGGGTTCAATTGGTTACTAAAGCTATCTATAAGACATAGGGCCTCCTAGGTCTCGGGTTCGATTCCCGCGTAGGCTATTCTACGATTCTATTTATTTTTTTCTACTTCTGCTACTCTAAAAATTCTGTAAAAATATCCTAAAATTCCAAAAAAATACTAGGATATTTCTAATAATTATTTTGAGAATTTTCGGGTGTTACAATCCCCCATACCTTATAAAAAGTTTGTCCTCAAACTTAGAATAATTCTGGGTACTTCTGTCTCATACTAGCTTCTGTCTCCCACGTTGCCTCTTCTGTGGTGTGATTTTGCCAAATAACTTTTACTAATGGTACCTCCTTGTTCCGTAATTTCTTAACTGCTTGGTCTATTATCTGAATAGGCCGACTATCATAGATGAGGTCTTCGCGGACTGGTACCGACTGGGGCTCAATCACCTGGGTGGCATCTGGGATATACTTCTTCAGCATAGAGACATGAAATACATTATGGATGGCTGACATCTCCTGTGGTAGCTCTAGCTCATATGCTACTTTGCCAACTCTTCTAGTGATAAGGTATGGTCCCATATATCTGGGACTTAGTTTGCCCTTCTTCCCAAAATGCATTACTCCCTTCATGGGAGCCACTCTGAGGAATACTGAATCCCCAACTGAAAACTCTAATGGTCTGCGCCGTGTATCAGCATAGCTTTTTTGGCGGCTCTGAGCTGTCTCTATCCTCTGGCGGATCTGCTGTATAGCTGCTGTGGTATCTGCTACTAGATCTGTCTGAAGTTCTAGTTCTTTCTATTCACCACTCTCATACCAGCAGATTGGAGATCTACACCTCTGCCCATAGAGAGCCTCGTAAGGTGCCATGCTGATGGTGGCCTGATAGCTATTGTTGTATGCAAATTCTGCTAAACTCAGATATTTGCACCAACTTCCCTTGAAGTCTAGGGCACATGCGCGGAGCATATCTTCGAGTACCTGATTTACTCGCTCCGTCTGACCATCTGTCTGAGGATGGAAAGCTGTGCTAAATTTCAACTTAGTGCCCAATGCTGACTGTACACACTCCCAGAAGTGAGAGGTGAACCTACTATCTCTGTCTGAAATGATGGTTCGTGGGACTCCATGCAGTCTAACGATCTCCTTGAGATACAACTGAGCTAGCTGCTCCATGGAGTAGGATATCCTGATAGCTAAGAAGTGGGCTGATTTAGTTAACCTGTCAACTATTACCCAGATGGTATCAAAACCATTCGTGGTTCTGGGTAGTCCCACTATAAAATCCATAGAAATGTCTTCCCACTTCCATTCTGGAATCTGGATAGGCTGCAAAACTCCTCCTGGTCTCTGATGTTCTGCCTTGACCCTCTGACAGGTCAGACAGGTCAGACAGGTGCTAACATATCCAGCGATGTCTCTTTTCATCCCGGGCCACCAAAAACGTTTCTTTAGATCTTGGTACATCTTGGTGGAACCTGGATGCATTGCATAAGGAGTCCTGTGAGCCTCATCTAAAATCTTCCTCTTTAGTTCCTCCTGATCGGGAACACAGAGTCTGTCACCGAAGTATAATACCCCACTATCAGACACTCTGAATTCTCTACTTTCTGATTCTGCTAACCCTTGCTTGGTTTTCTGAATTTCAGGATCCTGTTCCTGAGCTGTCTGAATGTCACCAAGCAGGTTAGATGCTAATGTCATAGTAGAGAGCTGTCCCACTATAAGTTCGAGACCAAAATCTGTGATCTCTTTCTATAGGGGCGGTGACATGGCTGCTAGGGATAGTAAGGTAGTATCGGACTTTCTGCTAAGTGCGTCTGCCACCTTATTGGCTTTTCCTGGGTGCTAGAGGATGTCTATGTCGTAGTCTTTGACCAACTCTAGCCATCTACGCTGTCGCATATTCAGATCCTTCTGAGTGAAGAAATACTTCAGACTCTGATGATCTGTATACACTCTGCACTGAGCTCCATACAAGTAATGTCTCCAAATTTTGAGAGCGAACACTACTGCTGCAAGCTCAAGGTCATGAGTAGGGTAATTCTTCTCATATTTCTTGAGTTGTTTGGAGGCATAGGCGATCACCTTACCTTCTTGCATCAGTACTGCTCCTAGTCCCAACTTAGAGGCGTCACTATAGATATCAAAGCTGTCAGTGTTGGCTGGTAGAGTCAAAATGGGAGCACTGATCAATCTCCTCTTTAACTCGCTGAAGCTATTCTCACAGTCCTCTGTCCACTGAAATTTTCTGTTCTTTCTGGTAAGAGCTGTCAGTGGGGAGGCTATTCTGGAGAAGTCCTCTACAAACTTTCTGTAATAACCTGCTAGTCCCAAAAAGCTCCTGATCTCACTGACATTCTTGGGTCTTTTCCAGTTACTCACAGCTTTTATTTTACTGGGGTATACCATGATACCATCCTTTGAGATGATGTGACCCAGGAAGGACACCTGATCTAACCAAAATTCACATTTCGTGAACTTGGCGTACAGCTGGTTCCGCTGAAGGGTCTGCAATACTATTCTCAAGTGTTCTGCGTGTTCTTCCTGAGTTCCTGAATAGATAAGAATGTCATCGATAAACACGATAACGAATCTATCTAGGTAGTCCCTGAATACTCTGTTCATGAGGTCCATGAAAGTAGCTGGAGCATTTGTCACGCCAAAGGGCATGACTACGAACTCGTAGTGTCCGTATCTAGTCCTGAATGCTGTCTTGGGTATATCCCCTTCTTTAACTTTCACCTGATGATAACCTGATCTGAGGTCTATCTTAGAGAACACTGCTGCTCCCTTTAGCTGATCGAATAGGTCATCTATTCTGGGAAGAGGATACCTGTTCTTGATGGTGACTTGGTTCAGTGTCCGGTAGTCTATGCACAGGCGCATGCTCCCATCCTTCTTCTTCACGAACAATACAGGCGCTCCCCATGGTGAGTGACTAGGGCGTATGAAACCTTTGTCAAGCAGCTCCTATAATTGCTCCTGAAGTTCCTTCAGTTCTGCTGGAGCCATGCGATAAGGTGCTTTGGAGATAGGATTTGTACCGGGAATGAGCTCTATCTCGAATTCAATCTCCCTGTCTGGTGCTAGGCCTAGTAACTCTTCAGGAAAGACTGCTGGGTAGTCACATACGACTCGGACCTCTACTAGCTGTTTGTCCTTGTCCTGATTGGCATTGACTACATGCGCTAAAAATCCCGTACATCCTGAATCTAACAATTTCTGTGCCTTCAAAGCTGAGAGAAATTTCTTCGCTTTTCTCTTTGGTTCTCCGATGTACTCGAATTGCCCTTCTGTTTCAGGTTGGAATACGACTTTCTGTTTACGACACTCTATAGAGGCACCGTATCTGATCAGGTAGTTCATTCCAAGGATGACATCATAATCAGTCATATCTAGCACTATCAGATCACAAAAGAGTTCTCTGTCTGCTATGATGTCTGGCACTGCTCTGAGC
Source organism: Zingiber officinale (assembly GCF_018446385.1). Lineage (NCBI taxonomy): Eukaryota > Viridiplantae > Streptophyta > Magnoliopsida > Zingiberales > Zingiberaceae > Zingiber > Zingiber officinale. The sequence goes on from NC_055986.1 coordinate 77,509,589, forward strand.
CAGTGCATGGATGCCATAATTTCTCCTGAAGGTAGGGTGGTTAAAAACTGACCACTGAATACCTTTGGAGGTATTGCTAGCTTTTTAGAAAATGCCCTAGATACATAAGAATGGGTTGCCCCAGTATCGAATAAGACAGTTGTACTTTGCTGTAAAATACTAATCTGACCTGTAACAACTGTCGAGGCATTCGCTACGTCTTCTTTGGTTAAGGAGTAGATCCTTGCATTCGTCATAGATGGAGGGGCTTCTAGTCTGCCCTGGCTGATGTGTGGACCATCTAACACGGCCTGCATCTGATGTAGTTGTGCTGGCTGTCCTCCATACTGTATTGGCTGTGGTTGAGGAAGACTTGTCTTGTTCGGGCATTGCTTAGCCATATTCCCTTCCTGTCCACATTCAAAGCATCCTCGTGTGCCCTTGCGATAAGCTCCTGGGTGAAATTTCCCACAAGTAGCACATTTGGGATAACTAGGCTGTTTGCTGGCTGGTCCTCCCTTTGGGTAACTCCCTGGTTTGCGCTTGTGACCCTGTTGTTTCTGAGTACCTGAGCCTCCTTGCCCTTTGGACTCTGGGAGAACTTGCTTCTGCTGCTTGATATGGTTCTGGTAGTGCTCGGTGGTCAGAGCACTGCTGACTAGTTCTTTAGTGGTTTGCGGCCTATGAACGCCGCCAGCCACGTTCATTGCTATTTCTGGCCTCAGCATCTTGAGCATCAATCGGACTCGTTCCTTTTCTGTGCTGACTAGTTTGGGGCATAGACGAGCCAGTCTATTGAATTTCTTCACGGATTCCTCAACTGATAGGTTGCCCTGACGAAACTCAGTGAACTCGTCGTAGTGGCAGTTTGTGACCCGCATGTGAAAGAACTCTTCGAAGAATTCTTTCTCGAAGTCAGCCCATGTCATCTGGTTCACTGGGCGCTTCACTCTAATTCTCTCCCACCACATACGTGCATCTCCTGTCAAGCAGAAGGAGGCGCACTTCACCTTTTCATGCTCTGGCCAGTCCAGAAGCTCCATCGTACTCTCCAGTGTTTTGAACCAGGCTTGAGCATCCCATGGTTCACTGGTGCCTGAGAAGTTCTCGGGCTTGACTCTCTGCCACTGGATCAGATAGGCTTCTCTCTTTGCCTCTGCTGCTGGGGCTACTGGTGCTGTAGGCTGGACTGGTGGAACCTCTATAACTACTGGGGTTGCTATGTTTGGTTCCGGGGTGACAGTGGGAGTATTCTGCTGATTAGCCTTTAAGGTGGCTATCTCCTGTTGCTGTTCTGCTAGCTGCTTCTGTAACTGAGCCACTACTGCTGTAAGGTCTGGGGGAGGCACTGAACTGCCTGCCTCATGCTGGGGCTCAGTAGCTGGTGCCCTTCTAGCTGGGCGTCCTCGTGCCATTTCTAAAGGAACAAAGGACGTACATAACTAAAGCATCATGTTTACATAGCTAATACTATCATGTTAGTTACTATCACAGATAAGCATACTTTAGTTATCTACAAATATGAAAGCAATAATATAACAAAGTGAGAGGTATTCTTACTTGGAAGTTGTAGGTGCAATGCTGATGTGTGTATAGGAAGTATGAAACTTTCTGCTCTGATACCACTCTGTTGTTGGTGCAACCTTAGGTCAAGGTTGACCTGGTTGACCTGACTCGAGTTGTATTTTGATGTTTGATAAGAATAGAAAAGCTCTATTCTGATGTTTGACGAGAGTAGAAAAATTGTATTCTGATGTTTGACAGAATACAAACTTGGGAGATTGTGGGTGTAATCTTTGGTCAAGGTTGACCTGGTTGACCCGAGGTGAGTCGACCTGATTCGGGAAATCCTGGTGAGTGAAGCCAGGTGAAAATCCTGGTGAGTGAAGCCAGGTGAAAGTCCTGGTGAGTGAAGCCAGGTGAAAGTTCTGGTGAGTGAAGCCAAGCAAGGGAAAGTCCTGGTGAGTGAAGCCAGGCAGTTGGAAAGTCCTGGTGAGTGAAGCCAAGCAAGGGAAAATCCTGGTGAGTGAAGCCAGGTGAAAGTCCTGGTGAGTAAAGCCAGGCAAGGGAAAGTCCTGGTGAGTGAAGCCAGGCAGTTGGAAAGTCCTGGTGAGTGAAGCCAGGCAAGGGAAAGTCCTGGTGAGTGAAGCCAGGCAGTTGGAAAGTCCTGGTGAATGAAGCCAGGCAAGAGAAATCCAGATAGGTCAAGGTTGACCAGACATCTAGTGAAAAGTCCAAGTAGGGAGCTTGGCACGAGTAAAGTCCAAGTATGGAGACTTGACACGGAAAAGTCCAAGCAAGGAGCTTGGCACGGGAAAAGTCCAAGTATGGAAGCTTGGCATGCGAAGTCGGAGAGGGCTCAACAGCTCGTTCTCCGGACTAGGTCAGAGAGGGCTCGGTAGCTCGTTCTCTAGACCGGATGGAGTCGGAGAGGGCTCGGTAGCTCGTTCTCCGGACTAGGTCAGAGAGGGCTCGGTAGCTCGTTCTCTGGACCGGATGGAGTCGGAGAGGGCTCGGTAGCTCGTTCTCCGGACTAGGTCAGAGAGGGCTCGGTAGCTCGTGCTCGGAGCTCGAGTCGGAGCTCGGTAGCTCGTTCTCGGACTAGGTCGAGAGGCTCGGTAGCTCGTTCTCTGGACCGGATGAAGTCGGAGAGGGCTCGGAGCTCGTTCTCCGGACTAGGTAGGGTTTAGGGTTGGGAGCTCTAAACCTGGATCGGTCTGGTGACCGATCGGTGAGCAAACGGTTATCTGATCGGTTTGGTGACCGATCGGTAACCAAACAATGTGTTTCTGAGCCGACGGTGCTCTCGTGGCCGTTAGGGCAGAAGATCGGGAGAAGAAAGAGGGGGATCGGTCTGTGGACCGATCCACCTGAGTCCTGATCGGTCCATAGACCGATCAGAGAGTTGGGCAACTCTCTGTGAAGCGTGCTGATCAGTCTGGGGACCGATCAGCATAGGTCCTGATCGGTCCCAAGACCGATCAGAGAAGGTCTGGACCGATCAGAGTGGTGCCTGATCGGTCCAGGCCCTAGCCGTTGCGACACAACGGCTAGTTTATGTGTCTTCTTCTTCGCAGGTTATATATCGAGGTCGAGGGACTCTACAGTAACATTCTCACTTCTTCCTCCTCTGCGATTTGAGCTTTCTGAGCTCCCTTTCTTTGAAGCTTCGTGCGAGCTTCCCTCGACTGGTTGATCAGCTGCTGTTGGCATCATCCGTGAAGTTGCTGCTTCATCAACGGACTCCAGTCGACGAGAAGAAGGCAAGCAAACTTGGTAGAGTGTATTTACATTCATATTATCCATTGTTTCTTACTTTATTTCTTGTACTCCTTTATTGCTGTTGCAAAAGAGATTGTGGCGAGGTTTCTCCACCCAGAAGGAGTTCATATTAGCCGGTTATCCGGGGTCTCATCCACCGACGGATTGATAGGCTTCGTCCACCTTACGGACACGCCGAGGAGTAGGAGTTTCATCTCCGAACCTCGTTACATCGCTGTGCTTGAGGTTTGATTTCTCCATTTACGTTTCTGTTGTTATTTTTCCGCTGCGCTAACTTGATTTGTAGAAAGAAACGCGAATTTGGGGTCGGCTATTCACACCCCCCCTCTCTAGCCGCGACCGTCGATCCTAACATCTATAACGACCCGCCTTCTACTGACTAGGCTATAAGGCCGGACCGTCACATTATGCTGTGCTAAGCTATATTCATGACCTTTACTAAGTCTAGGTGCGGAAAAACTGTACCAATTTAAAACCTTGCTAAGCTAATACAGGTTCTTGGTCCTACATGTGCTAAGGGATGCAATCTAAGGTATACATGGCATATCCTACATCCCCAATGGTCAGGAAGCTGAATTACTAGGTCTCTTGGTCGAAACCCAACTTCCCCAATCGATCCAGATTAAACTCGATCGATTACAAGCCGTTGGATCGATCCATGGATCAATTCAGATCGCTACTGTGCTCGGGTAATACTCTGGATCGATCGACTGATCGATCCATACTGGCCAATCGATCCAGTGATCGATTCCAGCGCTCTCTGTTCGCGGGAGCGATTTCCCGATCGATCGAACGATCGATCCCTGAACTTTTTGTTTGCGACAAAATGCGACTGGATCGATCGGCTGATCGATCCAGAAGCTTACTGTTCGTAGAACCAGACTCCCAATCGATCCGCTGATCGATTAAGGGCCCCCAATCGATCCACTCATCGATTGGGGTTTCTGATTTCGTAGCAAAACTCTGATTTCAACACTGTTTCATGCCAAACTCAACTACAAGAGTTCTATAACAGCTGGAAACATACTAATAACACATAACTAGGATTATGAGCATAAGTACTAACAATCTAAGAAAGTCTTTCATGATTCAAGGCATTAAAATAACTAGAAATGCGGAAAATAACATTATAAAAACTAAAGTCTTAGTTTGCTAATTTCTCAAAGATCTTTATTCCAGGTTCCTTCCACACACATCTTCATCGCATTAACCTCCAGCCTCCGCTAATCCATCTTTCCTTTACCTTTATCTGCAGTATAAGGAAAAGAAGTATCTGTAAGCTTTCACTTAGTAAGAAACCATCTACATCACAAAACATGCATACGATGCAATTTATGCTTTTAAAACATGCGATTGGAAATATATGCTGAATATGCTAAAGCATGGCATGACAGACAAAACATAGAAATGAGAAACTGATCATGGCAATAAGTGCTAATCATAAAATATCATGTTGTATCAATAGAAACTAACCTGATACAAAAGCTGAGCTAAGCTAATACTAAACTGATGCTAAAGCTGTACTGAGTTCACATAACTATGTTGTGAAGTTTTGAAAACTATATTCATAAGTAGATTAAAGTAGTAATCATGCTGCTGATGGGCCCGACAACTGCACGTGCTATGTGCGCATCCCTAACTAGACCCGGGTTTGCAAGTCCCGAATTTAGTAGGGTTTACTAGGTTATCTAAACCTAGGGACGACTGTGGGAGCCCAACCCAATGGATATCTAATCCAGTACAGTGCCACTGCTAAAATAAAATACTGATTATAGCTGAGTTCTTCTTATATTGCTATTTCTAGGTTATCTGAACCTAGAGCTAGGTTATCTGAACCTAGAGACGACTTTGGGAGCCCACCCATTGGACCGTAGTCCCATAAAAACTGTAATAAAACTGGACATGCTATAAAAATGCTTCTATTGCATTTACTGAGCTATTACAATGCCTAAGTTGCATTTAAATGAGCTGCACCTACTATCGAGCACTTGGTGTGCGCTATTGCTCACCCTATGTGCCCAAAAATCCATATACTACCAAACTAAAACACGAAATCATACAAAAGCTACTTATACTGTAGGTGAGGGGTTTCTTACATCCTGCACTAGATTTCCTTACGATCTGATCGCTAGATTTCCGGTGGAGAAGATCCCTTCGTCGATCTCCTCGCGTCTATGTGTTCTTCTCGCGGAGGGGCGCGTCCTCGTGCCGGAGTTGTCGCCGGAAGGTGCTCTTGGAACCCTTGGGACGGAACCCTAGCCCTTAGGGCTTGGTGCGCCGAGAGAAAGGAGAGGAGAAGGGGGTGGCGTGTAAGGGTGAGGAGAAGAGGTAAGTCACGATAAAATTAAAACTCCTCCCTTAATTCCCTATTTATATTAAGTGGGTAATTCCGGTCCAACTCAAATATAAATATAACTGATTCCCTTTTTTTTCAGCACGGCCCTACTGGGTTCAATTGGTTACTAAAGCTATCTATAAGACATAGGGCCTCCTAGGTCTCGGGTTCGATTCCCGCGTAGGTTATTCTACGATTCTATTTATTTTTGCTACTTCTGCTACTCTAAAAATTCTGTAAAAATATCCTTAAATTCCAGAAAAATACTAGGATATTTTTAATAATTTTTTTGAGAATTTTCGGGCGTTACAGGCACAGCCTGTAATTGTGTATCATTTATGATACGTGTTACAGTTTCTTGTGATATTTCATCTTGTACAGTTGGTACTAGATTAGACATGTCCTTTATTATTTCCTTAAGAACAAATTTACTTATGGGTTTGTGATTTATTACATAGTCCTTTTCTAAAAATCGGTCATTGATGCTAACAATGACCTTCTGATTTTTAAGACTATAAACCTACTTTCGTTTATCTAGGATAACCCACAAACAAGTGAACTCCTGCCCAACTTATCATTGTCTCTCTTCAACATATGTGCTGGACTACCTGAATCCGAATATGCTTCAAAATAGGCTTACACCTATTCAACAATTCTATATGAGTAGAGAGTTCTATCTTGGAAGGTACTATGTTCACTTTCGTTTTAAGAGTATATCCTTAAAACGAATTTGGTAATTTTCTGAATAACTCATCATCAATCTACTCATTTCCATAAGAGTCTTATACCTTCTTTTTCTACACCATTCTGTTGGGGTGTACCAGGTGCAGTTAGTTGAGATTGAGTCCCGTCTTCTGATAAGTGACTCCTAAGCTCTCCTAAGAGGTTCTTGCCACTATGATTTAACCGTAGTGACTTGATACTTTTACCTTGACGTTACTTCACATCAGCCTAGTACTCTTTGAACTAATCAAAGCATTTAGACTTGCGGTTTATCAAGTAAATGTATCCTTATCTCGAATAGTCGTCTATAAAAGAGATGAAATATTTGAAACAACCTCTTGCCTGGATAGTCAAAGGTCTATACAAATCAGAATGAACCAATTTCAACATATCTTTGGCTCTAAACCCCTTAGACTTAAAAGCTTCATGGTTATTTTTGCTTCCAAGTAAGACTCGCAGGTTGAAAAGATTTCCACTACCAAAGAACCCAAGAGTTCATTGGTTAAGATCCTTTGAATCCTACTCAAGTTAATATAACCTAGCCTTAGATGCCAAAAATATGATTGGTTCATTTCCGAAGGTTGCTTTCTCTTAAAGTAAGAAGATGTGTCATTAATTTCCATTTATTGCATTGTGGGAGTTATTGGATTTATAAATTGCCAACCAACGTACCAGAACAGATATCTTTCCTATTTTCTCGATAACAACTTTATTATCAAAATAGACACAATATTTATTCTTTAAATAGTTTAGAAACTGAAATAAATTTCTTTCTAAACTTGGTACTTAAAAACAATTTTCTAAAATCCATGTTTTATTCCTATCAAAGAATAAACATCTCCCACTGCAACAGCTGCTACTTTTACGGTAGTGCCCATGTGAACGGTGATTTATATAGTTGTCAGATTTTCTGGAACCCCTGCAATGAATTGCAGACATAATCAGTGGTTCCTGTATCTACACACCAGGTATCGGTAGATAACACCACTAAATATGTTTCAACAACTAATAAAATACACCGTTATTGTTCTCAGTTCTGATAGGATAGTCTACCTTAATGTCTAAGTTTTCCAATCATTACAATTGGGACTACTAAGTCTATTCTATAGTATAACAACTAGGGGATTGACTAACATTTGAAATCCTAAGAATCACAAAATATTTGGTCAAGACCAACATCTCAAAATCCTCGTGAATTTTGTATGCCACGTTAGTGTGGACGTATACAAGTTCTAAAAGGAGATTTAATCCATTAATTTTATTATCTCGTCAACCTATGACAAATAAAATTAATAGTTGGTCTGTCTTTGATCAAATATTTGGTCAATACCCTAAATTTAAAATAATGATTCCTCAAATAATACTATTTAAATTTACCAACACTTCAAAACACCGTGAATTTTGCATGCCACGTTAGTGTGGACGTATACAAAATCAACATTTATAAGAGGAGGGTTTTACCCATTGATTATCTTGTCAATCTAACTTTTTGACAAATAAAATTACCTCAAACACCATGAATCTTGTATGCCACGTATACAAAATCAAACATTTGTAAGAGGGGTTTATTAATTTTATTATCTTGGCAATCTAGTTTTATGACAAATCAATAGTTGATTTCTCTTTGGTCACACAAGTGATAGTAGTGACTCCGTTGGGGAGGATACTATTAAATGTGTCTAAGTGTATACCATTACTTGATACTATGTCCATTAAATAGAATTGTGCCCCTTCAGTTGGAGAAGATCACACACATCCTAAATAACTTCCTATAACCATCCCTTAAGGAAGTTTGATCTAGTGATCCGTAAACAAACTCATCCGTTGTGGAGGGAGGCACTCAGAGCCAACATGCAAGCTTGTTGCATCACTTTCAAACCAGTAATGGAGACCGTGGGATTAATATACTAATCCCTCTCCCACTTAGTTATTTAAGGTGAGGAATTTTAACCTAATCTAGCATTCATCACATGCACACACACATCACAGTAAATGAAGTAATAAATATGGAAATTAATTTTCCAACTATTATGGCTTCTTCCCTCACTGTCCTTCGTGTGCTTCAACCCTAGTTGCTGCCATCTTTAGCTATCGCCATCAGGTCGAGTCGTCGCATCAATCTTGCTTCTTATTCCGCTGCGCCTCTGGTGCTCCAAAAGTACCACGCCTCGCAAGCATCCGATCCGTGACAAATATAGAATTTTACATACATCGATCCTATATTCCATAAAGGAATGTACATGTATTCTAGATCGAACAAAAATGTAAAAACCTAATAACTAATACAGCTCATGCTGTATTTAATTACATACAATTATTCACACATAATAAAATACCCTTGACATGTCCAAGGGTCCAATCACACACAATATCTATATGCCATAATAGTTAGAGCCTGCAACCACAAAGTTAGCACATCCTACTATTATCCTGCCTAAATTATGTATGACATGTGCATAACCTAATTTGAAAACTAAACACACAGAGGCAAACCCTAGCTCTGATACCAATTGTTGGTTAGTCCTAGGAAAACGTACCGGTTCCACTGTACAAAAATTTTTGTACAAGTGTCGAACATTTTCTTAAATAACCTATTGTGTTCTTTAGAAGTTAAATTAGGAATCGCAGACGGAACTTAACATCATTGATTCCAAATTTAACTTATATGTTCTTAATGGTTTAGATTTGAATCGCAAGCAGAACTTAACACTATTGATTCAAATCCACCTATGTTATTTATTTTATTAAATATTAATTTCCAAAATTGGCTTCCAGGACTGCATGGCGAGGCACATGGCCTTCTTGGATATGGGAGCAACCACCACCGCTTAGACAAAGCCTTTTAAGGAAAGCTAATATTTAATTTCCTTAAATAACTCTAGGTTAACCAAAAAGAACAATCGAATCACAAATTCGAAAAAGAAGAAAACACAAACTCGAAAAACTAATTCGAAAAGCTAGATCTAATGCCTCTTGTGTTTGGAATTCATACAAAAGAAATACAACTAGTATGATGCGGAAATTAATTACTAATTATACCTTCCTTTGTAAACTTTAATGACCTCTTGATCTTCTACCGTATTCCTCTTCTAACCTCGGACGTTGTGTGGGCAACGATCTACCGAGATGAGAACCACCCAAGCCCTTCTTCTTCCTTCCTAGTTTCGGCCACCAAAAGCTCCTCCAAGGATGAAGATATTCGGCCACCAAAAGCTCCTCCAAGTATGAAGATATTTGGCCACCACCAAGCTCCAAGGGATGCTAGAAACGAAGCCTTCTTTCTCTCCTTCTCCTAGCAAGAACCGGCCACCATGGACTTCCCTTAAGTTGATGTCGCCGGCCACAAAGGAGGAAGAGAAAAGAAGGAGAAGAGGAGACCCTAGGGTTGGCCACACTAAGGAAGAAAAGAGAGGAAGAAAAGAATAGAGTCGTTAGCCATGAAGGCACCTCTACCCCCTCTTTTATAATCCTTAGTCTTGGCAAATAAGGAAATTTAAATAATAACTTCCTTAATTCTTTTGCCATTAAAAGGAAAAATTTAATTAATTAAAATCAAATTTATTTTCTCAATTTCAATGGCCGACCACATTAAAATCTCCAAGCAAATAAAATTTTAAACACAAATTAAAACTTCCTTATTTGCTTCCGGAAATTTATAAAAATTTCTCCAATAATTTTTCCCTTCATGGTGGATTATAAAAAGGAAATTTTATAAATTAAAATCTTTCTTTTAAACATGTGGATAATTTTCAAAAGGAAAGTTATCTCTAAAAATTAAAATCTCTTTTCAATCTACAAATAAGGAAAGATATCAAATCTTTTCTTAATCTTTTGTAGAAACTTATAAAAGAGATATTTAATTTTTAAAATCTCTTTTAAATTTTGAATATGGTTAAAAAAGGAATGTTTTCTCAAAATTAAAATCTCCTTTCAATCTACAAATAAGGAAAGATTTCAAATCTTTTCTTAATCTTTTGTAGAAAGCTATAAAATGAAAGATTTAAATTTCAAACTTTCTTTTAAAACCATGATATCCACATAAGAAATAATTTTAATAAAAAACCTTTTTAATATGATGTGGCCGGCCACCTAAGCTTGGGCTCCAAGCTATTGGCCGGCCACCTTAAGGCTCAACCTTTAGGCTTGGCCGACCCTAAGCTTGAGCTTCAAGATTGGCTTGGCTGGCCCCTATAGGTTGGGTAAGAAGGTGGGTGTGTGGTGGGTATAAATCTCTATATACAAGAGGCTACGATAGGGACCGAGAGGAGGAATTAGTTTTGGTCTCCCGATGAAATTAAGCTTTCCGTGTTCGCCCCGAACACACAACTTAATTCCATCAATAATAATTCATTCCACTAAAGAACTATTATTGAACTACCGCACCAATCCCAAATTATATTTTGGGGTCCTTCTTATTATGAGTGTGTTAGTCTCCCTGTTTTTAAGATGTCAAATGTCCACTAATTAAGTGAGTTTCTGACAATCATTTAATTAATATCTTAGTCCAAGAGTAGTACCACTCAACCTTATCGTCATGTCGGACTAAGTCCACCTGCAGGGTTTAACATGACAATCCTTATGAGCTTCTCTTTGGGACAATCTCAACCTAGATAACTAGGACACAGATGTTAGGATGTATACTAAAAACCTAGCTTTTGGTATAAACATTTATCTAGAAATAAGAATCACATTGGTCAAATGTCTACATTTTTGATAAATGTAATTGTTCAATTAATTTATATTGTAGATAACATGGTGTGTGGTGTCACACACAGAAGATCATGTTATCGATTTCTCATAAATTATAAATAGTAGCTCACGACCAAGATGGAAAGGAAAAAACCATTGAAAGGTCGTAGTGTAATTAGATATTAGTTTATCTTAACTATATAATTACACTAGTACACTTAGAGTGTATTGAGTAGGACCATTTGAGGTCGTTTCTTTTATACTGACTTTATAAAGGAACAAAGACCTCAGTTATTATGGAAGTGTGCGCTCTTAATCCTAATATAATAACAAGCACATATATTTGATATTTATTTCTTTAATTTATCAATGGGTGAGATTTAGTTCGATAAATCAATAAGCCTGATAAGTTGGGAAATGATATCACTTATAGTGTGTGTTGTTGATTATAGAAGGAAACTGTGTCCTAGTGATCTAGGTTGAGAATGTCCCCAAGAGGAGCTCATAAGGATTGTCATGTTAAACCCTGCAGGTGGGCTTAGTCCGACATGATGATGAAGTTGAGTGGTACTACTCTTGGAGCTAGATATTATTTAAGTGAGTTGTCAGTAACTTACTTAATTAGTGGACATTCGACATCTTAAACACAGGGAGACTAACACACTCATAATAAGAAGGAGCCCAAAATGTAATTTGGGATTGGTGCGGTAGTTCAATAATAGTTCTCTAGTGGAATGAATTATTATTGATAAAATTAAGTTGTGTGTTCGGGGCGAACACGGGATACTTAATTTTATCGGGAGACCAAAACCAATTCATTCTCTCGGTCCCTATCATAGCCTCTTAATTATAGAGTACTATACCCACCTATACCCACCTTCTTACCCATCCCATAGGGGCCGGCCAAGCTAGCTTGGAGACCAAGCTAGGGCCGGCCAAAGTTTGGTTCATGGGTGCTTCAAGGTGGCCGGCCCTAGCTTGGGTTCAAGCTTGGTGTGGCCGGCCCATATTAAAATAAAAGGATTTTTATTTTTAAAAATTTTTCTTATGTGGATAACATGATTTAAAGGAGAGTTTAAAAATTTAAATCTTTCCTTTTATAAGATTCTACAAAAGATTAAGAGAAGAGCTAAATCTTTTTCCTTATTTGTAGATTAAAAGGTTGATTTTAATTTTGGTAAAAACTTTTCTATTAATCATGTTTATTATTTAAAAGAAAGTTTAAAAATTAAAAATTCTCTTTTATTAGTTTCTATAAAAGATTAAGAAAAGATTTAATATCTTTCCTTATTTGTAGATTAAAAGAGATTTTAATTTTTAGAGATAACTTTCTTTTTATCCACATGTTAAAAGAGAGATTTTAATTTATAAAATTTCCTTTTTATTAACCAATCATGAAGGGAAAAATTATTGGAGAAATTTTTTATAAATTTCCGGAAGCAAATAAGGAAGTTTTAATTTGTGTTTAAAATTTTATTTGCTTGGAAATTTTATGGTGTGGTCGACCATTGTAAATTGAAAAGAAAAATTATTTTTAATTAAATAAATTTTCCTTTTCAATGGCAAAAGAATTAAGGAAGTTTTTATTAAATTTTCCTTATTTGCCAAGACCAAGGATTATAAAAGAGGGGGTAGAGAAGGCTTCATAGTGAACAACTCTATTCTATTTTCTCCCTCTTTTTCTTCCTTGGTGTGGCCGGCCATCCTCTCCTCCTCTCTTCTCTTTGATGGCCGAACCTCATCCTTCTTGTGGAGATTCATATGGTGGCCGGATCTGTAGGACCGTTAGATTCGATAGAGGGGGGGTGAATATCGATTCGAAAAATAAGAGTTTAAACGCAGCGGAAAAATAAAATAGACACAATGGTTTTACTTCGTTCGGAGTCTGTGACGACTCCTACTCGAAGGCCCGTGGTCCTTGACCACTTTTGTTGGGCAATCACTAGCAATTCGAAATGATGATTACAAAAGAACCGTACAGAGAATGCTAATGAAAACTAAAAACAAATACCGACAAACAAGAAAAGAACGGAGCATAGTGTCGGAGCTTTGTTGGCGTCGCACTGAATGTCGAGCAGCAAGACCAGCAGCAGAAGAGTTCTCAGCTTGATTGATTGATCTGGAGCTCCTGTCTGGGGCTTCTTTTATATGCTGTTCCGGGCGCCTGGATTCCTTCCGGGCGCCTGGAATGTGACGAAACTGCTCAAATCGAGATGCTCCACGTGGCGACGACTTGGCTGGATAGAATTCGCCTTCCGGGCGCCCGGACCTCCGGGCGCCCGGATTCCCTCCGGGCGCCCGGACCACCTTGTTCCAGAAAACTCCCTTTTCCTGTAAAACAAAGTTAGTCCGAGGCAAATATACATCCTGTAAAACAGATTGTTAGCACAATTAAAGTTCAACAGATGGATAAAAAGAGTATGACTTAGATTCCGTCTTTCCGAGACCGGAATCTAGCCACGATCTCGACTTAGACATCCGAAATGGATCTAAGCCGGATCGACGCCTAATGTCCCCTTCCCGAGAACGCGTCCTCACAGTCACTCACCTCCAGTGACTTACCTCACTTACCTGCCAGACGTCCGGTCAGCCCGTCGTCCCGTCTGGACTTCTTGCCAAGCGTTCGGTCAGCCCGTCGACCCGCTTGGACTTCTCGCCAGCTATCCGGTCAGCCCGTCGACCTAGCTGGACTTCTCGCCAAGCGTCCGGTCAGCCCGTCGACCCGCTTGGACTTCTCGCCAGCTATCCGGTCAGCCCGTCGACCTAGCTGGACTTCGTGCCAGACATCCGGTCAGCCCGTCGACCTGTCTGGACTTCTCCTGCACACTCGATCAAAGTGTCAGACAACAATAAGACTAACTTAACCTATTTATCATTCATCAAAACCTTGGTTAAATCGTTAGTGCTAACCGCACCAACAGGATCAAGTTTAGAGAAGAAGAAGAAGAAGGAGAGAAAGAAAGTTTTGTTTCTAGCATCCCTTGGAGCATGGTGGTGGTGGCCGAACCTCTTCATCCTAGGAGAAGTTTTGATGGCCGAAACTTGTAAGGAAGAAGAAGGTGCTTGGTGGTTCTCATCTCGGAAGATCGTTGCCCACACAACGTCCGAGGTTAGAAGAGGAATACGGTAGAAGATCAAGAGGTCTTTCTAAAAGGTATAACTAGTATTTTTCCTTTCCGCATCATACTAGTTATTTTTGGAAATAATACCAAATACAAGAGGCATGTGATTCTAGTATTTCGAATTTGTTTTCGATGTTGTGTTCTTTTATTTTTTTTTCTTTTCCTTGTGATTTGATTGTTCTTTTCGGTTGACCTAAAGTTATTTAAGGAAATTAAATATTAACTTTCCTTAAAAGGCTTTGTCTAGTCGGTGGTGGTTGTTCCCATATCCAAGAAGGCCATGTGCCTCGCCACGTCAGTACTGGAAGCCAATTTTGGAAATTAATATTTAATGAAATTAATAACCTAGGTGATTTGGATCGAACGTGTTAAGTTCCGCAGGAGATTCGAGTCTAAACCTAAAAGAACAAATAGATTAAACTTTGGATCAAATGTGTTAAGTTCCGCAAGCGATCCAAGTTTAATTTAAAAGAACACATGGTAGCAAGGAAAAGGTTTAGACCTTTGTACAAAATTTTTGTACAGTGGAACAATTAGGTTTTCCGAGTAGCAACCAACAACAGATTCCTTCTATAATCAACAACACACACTATAAGTAACATCATTTCCCAACTTATTGGATATTTTGATTTATCGAACTAAATCTCACCCTTTGATAAGTCAAAGAAATAAATATTAAATACATGTGCTTGTTATTATATTAGGATTAAGAGCACACACTTCCATAATAACTAAGGTCTAGTTCTTTTATTAAATCAGTATAAAAAAAACTTACCTTAAATGGTCCTGCTCAATATACTTAGAGTGTACTAGTGTAATCTATTAGTCAAGATAAACTAATACCTAATTACACTACGACCACTCCAATGGTTTGTTCCTTTCCATCTTAGTCGTGAGCTACTGTTTATAATTTATAAAGAACCGATAACACAATCTTCTGTGTGTGACACTACACACTATGTTATCTACAATATAAATTAATTGAACATCTACATTTGGTATATATAAATGTAAACACTTGACCAATGTGATTCTTATAAAAGTTTATACAAAATCTAGGCATTTAGTATATACTCCAACACATTCTATTTTAGATAACATTCATAATAATTTGGATTCAACTAATAAATTGCTTACGAATGATGATAGCATGAAGGATGAACAATTTAAGAAACTGCAGGAGTGTTTCAAAAGTGAAAAAGAGTTATGTATCAAAATTTCTAAATTCATGAACTCTTATAGGGTTCAAATGGAGTTTAATGAAGATTTTCGAGGTTTTATGAGATATTTACAAGATGATCTAGACAAATTGTTTGAATATCATAAATTTTTTAGGGATGAAGTACAATGGTTCATTGATTTTTTTTCTTTTCTCCTTTCTGAGTTTCCCGAACTCCCTCCTCTACCACCATTTTGATTTCATCGGGATGATGAAAATTTTATGTCTGGGGGGGGGTGTTTGCAATCTGAAAATTTTTCATTTTCTTTTACATTTTCAGTTGTTCTGCATTTTATTTTGGTTTGCTTGCATTCAATTTTTGCTTCTGTCTTGCATTTTTCTTTGCTTTGTTTGCTAGATTTGGTTTGGACTATCACTTGACTGTCTTTTAAAATATTGTGGCATATTGAGAACATCATTCCTCACTACTGTTGACTTGTCTACAAGTAAAATTGTTTGCACGTTTATATCTTGATTTATGATGTTGTGGATATAATTCTAGTATGTTTAGTGTACCTCTTTTCTCTATCTTAAGTAGCATGATATAAGCTAAGTATTGTATGGAAATAAATTTGAGTTTTGGCTTAACCTTAAGGATTCTATTATCACTTTACTTGAACTTGAATAGTTGATATCATTGGAATAGTCATGATTCATCATATTTATTTAGTAATTAGTTTCTATGATGATTTCTCAAACTACATCTTGGTTGCTGGATGATGCTCGAGTCATGTAAGCTCATTTGGAAAAGTTAAAATATCCCAACATTTACACTTATATGCATTTGTGTCAAGTGTTGCATCTTGCAATCACTAAATCAAAATAAAGAAAATAAAAAAAATGAATAAGGGATATAAAAAAATAGTTGTTAAGAGTAGAAACTAGCAAGTTGCCCCTTTGAGACCGAGTTAGGTTACAGGGGAAATGACTCCTTTGTTTCTCTTGATATCAAGCACGCCTTTGAGACCTTGGGTGGATTAAGGAATATGAACCAAGTGTGTGGCAGGTAAGTGTCTATCATCGGGAACATTAGGAACTCAATTGGATGACGACTTGACTAGGATAAAGATTTTAATTTGAAGAGTTTTGATCGCTTATTGTACCGTGCACAAAAAACTTATGCTTGGCCATACTTGAGTTATTTCTATGATCATGCTTATCAATGAAACTTATAGATAGAGTAGGAAAGTGCACTAGGGATTATGATGCATGATAGAGCACATGAGTTTAAATTGCGGCATTTTGCTTGAGGACAAGTAAAGATTTAAATCTAGGGGTGTGATGTGCATAGATTATATACACTTACTTAGCATGTTTTGATGCACATTCATATATTTTACGCATGCTTTGTCTATCCACTTTCATACTCTTTGTCTTACTTTTAGTATAATTACTCTTCTTTGTTTGGAGATCTGCTCTTGTGTATTTTCTGTTTACAGGAGTCAAATTTGGAGAGGAAATGATGTTCGTGGTCAATCCCGTCAACAAGTGAAGAAAGACAGCACTGGCCATGTGAGCCACACGACCATGCCAAAGAAGCAAGGAGGAAAATGACTTTGGTCGTGTGGTGCAGATAGCCCATGTAGCTTCACCAGAGGAGGAGCATGACATGGCTGTGTGGATCCACACAACCGTATCACCCCAGCAGCATATCTAGTGTTGGGTTTTCGGGCCGCGAAAATCACTTTTTCGCGTCGCGGAAACCCAGAATCACCCTAGCCAATGGATCTCGTGCGAAGAGTATAGAATGAAAATTTACGAGTACGAGTTTACAACTTAGATCTACTCCTAGACCTACATGAAGAAAGATTTATACCTTCGATGCGAAGCCCTTCACAATCCCGCTTGTCCTCGGTTCGCCGGATCTCGAAAGTGTCAAAGTAGACACTTCTCTATGTGTATCCACACAAGCAAGAGATGGAGAAAAAATCTCTAAGGATGTGCTAGCAACCTTAGAGATTAGTAGGGAGGAGAGGGAGAGCAAGAAGAAAACTGAAGAGGAAGAAGAAGATGGAGTTACAACCACTTGAATGAAAAATCAATTTTTTCATTCCACCTCAAAGTGGCCGGCCACTTCAAGGCATGTAACCCCCATGGAATATCAAGAGTCAAGTCTCTTGATCTCCTCCATGAGGTGGCATTTGGTCAAGTCAAACTTGACCAAATGAAGAAGCCTTGATGATGTGGCATTGGTCAAGTCAAAGTCAAGTCAAAACTTGACTCTTCATCTTCCTACTTAAATCAAGTCAAACTTGACCACTTCTCTCCCTTGGTTGATATAATCTAACCATTGGTTCAAGTCAATTTTAATTTAATGAATCTCTATTCATTGAATTAAATTAATTAAATGAGTCTAAGTCTAAATTAGACTCACTTAACACATGAACCAAATTGAGTCCAACTCAATTAGCCTACTTTGGATTACTCTTAATCCAATTTGGTTCATCATATGAACGTAATCATTTAGGTTCATCTAATGAACCTAATCTCCATCTAATTGCCCTTAGTGTGTGACCTTATAGGTTCTTGTAACATTGGCAATACCCCTAAACCCATTTAGGAACATAAGTAATGAGCGGTATCTAGCAACACATCATTACTACCCAATATTACAAGAATGTTGAGATCCAACATCACCTTGTGACTACTAATTGTGACTCCTCACAAAATATGACAAGTGTCCTTCTATCCTAGACATCTAGATTAATCAATGTGAGGCATAGACCGTGTCATCCTCTAATCAATCTAAATCTTGAACTCCAAGTAGACTCACTCAATCAAATGAGCTCAATATCCTATATTGACTCATTTGGGCATGACCATGCACTTCGTGGTCTCACTCTATCAAGAATATCGATGTCGCTCCCGTCATATAGGAGGGATAGATCCCATCTACATCACTCACATCCCTCTGCATAATTCGTTACATACCCAGTAATCGCCTTTATAGTCCACCCAGTTACGGGTGACGTTTGACGAAACCAAAGTACATAACTCCTTATGTAGGGATCCATGGTGACTTCAGGTCTAAGGACTAGTAGTCATACTAATAGCCACATGAGAAAGTATATGACACTCATATAATGATCCATGATACTTTCTCATGGCGGGTCATTCAGTATACATTCTCCAATGCATACCCATGTGTCAACTTGATATCTCTATATACATGACTTGTGAGATCAAGTCATCGAGTTGACCTACATGCTAGTCTTATTGCATTAACATTGTCCCTGAATGTTAATACTCGACTAGGAATGATTAATAGTAGTGTTTCCTATATCATCTCACTATCGGTTCAACTAACCGATTGATATAGGTGAGAACCGTCTACTCAAGGACGTTATTATACTTAGTTTATTTGGCACCAATACAAGTAAGTATAATAACCAAAAAACAAATGCCTTTATTTATATAAAATATGATACAACAAGTCTAAAATACAATCATCAAATGATTGGCTCTAGGGCTCTAGCTAACAATCTCCCACTAGCACTAGTGCCAATCAGTGTAGGCTTTAAGCCCCAATGACCTAGTGTGACCATCATGCTTCCTCTGTGCCAAAGCCTTGGTCAAGGGATCTACGATGTTAGCCTCTGTAGGTACTCTGCAAATCTTCACATCTCCTCTCTCGATGATCTCTCGAATGAGATGGAAGCGCCGTAGTATGTGTTTAGTCCGCTGGTGTGAGCGAGGTTCCTTCGCCTGTGCTATAGCTCCATTATTGTCACAATAGAGCTCAATGGGGTCAGCAATGCTAGGAACCACCCCAAGTTAAGTGATGAACTTGCGGATCCAAACTGCCTCCTTTGCTGCATCTGATGCGGCAATGTACTCGGCTTCTGTTGTAGAATCAGCTACTGTATCCTGCTTCGAACTCTTCCAGCTGACAGCACCACCATTAATGCAAAATACGAACCCCGACTGTGATCTATAGTCATTCTGGTCGGTCTGGAAGCTAGCATCACTGTAACCCTTTACAGCTAGCTCATCATCGCCTCCATATATCAAGAAATATTCTTTAGTCCTTCTTAAGTACTTAAGAATATTCTTGACCGCTATCCAGTGACTTTCACCTGGATCTGACTGGTATCTGCTCGTCATGCTCAAAGCATACGAGACATCAGGTCGAGTACATAGCATGGCGTACATGATCGATTCTATGGCTGAGGCATAAGGGATCTGATCGATGCAGTCTCTCTCCTCTCTAGAAGAGTGACCTTGAGTCTTCGAAAGACTCACGCCATGTGACATCGGCAGAAATTCCTTTTTGGAGTTCTGCATGGAAAACCGTAGGAGTACCTTGTCAATGTATGTACTCTGACTTAGGCCAAACAATCTCTTAGATCTATCTCTATAGATATGTATCCCTAGAATGCGGGATGCCTCACCTAAGTCCTTCATTGAGAAGCAACTCCCTAGCCATGTCTTGATAGACTGAAGCTTAGGGATGTCCTTCCCAATGAGCAGTATGTCATCCACATACAATATGAGGAAGACAACTATGTCTCCTACAACCTTCTTGTAGACACAAGGTTCATCTTCGTTCTTGATGAAACCAAACTGTTTGATTGCATCATCGAATCGAAGATTCTAGCTCTGAGAAGCTTGCTTTAGTCCATAAATGGACCTATCAGCTTGCATACTCTGCTAGTATGCTGTGGATCTACAAAACCCTCAGGTTGTGTCATGTACACATCCTCGAGTAGGTTTCCATTCAGAAACGCGGTTTTGACATCCATCTACCATATCTCATAGTCATGGTAGGCTGCAATAGCAAGCATGATCCGAATGAACTTAAACATCGCTACTGGAGAAAAGGTTTCATCATAGTCAATACCATGAATCTGCTTGAAACCTTTAGCTACCAAGTGACCCTTATAGATAAGTCCATCCATGTCAGTCTTTCTCTTAAAGACCCACTTACACCCAATGGGTTTTACCCCTTCAGGTGGATCAACCAAAGTCCATACTTGGTTGGTGTACATGGATTCCATTTCGGATCTCATGGCCTCTAACCATTTCTCAGAATCTGGTCTCATCATAGCTTCCTGATAGGTGGTAGGCTCATCCTCTATGAGCACAATGTCATCATGGTCAGACAAGAGAAATGAGTATCTCTCAGGCTGATGACGTACCCTATCAGACCTGCGAAGAGGTATGTCTACTTGAACTGGTTGTTGTTCCTCAACTCCTTGTGGAACAACATCATCCACAACACTTTATGGTTCCAGTTCAATTTCCATCGAGGCATCAGTGCTATTGTTCGCATCTTGAACTTCTTCAAGAGCGAACGCGCTCCCACTAGTCTTTCTAGAAACAAAGTCCCTTTCTAGAAAGACCTCAGTCTTTGCCACAACTACCTTGTGCTGACTGGGAATGTAGAAGTAATATCCCTTAGTTTCCTTGGGATATCCAATAAAATAGCACTTGTCGGATTTGGGTCCTAATTTGTCTGAGACTTGACGTCGAATGTAAGCCTCACAATCCCAAATTCTCATGAAAGACACCTGGGCATCTCTCCCAGTCCATATCCTATATGGTGTCTTTATCACGGCCTTGGATGGAACTCGGTTAAGTATAAAAGCTGCCGTGTCTAGAGCATAGCCCCAAAGGTATGTCGGAAGATCTGTGTGACTCATCATTGATCGTACCATATCTAATAGGGTTTGATTCCTCCTTTTGGATACATCATTCCACTGTGGTGTTCCAGGAGGAGTGAGTTGGGATAGAATCCCACACTCAACTAGATAGTCACGGAACTCATGGCTAAGGTATTCTCCACCTCGATTGGATCGAAGTATCTTAATACTCTTACCAAGCTGGTTCTGTACTTCATTCTTGAATTCTTTGAACTTTTCAAAGGATTCAGACTTATGTGTCATCAAGTACACATAACCCTATCTACTGAAGTCATCAGTAAATGTGATGAAGTATCTATAACCGCCTCTAGCAGTAACATTGAAAGGGCCACATACATCACTATGTATGAGTCCTAACAAATCAGTTGCTCTCTTGCTGTGCCCACTAAAGGGAGTCTTGGTCATCTTGCCTCGTAGGCATGACTCGCATATCTCATATGATTCAAAATCAAATGAGTCCAACAAACCATCCTTATGGAGCTGGGATAAGCGCTTGTCATTTATATGACCTAAGCGATAGTGCCAGAGGTAGGTTTGGTTCATGTCATTTGACTTGAACCTCTTGGTATTTATGTTATAGATAGGTCTCTCAAGGTCTAGAATATAGAGTCCATTTATCAGAGGTGCACTATAATAGAACATATCGTTTAAATAGACGGAACAACATTTGTTCTTTATTGTAAACGAGAAACCTTTCTTGTCCAAATAAGAAACTGATATAATGTTCTTAGTTAATGCAGGCACATAACAACAATCGACTAACTCTAGTACAAGCCCAGAGGGCAAAGATAGAAAGTAAGTCCCTACAGCAACAGCAGCAACCCGTGCTCCATTGCCTACTCGTAGGTCCACCTCGCCCTTTGTTAATGCCCTGCTATTTCTCAGCGCCTGCACATTAGTACAAATGTGAGAAGCACATCCAGTATCTAATACCCATGATGTAGAAATAGATAGTTTGACTTCTATAACATATATACCTGAAGTGGAAGTCTCACTTCGCTTCTTCTTAAGATCCTCCAAGTATACTTTGCAGTTCCTCTTCCAGTGTCCGGTCTGACCGCAGTGGAAGCAGGTAGCATCCTTGGCGACCCCTCCTTTAGGCTTCAGTGCCTTGCCTTTGCCCTTGGCTTGAGACTTTCCCTTGCCTTTGGGCTTGCCTTTGCCCTTATGTTTATGAACCATCAGAACAGTGTTAGGCTTAGCCTTCTTAAGGTTCAGCTCAGCAGTTCGCAACATACTAAGCAGCTCGGGCAGTGGCTTGTCAATCTCGTTCATATTGTAGTTTAGAACGAATTGACTGTAGCTATCCGGCAAGGATTGCAAGATCAGGTCAGTGGCCAGCTCTTGGCCAAGTGAGAACCCCAACCTTTGTAGGTTCTCTATGTACCCAATCATTTTGAGTACATATGGGCCTACAGGAGCCCCGTCTGACATCTTGCACTGAAACAGTGCCCTTGAGATCTCAAATCTCTCATGCCTCGCTTGACCTTGATACAGTTGACGAAGATGTTCTGCCATATCATAAGCGCCCATTAACTCATGTTGCTTCTGAAGCTCAGAGTTCATGGTCGCAAGCATTAGACAAGACACATCTAATGCGTCATCTTGATGCTTCTTGAAAGCATCTCGGTCAGCTCGCGGGGCAGTGGTAGGAGGAGCCTCCGGAATAGGCTGCTCCAGAACGTACAGTTTACATTCTTGGGTGAGAACTATTCTCAGGTTCCTGTACCAGTCCAGGAAGTTTGCTCCGTTGAGCTTCCTTCTCAAGGATAGATCGCAGGGAGAAGGTGTTCGTGTTCGACGTCATGGTAATCTACAACAGAAAAGCAGAAATAAATATCATATTCTTAATCATTTAATTAGGACTTTAACTAAATGATGCTCCCACTGAATTCTTTAATTCATGTGGGACAAGATCCACATCATACTAACCCTTGAGTTAGCTTTGGCTAATACGCCCAAGACTTAGTATGATCGGTAGGTAACGATTACCAATTACATCTCTATGCAACTCTTGTTTATAGAATCAAAATCCGTATTTATATTAAAACTCGAGTTAGCTTTGGCTAATACGCCCAAGAATTAATATATATGTGATTTTGACCTAACTTTCCAACCGTTGGAAGAATGCCTATAGTTATACTCGATCCAACCCAGTTAACTAGGAATACTCAATCTAATTGAGTTGTACTCACCCATGCGTTGATAGGTGGGACCAAGATTGTCCCTCCGTACCCTACCAAGATAGTATGTGTTGCTCTGCTTTGGCAGATTCAACAACTACATGCGATCGAGGTAGTGGTAGGTATCATGGCATGGTAGACATTATGAGTTGACGTGATTTAGATCTAATCTAAATGATGATGCGTATCATATACTCGATAGATCTAATCTAATCGAAGGGTGCATCATGTGCACGACTTAGATCTAATCTAATCATTAGGCACTAATTAATTACTTAATTAACTAGCATGCATCACATACACACAAAAGTAATTAATTAAATTAATTTATGATTTAGTCATGACCCTACTACAATCTTCTCAAGCCAATGAGAAGATCGGATGGTCAACCTAAGATCAACAGCTTCTCAAGCTCCTTCCATTGACCACCTCGTGTTGCTCGTGCCCTCCTCGTAACTCCGTCTCGTGTGGACCTTCCACCGCTTCAAAATTTACATTACAATTTTAAAACTCGAGTTACATTCGAGTCTAAATCTAATTTACAACCAGAATATAAGAGAAAGGCACGACGCGCAGGTCGTGAAAATAAAAATAAAATAAAAAAAATAAATACAGCACACACATCACAAATAACGGCGCGCAGACCGTAATATGAATTACAACACAATTCCAATCTTATTGGTCTTTTTGGGCCATGACTATCACAAAATTAATATATAATTCTAAATTATATATTTTTCATAATTTTCTATAATTTTCATAATTTTTTTACAATTTTATGAGTAAATTTTTCCCGGCGGTCCCGTTTAGCGTTTTCGGGCGCAATCGCGGAATGAATCCCCTTGCGGGGCCAGGGGCAGCTCCCCTACCCGTGATCTAACCATCGCGAGGGTTCCTTTGCGATCTAATAGCGCCTAAGCCCGCTGTCCCAAAAAATTTTGGGGCGAAACATTGCTGTTTCGGAAAATTCTTCTCGGTAGTCGAAGCCTACAAGTGTCTAAACACTTGTGCTTCACTTCTACGAGAAAAATACCCATTAAAACTATAAAAACATGAATTTACAGAAAGTTTACAGATCTATATTTTTCATAAAAATATGAATCTAAACTCGTACTCGCTTCGCACGTGGCTCTGATACCACTGTTGGGTTTTTCGGGCCGCGAAAACCGCTTTTTCGCGTCGCGGAAACCCCGAATCACCCTAGCCAACGGATCTCGTGCGAAGAGTATAGAACGAAAATTTACGAGTACGAGTTTACAACTTAGATCTACTCCTAGACCTACATGAAGAAAGATTTATACCTTCGATGCGAAGCCCTTCGCAATCCCGCTTGTCCTCGGTTCGCCGGATCTCGAAAGTGTCAAAGTAGACACTTCTCTATGTGTATCCACACAAGCAAGAGATGGAGAAAAAATCTCTAAGGATGTGCTAGCAACCTTAGAGATTAGTAGGGAGGAGAGGGAGAGCAAGAAGAAAACTCAAGAGGAAGAAGAAGATGGAGTTACAACCACTTGAATGAAAAATCAATTTTTTCATTCCACCTCAAAGTGGCCGGCCACTTCAAGGCATGTAACCCCCATGGAATATCAAGAGTCAAGTCTCTTGATCTCCTCCATGAGGTGGCATTTGGTCAAGTCAAACTTGACCAAATGAAGAAGCCGTGATGATGTGACATTGGTCAAGTCAAAGTCAAGTCAAAGTCAAGTCAAAACTTGACTCTTCATCTTCCTACTTAAGTCAAGTCAAACTTGACCACTTCTCTCCCTTGGTTGATCTAATCTAACCATTGGTTCAAGTCAATTTTAATTTAATGAATCTCTATTCATTGAATTAAATTAATTAAATGAGTCTAAGTCTAAATTAGACTCACTTAACACATGAACCAAATTGAGTCCAACTCAATTAGCCTATTTTGGATTACTCTTAATCCAATTTGGTTCATCATATGAACGTAATCATTTAGGTTCATCTAATGAACCTAATCTCCATCTAATTGCCCTTAGTGTGTGACCCTATAGGTTCTTGTAACGTTGGCAATGCCCCTAAACCTATTTAGGAACATAAGTAATGAGCGGTATCTAGCAACACATCATTACTACCCAATGTTACAAGAATGTTGAGATCCAACATCACCTTGTGACTACTAATTGTGACTCCTCACAAAATATGACAAGTGTCCTTCTATCCTAGACATCTAGATTGATCAATGTGAGGCATAGACCGTGTCATCCTCTAATCAATCTAAATCTTGAACTCCAAGTAGACTCACTCAATCAAATGAGCTCAATATCCTATATTGACTCATTTATGCATGACCATGCACTTCGTGGTCTCACTCTATCAAGAATATCGATGTCACTCCCGTTATATAGGAGGGATAGATCCCATCTACATCACTCACATCCCTTTGCATAATTCGTTACATACCCAGTAATCGCCTTTATAGTCCACCCAGTTACGGGTGACGTTTGACGAAACCAAAGTACATAACTCCTTATATAGGGATCCATGGTGACTTCAGGTCTAAGGACTAGTAGTTATACTAATAGCCACATGAGAAAGTATATGACACTCATATAACGATCCATGATACTTTTTCATGGCGGGTCATTTAGTATACATTCTCCAATGCATATCCATGTGTCAACTTGATATCTCTATATCCATGACTTGTGAGATCAAGTCATCGAGTTGACCTACATGCTAGTCTTATTACATTAACATTGTCCCTGAATGTTAATACTCGACTAGGAATGATTAAGAGTAGTATTCCCTATATCATCTCACTATCGGTTCAACTAACCGATTGATATAGGTGAGAACCGTCTACTCAAGGATGTTATTATACTTAGTTTATTTGGCACCAATACAAGTAAGTATAATAACCAAAAAACAAACGCCTTTATTTATATAGAATATGATACAACAAGTCCAAAATACAATCATCGAATGATTGGCTTTAGGGCTCTAGCTAACATCTAGAACCTGACCGTGTAGATCTACACGATCGTGCAACACTTCTAGAGAGAAAGCACGTCTAGACCGTGTGTGCCACACGGTCGTGCAAGATTTCTAGAGGCCAAGATTGGCTAGGCCGTGTGAGCCACATGGTCATGTAAGCCATCCATAGATAAAGTAGGACATGACCGTGTGAAGGCCACATGACCGTGTGACCCTGCCCGAGAGTAGAATGGGTGAAGCCATGTGAAGGCCACACGGCCATGGCACGGGCCATGTGGTGCCCGTGCCCTGCTCTATATAAGGGTGTTTCTTCCTCTTTCAAAAGGGGAGGAGGTTCTCCCTTTGGGGAAATCCAATTTGGGGTTGTTCTTCACCTTCTTCGACCTTGATCCAGCGATCCAAGGCCATCTCCATCTCCGTATTGACTCCAGAAGCTAAGGATTGGTTTCGAAGATCACTCATCGTCTCTAGATAAGCATTTCTATTCTCTCTTCTCGATTGGGATTGAAATGTTTGTAATCACCTTGTCTTCGAATCTCTATCTTTGTACTATGGAGTAGATTCATTGTTCTAGGATTAAAGGAGTATTTATGGTGTGATTTGATGTAAGATCATGGATATGCCAATTTCTTATCTAGATGATGTTGGTGTGTTTTGTATCTATTTGATCTTGTGTGGATTCTTGTGTTTGGACCTAATTACCATGTTTGATTGAATGTTTGTGATGCTTGTGGATCTTGTAGAGGAATACCCTAGATCGTATGATCGAGGGACGCTAGTGACAGGCTGCCCTGCTAACGGACGTCTAGGGGGTCACCTTGAAAGGTGAAGCTAGTCTCTACAAGGAGGTGGGATAATTGAATGCGTTTAGTTCCTACACCTTTATGTGGATTGAGTGGTGATGTGTTTCTGTGTTGTATGACTGAGGGACGTTGATGATAGGTTTCCCCACTAGTGGTCTTCATAAGGATCATAACTATCTAATCGCTAGAGGTGTAGATCAAAGTCCCTTGCCGATTGTCTTCTATAGAAGAAAACTGGTAACTTCGTACAAATGCATGTCAATTGAGGATATGAATTAGAGAACCATGCTACATCAATGAATATCACAATGAAACTAAATTCTAGAACACTCACAAAACAAAATACTTCATTTACTTTCCTATTTCTATTTTCTATTTATGCTACTTGCCATAGGTGTTTTTAGTTCTTTCAAGCTTTCTATACCAAAATTCCTAATTAGTTCTTTTATATATTTACTTTAGTGTATGTAATTTCCTTCTTTAGTTTGTTTAATTTGTAGTCTTAAAAAATAGTTTAACTCTCTAACTAAACTCATTTCAAATTCATTTTCCATTAATGTTATGAATTTTTAAAAAACTTTTAAGTTGGTTGACCCAAATGCTATGTCATCTACGTATAACTAGGCTATGAATATGTTAGAGTCAATGATTTTAATAAAAAGTGTAGGGTTAATTTAACCTTCTTTAAACCATTTCAAATTTAAGAAGCTAGACAGTCTTTCATACCAAGCCTTAGGTGTCTGTTTTAATCCATATAGTATCTTTTTTAGTTTAAAAATATGGTATGGGTATTCTAGATTTTCAAAGCTTAGTGGTTGACCTACATAGACCTCTTCTTTAATTTGTCCATTTAGGAATGTAGATTTAACATCTATTTGATATAACCTGAATACTTTGTATGCTGCATAGGCTAGCAACATCCTTATGGATTCAAGCCTACCTCCTTGGGCATAAGTCTCATCGTAGTCGAGTCCTTAGACTTGACTAAATCGTTTAGCAACTAGATGAGTTTTATTCCTTATAATTTCTACTTTGTCATTTAATATATTTCTAAAGACCCACTTAGTGTTAATAGTTGACTTATGTTTGGGTGGAGGCACTAGATCCCATACTTGATTTCTTTCAAATTGACCTAACTCCTCTTGAATTGCAATTATCTAATCAAGTTCAGATAAGGCATCATCTATTGTTTTAGGTTCAATTTTAGATATTAAAGTTATTTGACTTAAATTCCTAAAAGTTGACCTAGTTTAAACTCTTAATTTAGGATTTCCTATCATTTGACTTGTTGGATGATCTGGATTTAATCAGATTATTTTTGGTTGATTTTTTCTATTTGTTCGCTTTGTGGTAGTTGGTCTTCTTCTTCTTGATTTATTGAATTAGATTGATTATTGGTTTTCTCAAGACTAATATTTTCATTATTTAAATTGTTATTTTCATCAAAAATGGCATTTGTTGTTTCTTCAATTTTTAGAGTAGATTTGTTATAAACCCTATAGGCTCTACTTGTGGATGAGTATCCAAGGAAAATTCCTTGTTAGGTGTTTGAGATAAATTTTCCTAAGTATAAAGTTTAAAATATGTACATTACATCTAAATACTTTAAAATATTTTATGCTTGGAATTTTATTAAAATAAATTTCATACGATGTTTTACATAAAAATTTATTTATTATAATTCTATGTTGGACGTAACAAACTGTATTAATGGCTTCATCCCAAAAATATTTAGGTAAATCATATTCATTTAGCATTGTTCTTATAGCTTCTTGTAAGGTCCTATTTTTACTTTCTACTAGTCCATTTTGTTGTGGGGTCTTGGGGCATGAAAATTCATGTTGGTAACCATTTTCTAGATACAAGTTTGTAAAATTTTGATTTTTAAACTCTCCTCCAATATCACTTCTAATTTCCTTGATTTTGATTTCTTTTTCATTATCTATTTGTTTGTAGAAATTACTAAATATTTTAAAAGTTTCATTTTTATGAGTTAAAATTTTTATCAAAGTATATTTGGAATAATCATCTATTATAACTAAACAGTAAAGACTTCCATTTAATGATTTAACTCCATGAGAGTTGAATAGGTCCAAGTGTAATAATTCAAGTATTTTATTTGTTCTGTTTTGGTTAGTTAGTTTATGAGTTGATTTAATTTATTTTTCTTATTGACAAGAGCTACAAATTTTATTTTTAGAATTTCTTAATTTAGGTAGACCTATAACTAACCCATTTGTGTTTAATTTTAGTAAATTTCTAACATGGGTATATGCTAGTCTCTTATACCACAACCATGTTTCTTCATGTTGTATCAAAAGACACTTGGGTGAGATTTTTTGTAGATTTATTGAGTAAATATTTTTATCTCTAAATCCTTTCAATAATATGTTTGTTGATTTAATGTAACTTATTAGGCATTCAGATGATAAAAATTTTACTTTAAATCCAAAATCATATAATTGACTTATACTAAGAAAATTATAATAAAAATGTTCAACAAGCAATACCTTCCTAATTGATGTATTTGACTGTAATTGAATTTCTCCTGTACTAATTACCTTTAGTTTGTTATTATTTCACTGCAACAAAAATGTTAAAAGACAACACCCCAAAGACAAAAGTTTTAAGAGAAACCGTTGCAAATTTGCTCAAAGACAACGATTTTTGGCACAATCGTTGTCTTTGAACTCCCCATTAAATATAAAAGACAATGGTTTTGTGAAAACTGTTGTCATTGAGCAACTTCTTTTTAAATCAACAACACTTTTTACACTGGTTTCTAAAATTGTTGTCTTTAAGCGCGTTTTTGGGGGCTACGATAATAGTTTTGATAAAACTGTTGTATTTGACTTTGGACATTTTCCCTCGCAGTTTTGATTTCCCTCTCCTGAATATCTTTTCAGCGCCGTGTTTTCCTCTTCGCGTTCCCGAACCCTAGCCAATTTTATTTCCCTCTCCTCATACAATCTCTTCACACCATCCTGTCGATCGCACGACAGTAAGGGGTGCCGCCTCCGCTGGATCTTCCTCCACGACGATGTGCTCTCCTCTCGTCAAGTTGCTAATTTGGTTCTTGTTCATTTCTTCGATCCATTCACTTTTCCCCTTTAGGCTTCGAATTTTCCATCGTTTTCAGCGGTAAAAATCTCAACTTGTTTACATCTTTTTTCCCAGATCCTTAGATGGGAGCTCAACACAGCAAGAGGCCGCACAACCTAGCTGTTGTAGATGCTAGCGTCGACGAAGGAGATGGCCAATCATTCAAATATATACCTTCTTCAGTCTGCTCTTGTCACCAATCAATGGAGTAGTAGATTGTTGGCTACGAATTAATGTCGCTTTGCAGCAAGTGACGGTGATCAGACTTGGCAAGTAAACAGTCACTGGGTCGCCCGATGGCTTTTTGACCCGCCCCTTTGCGAACACTAACCTCAGGAGCGGTCGGGTCACATGCCCTGGTTGCGCTCGCGAGGGTTCTGTGATCCGGCTAGCGGTGGCGGAAGGAATAGCGGGCGGCGGTAGTGACAAGATCGGCTACGTGTTCAAGGTGGGTTGATAGGGGACTCTGTGGCCGGGAAGCAGATCCTGGCGCGATTCGCATACAACGAGTTCAGCCTTATGCTAAGGTTCAGACACGGACGCTCGTCACCCAGCACAAGAGTGTCAAGGCCCAGATCTAGGATCGCTGGCCAAGAGAGGTACTTACCCTAAAACTCTAGCTCTTTTCATTCCAAATCCTAGTTTCTTTTTTTCCTTTTGTGATCTAGGTTACACTGTTCTTCCTTTTGCTCTTTGATTTGTGCCATTGGTTTTATTTGCCTTCTACTACAATGTTCACTTTGATCATTTTGTTCGTCCAGATAAAAAAAAGTTATTTTTTCAACTCTTTGGAATCTAATTAGACGCTTCTTGATAGTACTTGGAAAAAAGGTAAACTGAAATCGAATCGAAAAAGGATGTTCATCAAAGCCAATATCCTAAACAAATCATATGAAGCAGATTTGATGTGCGTAATCAAAGTCTAACCTTTTGAAGTCCATTGAGCTTGTTCCTGTGCCCATCAAGTTCACTAGTTTTTTTAAGAAACTTATTTTGTTCTTTAGATATTCAAAGAGGGAAGATACAACTAACGATCTAAACACAACAATTGAGGTCATTTCTTGTGCATAACAAGTACCTTTATTGGGACTCTTTAGTGTGCTAGAATTTCTTTTGCTGTCTTAGTTGGTTACATTTGATGTTTGCAGACTGGTGATCTGGAGGGAATTGAAAAGTATAGCAAAAGGACTGTCAAGGTAATCTTTGATATTGCTATTTTATTGGAAATTACCATGAGGATCTTATTGATTATGATGCAATCAGCATGAAGTTAGCATGCTGATTATCTGTTTTCTTCATATGTAACATAGAGTTTCTTTAAATATATTTTGAACTTTCAAATTACTTTCTTGAAGAATTTGATTCCAGTAGTTGACTGTAGAGTTTTTTCATAGGTAACCAAGCAACATAATGAAGATTGTAAACATGACACAGCTTTGCTTTCTCTTGCAAACATTTCCTAAAGCTGCATGCAATTGCTTATAACAAAATGATTAAAAAACTGCTGAGGTTGCAGTTCACGTAGTAATTTATGATAACGTCTAATGTACATTTGATGGGGCTTCATTCAGCTCTCAAGACCATTACATCTCATGTGAATTTGTGCAGCATAAAAGTACTGGAGAGTTGAGCTTCTTGACATGTTTTATGAATTTTGCTGGCTCTATAGGTATGTTCTCTCATGTGATTCTTAAAAAGAGATTTAACCATTTAATTCTTTTGTGTCATCTTTCATTTAATTCATGTGGGGCAATTCCTTAGCAAATGTGATTTTGTCAACCTTTTGGAAAATGCATCTTACTGCAAACTAGTGTGTGTGTGTGAAGATTTAAAGATTAACAAATATTTGTTCAGTCTAGAAAATGATGTTCACTGAGAATCTCATGGACTACCAGATCCTCAACTTCTTGATAGTTCTTGTGCTATTGCTCATGTTCTATTGTGAAACTTTTATACACAATATACTTTTTCTTTATCTTGCCGTGAGAGTCTTCACCAGCATTCAGGAAAATGCTCTAGTTAGTGGTATCTCACTGCTGCTTGTTATTAATCCTAGTGGCTAGTTGCTTGGATGTAGATGCTCCTTTCATCTTCTTACCTAAGTAGTCAATCTATCTGGTATACCTGTAATCAACATAATGACACTCTAATATGGATTAGTCCTATTTTGTGCACAATCTAATTATCATTGGTGACTAGTCATTTAGGTGGAGAAGCTCCAGTTCTTACACTCTAGATCATTTTGTCTCCTTGGCTCAAGCCACATCGGAAGAGTAGTTAAAAAAATTACAAGGGCAACAACTAAGCTGTAGCTCAGACACATTGTAGTACTTTCTCGTCTTCAATTTGTTGCCTTTAATTCATGCTAAGTCATTATGGGTTCTGTCATCAACATTGTGATAAATGGCACAATATTAGGCCAAATAGTTTTATCCCAAATATCGGAGGCGGAAAAGGAGAAGAAAGATAATTAGACCAAAGAGCATCTTCAGCTAACATGCCCCTTCTCTTTGTTAGGAGATCACACTCAAATGGACAATGGTGCTACTAAAATGTTTGTTGTCTGCCAAATCCCCTAAATTTCGATGAGAACTCATCTCACCACTTATTGCTCGATTGGAGACATCTCTTACTTATCGGTTATTGTTACTTTGTTTCAAAGCTTTCCAAAATGTCCAACTTTATGTGCCTCACATATTACAATAAAATGTATCATGTTATTTCTACTCCCTGTGATGGAATTTGAAGTTTCAAAGGTATATTTATTCTGCTTATTGCTAATTGAATTACTGTATTTATTCTCATCCTTATTTTTCAAGTTCTTGAAGAGCTAAGACTCACTATGGATCAATTCATTGATTTGTGTATTCTCTCTGGATGTGATTATTGTGATAGCATTAAAGGTAAACTTTCTTATGAGATATTGTATATTCAACAAGTTTAACATACAAGGCTAGTATTCTACTGCTTACTGTTTACGAAATTCGATAACTAATGTTCATTCAAATATCTAGTATGATAATGCTTGTGTAGTTGAATATGGTGTCAGTGCTGTAACGGTTCCATGTCTATGTTACTTGGACTTGATATTGTGACGACCCCACCCTCCTCTTACTAGTCTGTGAGGGTGAGACGTTACTTAACTATAAACTTTAAACTTTACTAGTGTTGCTCACATGTTGATAGTAATATTTAGAACTCTCAAAAAACTTGAAACTTGAAATTAAGTAGCAACTGAAAACATAAGTGACTCATCTCAACATTTTACTCAAGCATTGGTTCACAATTAAAAACAAGTATCAATCTGCACATGCATGCTACAACTATACGACTCAAATAATGGGACTAATGTGCACAGAAATTTAAATAGAAGAATTCTAAAAACATAAAAACATTCTATGAACCCAACCAGCACCACTAAAGAATAATTCCAACAATGCAAGAAGGACTTAATCCACCTAAATTTCACTAACAGTCTAAATACAAAAAAAAAAGAAAAATCTTAATAAATTCTTTAGCAAGGTCCCAAGGCTTCCATAGTCCAAACATCACACATCCATCCCGCACCTCCTTGTCGCCTTCCTTCACTATAGCTTTACTTTTCCTTTATCTGCAGTAAGAGGAACTGCAACTATAAGCAGATGCTTAGTAAGCGCTGTCTACTCACAAAGCTCAATGTGCATGTACATATATCTATAACAAAAACTAAACTGAATGCTTACTGAAAATCTAAAACTGAAATGCTAAAGGAAAATCTGAAGCTAAAATACTAAATGCAAATCTGCATTGAAATACTTAACAAAAATCTGCACTTAAATGTTAAACAAAATCTGCACTGAAATGCTAAACTACACAACTAAAAGATTTAAAACTGCATGTCAAAGATTTAATAACAAAAAGGGTCTGCCAGCATGTTAAACAATTGATAACAAAAAGGATCTAATTAAGCCACAGAAATCCAACAGAACACTCCCAAAACTAAAGCTTTTTCGTGCATATTGTGTAGTACAAACCAAAACTGCACACCAAGCTCCAAAGCAAACTAAACTGCACAGCAAGCTCCAAAGCAAACTAAACTGCACAGCAAGCTCCAAAGCAAACTAAACTGCACAGCAAGCTCCCAAAACAAACTAAACTTACTGGAATTTACATACCTATGTAAAGCTTGTTTTATTTGTTCTAAGCTTATACTTTTAATACTTCAAAATAATTATAAGCTTCTCTTGGGCCCAGGCGTAGTACCAAAGCGCGCTCCCTAATAGAGACTGGGGTGGCCAACCACCAGTCCTACTAGGGTGAAGACCTTGGTCTTAACAGGGCCAAGACCTCGGAACAGGTCACCTGGATTTGTTTAACGACAACCTCGGAAGTCGGGTACTAGCCTCTTCAAATAAAATACTTGTTACTTGTTAATACTTCTAATAAAAAGAATACCTTGGAAATTAAACAGCAAGCTAAAAAGAAAAAGGCTATTCATATCCAATGCATAGCACAAACCGAAAACAAGTTGTAAGGGCTATTCGTGCCCCTTTCATAGCACAACTCAAAACTGCACGGCAAGCTCAAAGAGACTGTTCGTGCCTCTTTCACAGCACAACCCGAACTACACAGCAACTCCAAAGGGAGCTGCTCGTGCCCCTTTTACAGCACAACCCAAATTGCACATTAAGGTCAAAACAAAAAAACTAACGCAAAATATGAAATACCATTTACAAGGCCTGAAGAAATCCAAATCCCATGCTTAGCCTATACCATTTATTTTCTTTCTTTGTGATTCACGGCAGCAAGCTTCAAAAATAATCCTCCTTACAGCATGCTTCGGAAATCAAGAGGAAACAAGAATCCAAGAGCTACTCCTACTGCAGGTGAGAAGCACTTACCTTTGTTCTTGGACTTACAACCGAAATCGGCTTCTAGGGTTTCGGAGAGCTCGAAATTTCCGGCGACTCCTCGCGTCTACGCGTTCTCCTCGACGAGAGGATCGTGAGGATGTGAAAAACCCTCGGATTGATCCTTGGCCGGTCGTTGGAGACGAAGCCCTAGCTTCCTTCTTCATTTCCGCCCAAGCAGAGAACGGCGCACGTGCAGTCAGGAGAAGGAGAAGTTTAGGTCACGGAAAAATAAAACCTCAACTCCTCTCTTAACTTATCTCTCTTTATACTTAGGTATTTTCTGTTATCTATTACTGCTTAAATTACTTTCACCCTTTATTTGATCAGCATGGCCCTGCTGGGTTCCTGGTCATCCGAAACAACTTAAGACTTTGCTTAACTAGAGGTCTCTGGTTCGAATCCTCGGCCCAACTTCTTTTTGCCTCAACTTTGTTTCTTTTGGTAAAAATATCAAACGAACTCCGAAAATTACATAAAAATACTCTAAAAATTCTTAAAAATATCTAGAATATTTCTAAAGCATTTCTAAATATTTTTTAATTACTATTATGACTCATAATGAGGAAATCTGGGTTGTTACAATTCCTACCTTATAAAAAGTTCATCCTCGAACTTAGAATAATTCTGGATATCTCTGTCTCATACTGTCCTAACGCTCCCAAGTAGTTTCCTCGCGCTTCTGATTTTGCCAAATGACCTTCACCAGTGGTACTTCTTTGTTCCTTAATCTCTTAACTTCTTTGTCCACTATCCATATAGGTCTGCTCTCATAGCTAAGATTCTCCTGAATCTGCACTGACTGAGGCTGAATCACTTGCCTAGGGTCGTGGAGAAACTTCTTCAGCATGGAGACATGAAATATATTGTATATTGTTGACATGTCTTGTGGTAAGTCCAGCTTGTAAGCTACTTTCCCAATCCTCTCTGTGATCAAGTAGGGCCCTACATAGCTGGGACTTAACTTGCCCTTTTTGCCAAATCTCATCACTCCCTTCATAGGAGCAACTTTGAGGAAGACTGAATCCCCTACTTGGAACTCAAGTGGCCTACGGCGTGTGTCAGCATAACTTTTCTGTCTGCTCTGTGCAGTCTCAATTCTCTGTCTGATCTTCTGGATAGCCTGAGTGGTTTCATCTATCATCTCAGTCTGCCTGCCTAGTTCTGATTCCATCTCTTTTCTTTCTCCAGTCTCCAGCCAGCATTTGGGTGATCTACACTTTCGGCCATACAGCACCTCGTAAGGTGCCATCCTGATAGTGGCCTGGTAGCTATTGTTGTAGGTGAATTCAGCTAAGTACAGATACTTGCACCAACTGCCCTTAAAATCTAATGCACAAGCTCGAAGCATGTCTTCTAAAATCTGGTTTACTCATTCTGTCTGTCCATCAGTCTAGGGATGGAAAGCTGTGCTGAACTTGAGTTTGGTGCCTAGTGTATTCTGAACACATTCCCAAAAATGAGAGGTGAAGCGCTCATCCCTATCAGAAACAATCGACTTCGGGACTCCATGAAGTCTGATCACTTCCTTAACATATAGCTGTGCCAACTGCTCTATAGAGTGGGACACTTTGATGGCTAGAAAATGGACAGACTTTGTCAGCCTGTCCACTATCATCCATATCACATCGTACCCATTAGTGGTTCTTGGAAGACCTGTTATAAAGTTCATGGATATTTCTTCCCACTTCCACTCTAGTATTGGGAGGGGTTGTAGGACTCCTCCTGGTCTCTGGTGCTCTGCTTTGACCCTCTGGCATGTCAGGCAGGTACAGACATATTTTGCAACATCTCTCTTGAGTCCAGACCACCAGAATCTTTGTTTCAAATCTTGATACATCTTGGTGGAACCAGGATGCATGGAGTACGGTGTACTATGAGCTTCTGCTAGAATCTTCTTTCTCAATTCCTCATCATTGGGGACACAAAGGCGGCTCCCCTGATAGAGGATTCCACTGTTTGATACCCAAAACTCTGAATCTTCTTCTTTTTGTATCCCTTGCTTGATCTTCTGGATATCTGGATCTTCACTTTGCTTTCTCTGTATATCCTCAAGCAGGGTTGACTCTAAGGTCAATGCAGAGAGTTGCCCATAAATAATTTCAACTCCAAAGTCTGACAATTCCTTCTACAGTGATAGTGCTAATGATGACAAGGGCATCAGGGTTGCACTAGATTTTTGGCTTAGTGCATCCGTCACTTTGTTAGCTTTACCTGGGTGGTAGAGGATTTCACAGTCATAATCCTTAACCAACTCTAGCCACTTGCGCTGTCTCATGTTTAAGTCTTTCTGGGTAAAGAAATACTTCAAGCTCTGATGGTCGGTGAAGATTCTGCACTGAACTCCATACAAATAATGTCGCCAGAGTTTTAGTGCAAAGACCACAGTTGCCAGCTCAAGATCATGAGTGAGGTAGTTCTTCTCATAGTCTTTGAGTTGTCTGGAAGCATAAGCTATAACCTTCCCCTCTTGCATGAGAACAGCTCCAAGGCCCATCATGGAAGCATCATTGTATATGTCAAAACTCTTGTCACTCTCTGGAACAATTAGAATGGGAGCACTGGTCAGTCTTTTCTTCAATGCTTGGAAACTTTGCTCACATTTGTCTGACCATTCAAACTTCTTGTTCTTCCTAGTTAGGGCTGTTAGTGGGGAGGCTATCTTGGAAAAGTCCTCCATGAATTTCCTGTAATACCCAGCTAAACCAAGGTACTTCTGATCTCCCTGCATTCTTGGGCCTACACTAGTTGTTGACCGCCTCTATTTTGGCAGGGTCCACCTGGGCACCTTCTTTAGAAATGATGTGACCTAGAAACGCCACCTGCTCTAACCAGAATTCGCACTTTGAGAATTTGGCATAAAGCTGCTTTTGCCGAAGGGTCTGCAGTACTATTATCAAGTGCGTGTCATGCTCCTCTGGAGTTCTTGAATAGATCAGAATGTCGTCGATGAACACGATGACAAACTTGTCAAGGTATTCTCTGAACACTCTATTCATTAAGTCCATGAAGACCGTAGGTGCATTAGTTACTCCAAAAGGCATGACTACAAACTCGTAGTGTCCATATCTGGTCCTGAAAGCTGTTCTGGGTATATCACTTTCTTTCACTTTCAGCTGGTGATATCCCAAGCGTAAATCTATCTTCGAGAAAACTGTGGCCCTCTTAGCTGATCAAAGAGATCATCTATTCTTGGAAGAGGGTACTTGTTCTTAACTGTTACTTTATTCAGCGCTCTATAATCTATGCACATCCGCATAGATCCATCTTTCTTCTTAACGAACAACACTGGAGCTCCCCATGGTGAATGACTGGGATGGATGAAACCTTTGTCAAGCAGCTCCTGGAGTTGTTCTTGTAGCTCTTTCAGCTCTGCTGGAGACATCCGGTACGGAGCTTTTGAAATTGGACCGGTGCCAGGAACCAACTCAATTTCAAACTCCACTTCTCTGTTAGGAAGTAGTCCAGGTAGCTCTTTTGGAAATACCTCTGGATACTCACAGACTACCCGAACGTCTTCCTACTTGGGTCCTTTTTGTTCTTCTATATCCACAATGTACGCAAGAAAACCATTACACCCTTTAGCTAACATCTGGTGGGTTGTTAGGGAAGAGAGGAATTTCTGAGTCCTCCTCTTCGGCACTCCCGTGAACTCAAAGGATGGTTCACCTTCTAGGCTGAAAATCACTTTCCTTCTGCGGCAGTCCACCGAAGCACTGTACTTGCTGAGAAAATCCATACCCAGAATGACATCGAAATCTTGCATCGCAAGGACTAGTAGATCAACATATAGCTCTCGGTCTGAAATTCTGATTGGTACAGCCTGAAGCCACTGGTTGGACTCCATGACTTCCCCAGAAGGTAGGGTCATCAAAAACTTGGAGTTCATGCTCTCTGTAGGAACCTGAAATTCCTTGGCAAAGGGCACTGATATAAAAGAATGGGTCACCCCAGTATC
The DNA here is from genome assembly GCF_018446385.1 of Zingiber officinale. NCBI lineage: Eukaryota > Viridiplantae > Streptophyta > Magnoliopsida > Zingiberales > Zingiberaceae > Zingiber > Zingiber officinale. The sequence goes on from NC_055986.1 coordinate 77,548,476, forward strand.
AAATAGTACAGTAGCTAAATGCTGAAAAATAACTACTTGACCTGTTACGACCGTGGAGGCACTAGCAGCTTCCTCTTTAGTGAGGGAGAATACTCTGGCACTGGCTGGAACTGGTGGGGCTTCCAACCTTCCTTGACCGAGTTGAGGTCCGTCCAGAGTTGCAGGTATGTAGTGTAACTGAGGCTTGTTCCCGTATTACGCTGCCTGTTGCTGAGGTGCTTTGAAGTCCCCAGGGCGTAGCACAGATGGGGAGTGCATGGTTCTGTGGCTGAAAGGTCCAGGGGTCGATCCCCGGGGTGTCACTGCCTGGGGTTAACGTCTCCGCCATGCACTTTCCACCTGTGTACCTGCATTTACCTCCCTCCATATCCGTGGGACCAACTCTAGGGGGGCCGCTGATGTGGCGGTTCCACATTTTTGTTGCTGAGGTGCTTTGAGCTTGTTAGGACATGCCTTAGCCAGGTGTCCTTCTTGACCACACGAATAACATCCAGTCATACCCAAAAGACAGGCTCTTGGATGTAGTCTCCCACATTTAGGGTAGGGAGGGAACTTGGCCTGCTTGTCTACTGGACGTCCCTTTTGGCTGCCTCCTGTATTCCATCGTTTCCCTTTGTTATCAAGCCCTTCTAGTTCTGTTTACTTGCCTGGAGTTTCTGATTCCTTGCTGTCTTGTCCTCTATCTTGACTGGCTTGAGTTGCGTTTGTTGTGCCTTGATGCTGTTCAGATAGTGCTCAGCGACTAATGCCCTGCTGACCAGCTCTTCACCAGTCTGTCGTCAGTGAGTTCCACTACTCACGTTAAGTGCTATTTCTGGCCTCAACATTCGGAGCATCAGTCTGACTCGTTCTTTCTCTGTACTTACAAGCTCTGGGCAGAGACGAGCTAGCCTGTTGAATCTCTTGACTGATTCTTCTACTAGTAGGTCACCCTGTCTGAATTCTATAAACTCCTTATAATGTTTATTGGTGATCCGCTGGCGGAAGAATTCTTCGTAAAACTCTATCTCAAAGTCAGCCCAGCTCATCTGGTTGGCTGCTCTCTTACTCTTAACTTTCTCCCACCACATACAAGCATCTCCAGATAGGCAGAAGGAGACACACTTGACCTTCTCGACTTCTGGCCAGTCAAGAAGCTCCATTATGCTTTCTAGTGTCTTGAACCAAGCCTGAGCATCCCAGGGCTTAGTCGTGCCTGAGAAACTTTCTGGCTTCAACTTCAGCCACTGTATCAGGTATGCTTCTTGTCTTTTAGGTGCTGTGGCGACTTCCAGGGCAGCTGGTGGAACCTCAGTCACTACTGGGGTTTCCACATTGATAGTTGGGGGAGTGGGAGGGACTGGCTGCCGATTAGCCATCAGATTGACAATTACTTGTTGCTGCTCTACTACTTGTCTCTCGAGTTGAGCAACAACTTCAGAGAGATCAGGTTCAGTTGTTCTGGGCTCTTTGTTCTCCTGAGCTCGGTTCTCAGTATGAGCGGTACGAGGACACCCTCTTCTTGCCATCTAGTCATGTAGAGGGAGAAAACTTGAAATCGTCCCTATATTCTCTAGACATATATAGATATATATATATATATATATATATATATATATATATATATATATATATATATATATATATATATATATATATATATATAAACATAGAAAACAAACAAGAACTTTTATCTTACTTAAGCACATATAAGCAAATACTTCTAAGGATTTATCTATACTACAAATAATAAAGAAAAGCATAAAAGAAAGTATAAATACATTCTTACTTGAATACGGCAAGGCTGATGCTGATGTGTGTGTGATGCTGGAGAATGGGGACTGCTCTGATACCAACTTGTGACGACCCCACCTTGGAATTTCTCCAATTGATCAAGCTTTGCCTTCAAAACTTGATTCTCCCTCTCTAGGTTCCTAACCATAGAGTCAACATGTCCACCTTGGACATTCCTAGACCTACCCTTTCTAGGCATATGTCTCCCCTTCTTGGGATTAATGCCTTGGTTCTCTATTACCTTCTTCTCCTTAGGTAATGAGAATTTAACTTGCTTAGGTCTATCATGCATAGGTCTCCTAGGGTTATCTCTAACATTTACCCTATTCCTATCATGATATTTAAATCCAAAATTTTGCATGGCTACATAATGATAATAATTATTTTTCCTAGCATGCATGGGAATATAAGAATTTGAATTACGGTTCAAGTTAGGGTATACCTCCCTTACCCTTGAAGCTCCCCCTTGACTTGAGCTCCTCTTCTTCTTCTCCCACTTCTTTAGATGCTCCAATTTCTTGAACTCTCCCTTCCTCGAGCATCTAGTGTGGTAGTGTCCCATCTCACCACATGTGAAGCATCTAATGTGCTTCTTCTCCTTCTTCTTCCTACAACTCAAGTTAGATTCTAAAGGAATTGAATTGAGTTTAGGAGTTACCTTTTTCTTACCCAAAGGACACCTACTCTTGTAGTGCCCCTTCTCATTGCACCCGAAGCACATAATGTGGTCCTTTGACTTTGCTTCGGTGGAGGTGCATGCTAGGTTGACCTCCAAGACCTCTTCTTTATCCTCTTCACTAGTCTTGGAGTCTTCTTCAACCCTTGAGGATGTTGATGATGCTTCATCTTTCTCTTCCTCCTTTTCCTCCTCGGATGTTGAGCATGGCTTAACTTCCGGTTGCTCCACCTCCTCTTCTTGAGCAACTACATCCGTTTCTTCGGATTTTTCTTTTTCTTCTTCTTCTAGTGTAGGCAAAAATTCCTCCCATGAAAATTTCTTCACTTTGCTCCATAATTCATGGGCATTTTCATACTCACCTACATCACTTAACATGTTAGAAGGCAAAATATCTACCAAAATTGATATTACCTTATCGTTTGCCTTTGACCGTGTGGTTTGCTCCTCCGTCCAATGTCGTGGTCGGAGCTTCTTCCCTTTCTTGTCTTTTGGGACTTCGAATGGTTCCTCCACCACCATCATTGTGTCCCAATCCGTTTTGAAGAAGTTCTTCATCTTCACCATCCAAAAGGTGATGTCCCATAAGCTCCCTCCTTCGAACTTTGGCGGTTCAATTAAGCCAGTCATCTTGTGCTTCCTTGGCGGTTAGTCCAACGGAGAGCGTCCTCGCTCTGATACCACTTGTTGGAGGATCAGTGGCCGACTAGAAGGGGGGTTGGATAGACGGCGCCCCCAAATACTCGCTTCCTACATATTCGTTAGTGCGCAAGTGGAAATACAAATACTAATAACGAATACAAAAGATAATGACAAAGAAAAGAACAAGCAAACCAATGCACGTCGATATAACGTGGTTCGGAGATGATGCTCCTACTCCACGGCTGTCCGTAAGGTGGACGATCCCGATCCTTCGGTGGATTAGCCCCCGGCAAACTCCGGCTACTCAAGCAACTCCTTGTGGGTGGAGAAACCTCACCACAACACCAACCAAGAACACTTGGACACAAGAGACCTTGAGCACTTTGGTGACTACTAATTAGGCTTTAACCAAGTCTAATTTCGTCAACTTTGGCCGGCCAAACCAAGCTCCCTCTTATAGAGCTCGGGGAAACAGCCATGCTGTTTTGCCGATTACCGATCGGTCCATGCACCACTCGACTGGTGCCACCAACGACATTCCAACGGCTATCTATCGATCGCCCCATGACCGACCGATCTAACTCATTTCGGCACGAAAGCTTCATGCTCACCACCGATGACCGTACAACCCTAAACTTAGGTTTCCCATCCCGAGTACATTTCACTCCTCGGACCCTCACGACTCACTTGACTCTTCTTTGCAGCCTTGACCTCTTGCCTTCAAGCCTACTTCCTTTGGCTCTCGTCCCTCGGATGCATCCAAGCCCGCGGCTTGTCTCCAATGCCATCCTTCGCGTATGCCTCAAAGTCGCTTCCCTCGGCCCTTGTCCTTGCTGCCTTATCCACGATCCCTCAGATGCATTCAAGCTCGCGGCTTGTCCTCAATGCCATCCTTCATCGGACCCGAAGCCGTCAACCTGAGTCACATGTGTCACATGCAGTCCTGCACAACTCAAGTACACATATCAAATAACGAGGGTAAACCTAACTTAAACCCTTTGCCCAAACACCAAAACACATGGTCCCACGAACCATTGGGATTGCTCCAACAGTAACGACCCGACCCTTTGGTCTCTTGGGCGGCCCACTGGCGGCCCCTTATGTTGTCGTCCCATTTGGCGACCTATAATGTTGTCGACCGATGACCCTTGGCCGTGCCGTTACTCACTAGGACTTTCCACCCCTGGTAGTGGATTTTTGCCTCCCCCAGGATTCGAACTCTAAACCTCCAGGCTTAAGTATTGACCGTGTCATCCGACCTTCTTGCTAGCTGTGTCTACTTAAGCCTGGAGGTCTAGAGTTCGAATCCTGGGGGAGGCAAAAATCCACTGGCCAGGGGTGGAAAGTCCTAGTGAGTAACGATACGGCCAAGGGTCATCGGTCAACGACATTAGAGGTCGCCAAATGGGCCGACGATATAAGGGGCCGCCAGTGGGCCGCTGCAAGGGCTGTCCAAGAGGCAAAAGGGTCGGGTCGTTACAATAAAAGGCGCCTTTTTATTGTAACGACCCGTCCCATTTGGTGGCCCATTTGGCGACCCTCGGGTCGTCGACCGTCGGTCGTGCCATTACTCACTAGGACTTTCCACCCCTGGCCAGTGGATTTTTGCGCTCACTTGGCTACCAGGATTCATAAACTCTACTACTTAGCCTGGAGGTCTAGAGTTCGAATCCTAGGGAAGGCAAAAATCCACTGGCCAGGGGTGGAAAGTCCTAGTGAGTAACGACACGGTCGACGGTCGACGGTCGACGACCCGAGGGTCGCCAAATGGGCCGGGTCGTTAAATAAGTTAAATTTGGAATCAATAATGTTAAGTTTCGTTTGCGATTCCTAATTTAATTTCTAAAGAACACAATAGGTTGTTTATGAAAGGTTCGACACTTGTACAAAATTTTTGTACAGTGGAGCCGGTACGATCTTCCTAGGACCAACCAACAGTTACCACCCCCTAGGGTTTTCCACCTGCCTAACCGCAGCTAGGACTTTTGCCTAAGTACACTTAGGACTTTCCTGCAAGCTTATTCAAACTATTAGATCACAAAGCAACTTAACTTTGAACCCTTTGCCATTATCAAAACACGGGTTCGATCGTCGGATGCTTCCAGCACCAACAATCTCCCCCTTTTTGATTATGGCAACTCAAATTCAAAGTTAAGTAAAAACAGGCATAATTAAACAGATGTATAAGTAAAAACAATTTTTTAAAGTTTTAGTGTAAGCATAAGAACACAATTTTGGACGCAATCAAGGTTAAGCTAACGCTTTAAAGTGTAAGGCTCCCCCTTAATTAGAGCTTAAATTTTGAATTTTGAATTTTATGCTACTCTCCCCCTTTGCCATATATCAAACTAAGGAGAGGAAAAATATAGAACTTAGGTATATCTGAAAAGTATTTTGAAAAAGTGTTTAGGTATACCTTGAAAAAATAATTAGCTTTTTAGAGGAAATGTTCTTGTAAGACTTTTAGCTAAGTCATAAATTATTTCAACTTTGAGAAATAACTCAGAATACTTTGAAAAAATAAAATGCTTAGTTAAATTTAGAAGTATTTAACTAAGAGAATGATTTTTGTAAAACATTTAGCTAAGTAAATGTTTAAGGATTCAGAGAGGATCTTTTTAAGGATATTTTGAAAGGTTATATTGAAAAGCAAAATTCGAAAAAGTACTTAGGTAACTTTTGAAGGAAAAACCTTTTTGAGAAAAGTTAGTTAGATTCGGAAAACTTTATAGATTTTTTCTCAAAATTGGCTAAGTTTAAAGGCATTTGCAAGAATATTTGAAAATGGCTTAAGTTTTAATAGGCCTTTTGAAAAATAGCTTTGAGAAGTTATTAGAAGATATAGTTAAAGTTGAAATATTTGTTTTGAAAGACTTAGTTAAGTTTAGCTCCATAGAGGGAGGAGCTTAACGTGTAAAAGTTTGAATTAAGGTTGTTCATCTAAATTCAGGTAGCCCTAAAGTCCAAGCATGAGTATTTATTTAATCTCCTGGGTCAAATGTCTAACCATTAGCTACTAACTGTTTACCTGGAAGGTAACAACTTTCACTTGGCTAGTCAAGTTAAGTTGACAATCCAGTTAGATTTGACTAAGTCAAGATCACTTAACTTGATTATTGTATTTTTGGTATTTAACGCCCAAACTTCCTGCGATGCACAAAAATAAGCATTCTGAAGTCTAGGTTGTACCCTATGTATCTCACGTCATTCTAAGTTTTACAAACACAAACACGTTATGCCTAGGTGCTTGTGAGATGCTCTGGCTAAAACCTAGGGGAACATGATATCTAAAGGTAAGTTCCTAGGCTAAGTCCAATTTTGAAAATTTAATAAGTTAGAATTTTGAAATCAACATTTTTCCTAGAAGTTTTATAAAAGAAACTAAGCAAGAGTTTAACTAGATGTGCAGAACGAAGTAACTTATAATAAAAAACTAGTAAGCAGAAAGTTAGGTTGTGTAACTAAACTCTAATCGACAAAAGTTTAACTAGATAATAGTAGCAGATGAAAGTGTCTGTGTCCAAAGTCCAAAGTACAACACATGAAAAGATAGTATCAATAAGTAGGATCATCAGATGGAGGGTCGTTAGCTGGAGGTGGTGTAAGAGGCTGCTCGGGAGCAGGCTGTCCCTGACGAAGAGAGGCAAAGCCGGAAGCTATGTCTGTGCGAAGCATGCGGAACTCATCCAGCATAAGCTGTCGTAACTAAGCAGAGTAAGCCTCGAGACGTGTGAGTCGGTCCTCGACAGATATGGAGGTGGATCGTCGAGTTGAGGTCGAGGGCCCTGCCAAACTGGAGGGTTGTCCATGAAAATCCTCGGCTGTGAACTCTAACACGTTCTCTCCCTCGGCTGGAGCAAAGAAGGCAAAGAACTCGACGTCTGCCTCGGGTCCTCTTGGAGCAACTGGCTCATCCTCGGCTGGGTCAGCTGGCGGAGGCCTGCCCACCCATGCTAGGACCCCCTGAGCAGTGACATCTATATGCGCTAACCTAAGAGAACCCAGCCCAAACTCATCATAACAGGTAAGGGGAAGGATCGTCCCCCATATCACATCTATGCCCTCAATCGTCGAAAATATGGATGCCAGTATATGACAGTAGGGCATATGAACTACTCTGGATGTGATAAGACTAGCTGCATGAACTATGTTTGAGAACATATGTAATGCAATGTCTATCTCTAAATGATGACATAATGCATACAAAAAGAAGGAATGGGACGGTCGCATCTTCGGGACGTCCCGAGATGTGATGGGTAGTATGCATGCAGTGAGGACTCTATACATGACATAGTCCTTCACTCTGAGAGACATCGACCTGAAGTCAGAGACTCCAAGTGGTCTCTCCCCACCAAAAAAGTACTCATAGAGTGTATCTAGAGTAATGTGGGAGTAGGGGTCGCCAAAGGGTAGATCCCTACTAGGGTAACACAGGAAAGAAGATGCTGACTGTCTAAGCTCTAAGCTAGTGCGTAATAAGGCAAATGTAAACTTGATGTCCTTTCCACCAACCCGGGTGGAATAGACCAAATCATCAACCTTCTCAAGGTTGTTAAAAAACTGGGCACATAGATCTCAGTTCACTACATGACTGCAGTAAACTAGTTTGTCCAACTGATAATGGGCAATCATCTCTATAACAGATGGACAATAACTCGTGAAACAGGGTCTATTTAGGTATCTACACTTAATGACAGAGTATGAATGCTGAGAAAAACTAATCCTATGCTGCTCAGTAGGGAATCTAACGTCAGTGGACGGGGCCGTACCCGTGGTGGACGCAATATTTCGTCGTTTCCTAATTTCAACCATATACATAAAGATTTGCAAAAAAATCACTAAAACTATGTAAAAGATGATTTCAGATAGTTTAGAGTATACCTAGGAGGCATTGTAGGGTATTTGAAGGAGTTGAAGGGAGGAAATCCGGGTTTAAGGCGCCTTGGATCGAAGTTTTTCGCGAGATGAAAACGTGCAGCGAACTCTCTGTTCGCTGCATATTTTGTTATTGAAGGCACCTTCAATCACACTGAAAGCGCCTCTAACGCGGCGTTTAGGGCGCCTCGGACCCAGTCCGAGGCGGCTTAGTTGCTTTCCCGGGAATTTTCCCGCCGACCTTGGAGGGGCGCCTCTGCAATAGCAGAGGTGCCTTCGTTCGCTGTTTTTAGATTATTTAAAATTTTTGTTTTTTTTTGTTTTTTTTCTATTTTTTTAAATAAATTTTTAAAACATTTTAAATAAGTTTTTGAATAAGTTTTTAACACATTTTAAATAAGTTTTTAAATTAGTTTTTAAAACATTTTAAATAAGTTTTTAAAAACATTTTAAATAAGTTTTTAAAACATTTTCAAAAGTTTTTTAAATAAGTTTTTAAAATAAATTTTTAAATAAGTTTTTAAAAATATTTTAAAAAGTTTTTAAAACATTTTAAATAAGTTTTTAAAACATTTTAAAAAGTTTTTTAAATAAGATTTTAAAATAAGTTTTTAAATAATTTTTTAAAATTAGTTTTTAAAACATTTAAAAAGTTTTTTAAATAAGTTTTTAAATAAGTTTTTTAAATAAGTTTTTAAATCAGTTTTTAAAACATTTTAAAAATTTTTTAAATAAGATTTTAAAACATTTTAATTTATTTTATTAACTTTATTTAATTTAATTTGATTTTAATTAATTAATTTTAATTTGACTTTAATTCATTTTAATTTAATTTTATTTGTTTTAATTTAATTTGATTTGAATTTAATTTGATTTTAATTAATTTTAATTTGATTTTAATTAATTTTAATTTGATTTAATTTAATTTAATTTGATTTTAATTTAATTTGAATTTAATTTGATTTTAATTAATTTTAATTTGATTTTATTTATTTTAATTTGATTTGATTTTATTTTAATTTTATTTTATTTTATTTTAATTTTATTTTATTTTATTTTAATTTTAATTTGATTTTATTATTTTAATTTGATTTGATTTTATTTAATTTGATTTTATTTTATTTAATTTGATTTTATTTTAATTTAATTTAATTTAATTTAATTTGATTTTTATTTAATTTTAATTTGATTTTATTTATTTTAATTTGATTTAATTTAATTTTAATTTAATTTTAATTTAATTTGATTTTAATTTAATTTTAATTTAATTTAATTTAATTTAATTTAATTTAATTTAATTTAATTTTAATTAATTTTAATTTGATTTAATTTAATTTAATTTAATTTTAATTAATTTAATTTGATCTTAATTTAATTTGAATTTAATTTGATTTAATTAATTTTAATTTTATTTGATTTTATTTAATTTAATTTTAATTTAATTTTTAGTCATCTCACCCAATCTAAAATTTACAATCAGGGGATCCTATAATTTTGTGAGATGAATTTGGTTCAATTATAGGGTTTGGTTTAACTTTATGTTAGATTCAGGTTTAGCTTTGGGCTCAACAAATAGTTATTCTTTAGATAAACTTCTGGGCTATAGTGAGTCTCTTGGACATCATTAAAGTAATCATGCCTTCGAGGTTTTCCAAATAGTCCTATTCACTGAATTTAATACAAAACCTTGGTCTAACTGGTTATGATCCATAAAGGGTAGCTTCGGTTAATTCCACATAGCCAAATACACCAGGTCGAAGCCATATCTTCCTAGACATGCATAGACTAAGGTTCTCTAACGTACTATCATCTAAAATTTCACCAGTACCATAGGTCAAGTTAAACTTGTTCTAATTAGTTCTAATTACCCTGCCGGGTAGCTTGGTTTGGGTTACCCTGCCGGGTAGGTTAGTTTTGGAGGTGCCAGCTATCCTGGAGCCTCCACCTATATTATTGATAATTTCATATAAATAATAATTTCCTTTTTTAATTTATAGATTAGATTAAAAATACATTTAATTTAGTTATATTTTAATTATATATATATATATATATATATTAATGATTTGTTTGTTTATTAATACAGTTTTTCTTTTCGCTCCCCCTGGATCATAGCATCGATATGGTCCATCAAGGTAATGTACTTGATCCTTGGGAACCCAATATTGACCAAGTCCAACTTGATTGACCAAGTTGGACTTGGGTACCCATGCTTGGATTGTCTTACTATTTGGTCTGTTGACTAATGATAAATACGATCTATATTTCATTTTAGGTTTGAATCCAATTCTGGATCTGTTGTATACGACCTTTTGTTTTCCAAGAATCAGGTCAAGATTCTTGGAACCCAAAGTGAACCGTTCCAGCGCGGTCTTCAAATCCTTGACTTAAATTTTCAGGTTGGAATTCTCTTCCTTAAGCTTTTGGACTTGAGTCGAGGTTCCAATCTGAACGGATTCAGACAAGGATTTGGAGTTGGTCACTTCTTTAAGGTTTGATGCCTCTTTCAGAAGTGACTTGATCCGAATATTGGATTTTGCTAATTTACGTAATAAATAATTAACTAAATTATTTAAACACAGAATTCTTATAGTGGGGCCAAGCCCTTCAGAAATGGATATGGATCCGTGGCTTCTTTCCGATTCAGCTCCTGATTCGCTCTCACTCTCGGACATATTGATCTGGTCCCGGGCCATCAGTGCAAGGAGACTCGTCTGATTGAGTTCGTCGTCGTCGTCTTCTGAGGAAGATTCTTCGAATGTTGCCTTCAAGACCTTTTTCCTTCTTTGTTTCTTTATCTCCTTTTGGTTGGGATAGTTGGCTTTGATGTGTCCCTTCTGGTTGCAGCCATAGCACGTCACTTCAAATTTTAACTTCGAGCTTGATTGGGCTTCTTTGGACTGTACTGCTTTCTTGAGGTCCCTTTTGTTGAATCTCTTCTTCTTCTTGTAGAGCTTCTTTACAAGATTGACGAGTTAAGCCGTTAGTTCGTCATCTTCATCATCTGAGTCAGGTTCTTCATTTGATTCTGGTTCGGTTCTATGCCTTGGTCTTGGTTCGCATGTTCTGCTTGTACTTGCAACCAAAGCAATGTCCTTCTCGGTTGGTTGTGCATTAGTCTGCTCATGTAATTCGAACTCAAAGAATAATTCATCTAATTTTATAGAAGATAAGTCCTTCGAGACTTTGTAGGCATCTACCATTGATGCCCACAATGTACTCCTCGGAAACGCGTTGAGAGCGTACCTTATTATATCCCTGTTCTCAACCCTTTGCCCGATCGCGTGGAGGGAGTTGAGAATGTCTTGAATACGTGCATGGAGTTAACTTGATATCTCTCCTTCCTGCATTTTGAGATTATATAATTTATTAAACAATAAATCTCTTTTGCTTACCTTGGTGTCGGAGGTGCCCTCGTGCGGTTCGATCAGCTTCTCCCACAGCTCTTTTGCGGTTGAAAAGGAACCAACTCTGTTGAGCTCTTCCTTGGTCAGTCCACACTGGAGGGTGCAGGTTGCTCTGGCATTGGATTCTACCTTCTTGATTAGAGTTGGTTCCCAGTTCTCGCAGGGTGTAGGCTTGCCATCTTCGTCGGTTGGCAGTTGAAACCTAGTCTTGATGATCATCCACATCTTGAACTGGATTTTTAGAAAATTCTCCATTCGTCCTTTCCAGTACTCGAAATCTTCTCCGGTGAAGAGCGGGGGGCGAACGATGTTGTAACCTTCTTGCTAGGCCATTTAATTAGTATGCAATAACAAAATAGAACGAGATGTCCCAAGACTAGGTCTTGGATTAGTAGTGCGGGAAAATCTTAAAATAATGAGCTCGAGTAGTGTTGCACCAATTTCGAGCAAAAACCAATTCGTAAAAAGAATTAGAATGTAGCTATTAAGCTAATTCTAATTGACTCCGTAAAACTAAAAATAACGACAACAAAAAAATGCTTGATTGGTGGTTACACCAAATCGAAGTGATCCCGCTCTGATACCAATTGTAGGATCGAAAAGAATTTAGATATCTCCACAATGGTATGATATTGTCCACTTTGGGCATAAGCCCTCATGGTTTTGCTCTTGGGCTCTCCCCAAAAGGCCTCATGCCAATGGAGATATCTTTTCTCTTATAAACCCATGATCTTTCCCACGTGTTTTCAATGTGGGACTATGTTTGCAACCTTGTAACCCCAACAGACACTTAGTTGTGAAAGTCCCGATGAGTGATGCCGGGCAAGTGAAAATCCCGGTGAGTGAAGCTAGGTGAAAATTCTAGTGAGTGAAGCTAGGTGAAAGTCCTGGTGAGTGAAGCCAGGCAGGTGAAAATCCCGGTGAGTGAAGCTGCGCAGTGGGAAAATCCTGGTGAGTAAAGCCATGTGAAAATCCTAGTAAGTGAAGCTAGGTGAAAGTCCTGGTGAGTGAAGCTAGACAGATGGAAAGTCCTAGTGAGTGAAGCTAGGCAGATGAAAAGTCCTAGTGAGTGAAGCTTAGCATATGGAAAGACCTAGTAAGTGAACCAAGCACGTGGAAATCTAGGTGGGTCAAGGTTGATCGGACACCTAGTGTTGGGAAGTCTAAGTAGGTCAAAGGAGTGACCGGATATTTGGTACAAGGAAATGCAGATGGGTCAAGGGTAACCAGACATCTGGTGGAAGGAAGTCCAAGTGGGTTATGGAGGACCGGACTCTTGGGATGAGATGGTAAGTCCAAGTGGGTCAAGGTTGACCGGTCACTTGGCACAAAGAGAAAAGTCTAAGTGGGTCAAAGAATTGGACACTTGGTGAAGAAGTCCTAGCAGGTCAAGGTTGACTGGATGCTAGGCATGAGGAGTTCCAACAGGTCACGTTTGATCGGATGTTGGATTTGGGAACCCTTGAGCTTAAGTTAAGCAAGTCAGAGGTCAATCAATTAGCCGATCAATTGAACTGAATCCCAATCGATCAATTGATCGATTGGGAGAGTGTTGCGATAAACAACAGCCCAATAGATCAGCTGATTGATTTGGAGCTTGAATCGCGAGCACAAAAGCATCCCCAATTGATCAGCCTATCGATTGGGCACCACCAATCGATCGATGGATCAATGGGTGCTGGAATTCTTGCATGACGTGAGGAACGCTGAATCAATCGAGCGATCGATTCAGGCTTTTTCCAGCGAGAGTATAGAGGCACTCTGAATCGATCAGCTTATCGATTCAAGCCTCCCCAATCAATTGGGATATGACCATTACGCAGGTAGAGAGCTTTGGACGGCTGGGATGGTGTGGATCTCACGTGATAATCGATTGGGAGCAAGCCTAATCGATTGGAAGTCCTAGAGGCGCAGTGTATAAAGTCGTGGCGAGCTTTCTTCTCAGTACACTCCTTCTGCTCGAGCCTTCTTCTAGCACACGACCTTCTCTCCGCTAGTTCTTGGAAGCTCTTGGAGACAAGTGTTGTTGTACTTCCAAGGTTCAAGAGGCGTCTTCATCAACAAGAGATCAAGAAAAAGAGGTTTTTCATTTGTATTCTTGTATTTACTTCTTGTGTGCATTGTATCTTATTGTGTGAGTGTTGTATAAGGTTTCTCCACCTCCAGTAGTTACCAAGAAGGAGTGTTTTTCATAGTGGAGAGCGTGTCGTGTGTGGATCCTTGGATTAGTCATCTCTTCTTGAGGTGGATACCAAGTAAATCCTTGTGTTAGCGTTGTGAGTCTTGTTTCAAGTTTATTCTGCTGCAAATCAATAACACCGAAGCAAGCAAACCAAGCATGACGAGCTATTCACCCCCTCTAGCTACAAATCAATCCTAATAAGTGGTATCAAAGCGAGGTCGTTGTTCACTGGAATCCTCGCTGGAAAGGGAAATGAGCTAGAGGGAGAAGAAGTTAAAGCAAGTTCAATAAAGACAAAGACTTCATCCAAGGCTCAACTTCAAATGAAATTCCAAGATGGACTTGGATACGACACAAGGGTGCCTCCACCATTCATAATGACAAGCTTCAATTTTTGGAAATCAAGAATCAAAAATTTCTTCATGATGGAGATAGAGCAATGGTTTACTCTAATGGAAGGCTTTGAAGCTCCAAAAGATTCAAAAGGTAAAATTCTCAAGAAAAGCAAATGGAGAAAGTAGCAAATTCAAAGGTGCGAGGCAAATTACAAGGTAACCAAATTATTGATTAGTCTATTACCAAGCACAATTTTATGCAAGATTGGAGAATTTGAAGATGCTAAGGAGCTATATTAGCTAAAATCCATGAGGTCCCCTCTACTACACCAAAGAATCCAAAGAGGGTGACTCATTGAATCAAAACAAAGGGGAAGAAGAATCCGAAGTTAAGAGGTGCTCACATCGGAAGAAGAAGAAGAAGGTCCATCCTCTAGAGAGCACAAAGACAAAGGTAAAGGAATATAATCCTTATTTCATGTGCAAGAGGATGAAGATGAAGAGGCCTCCACCTCTAGGATTGAGTGGGAGCGTCATTTATTGACACCAGAGAAAGAAGAATCTTCTACTTCGGATCAAATGGAGGATCATGTGCCACCCCTACAAGAAAAGGTATAACAATTTTAAATTTAAATAATAAAAATCACATTACATGATTTGACTATAGGGAAAAAGGGAACTATAAGAATAAGTGTCCTAAATTGGCCAAGAAGAAGAGTCAAGTGACACCTAAGAGCAAGGAGAAGTCCAAGGAGACCGCCCCCGTGACAAAGAAGAGCAAGGAGCACATAGTGTTCTTCTCTTGCAATCAAAAAGGACATTATTGGAGTCAATGTCCTAAGGGGAAGAAACCGCCAAAGACAAAGGATGAAGCTCAACTCAAGGGGGAGCTCTCAAGAGCAAACCCAAGGTATCATTTATTAAGCCTATTCCTTTAAGTCATGATAAAAAATATGCTAGGTCTAGTTTATATCATTTTAATGTTATTTATCATGAAAATAGAAAGCATGGTAGAATTATGAAAATTATGTACCTTATCATACTAAAACCACTCAATCTAAGGCTAGAATGATAGATAACAAATTAGGCAATAACTCTAAGGACTTTAGATATAGGCCTAAAAACAAAAATGCTCATAAAAATCAAGAAAAAAACAAAATCTAAGGATTTAAGGTTGGAAAACCAAGCCTTGAGAGCAAGACTTGAAAAGTTAGAAAATACCCTAAAAAGAATGGAGAATATCTTTAAGGGGCAAAATGAGCATAACCAAGGCTTAGGAACACAAAAGTTATCAAATGAC
The DNA here is from genome assembly GCF_018446385.1 of Zingiber officinale. Lineage (NCBI taxonomy): Eukaryota > Viridiplantae > Streptophyta > Magnoliopsida > Zingiberales > Zingiberaceae > Zingiber > Zingiber officinale. Next base: position 77,563,666 of record NC_055986.1, read on the forward strand.
CATAGAGGTCTGGGATACAAACATAAGGCCGAGAAGAATGTGGCTTCATATCATAAGGTTCCATATAGTTATGGAATCAATCCTAGGTCTATGAGTCAAGTCAAGGATATAGGGGAAGTTATCCCTAGGAGTATCTTTGCAACAATAAATGTAACTAAGACTTGTAAGAAGTCAAAGAAAGTTACCAAGAAGGTCACAAGGGAAGCTATCCCTAGAGTGACCTAGAGAAAGTGGTCGAGGCTTCTAAAAAGCTTAGAAAGATCGTTAGGAAGGTATCTAAGGAAGTTATCTCTAGTGAGTACCTAGAGCATCCAATGAGCACCAATAGGTTTTAGGTTTCACGGAGCATATTCTCTACATCCTAGATGGGTTTAGAGAGTGTCAACTCTAAATGGGTAGGGTGGTTAACCCAACCTTGATAAAGTTGCCACTGGGAGGCATTTTCAAGATTTTTGTTAACCTTTGAAAATGAAAAGGATTAATTGATTACTCTTTAGAAGAGTAAAATGTGCAAAATTTAAAGAATTGAACTTAATTTAAATTGACACAAATGAGGAAAACTAAAAGAAATGTCAAGTTGGGAGTTTGACATTTTCTTATGAAAATAGGACAACCTTGGATCATTTTATTAAGTTTAGCTAAGATTTAAGAATACTTAGATAGATAATTTAAGTACATTTATTTATACTAACAATCATGATTGTTTGCCCATCATATGCCATGACATCATATTTTGCATTCATGCTTATTATGAAAAATACAACAAAAATATCATGTCATGTCATACATATATCATGTAGTTATAGTATGCTTTCTTTTGGAAATTACTTATTTTTTGATATATGCCATAAAACCATCATGCATTAGTTTTAAATTTCTTATAATTAAGGACAATGACATTTACTAAAGTGACATCCTAGGTGGATGCTCATGAATTAAAATACCTAAATAGATATGCATGATCCCTAGTTTAGGGCAAAACTAAAATCTACATCTCACAAAGACTATAAGTTGACTTGTATATGTTTTAGTGCATATTAGATACAAGTGAGATGTTAGGATGATGAACAAAACTAAAGATGTTGATTTAGTACATTTAGTTGAATTTTGATTTCATCAAAACACATAGTTATATGTACTCTAATAATTGGAAAAGCTAATGTACAAGTCATGCACATTGAGCCCAAAGAACATAGTTGGAAATTAGTTTTGAAAATCATTTTAAGTATACTTTGAAAAATCTTGGTGAAAGCTATCTTTTGATTGTAATCATTATTAAAAGTTAGACACAAACTAGAAGAAAACATTGAAAATTTTAAGTTTGTGTTAATCTTTGAAAATAAGACGTATTTTCTTAGAAAATTATTTTTCCATGATAGTATATGACCTAAATAATGTCTACAAGAATTTTCATGATTTTTAGAATTTTGTAGAATTTTCAGGGCATTTTTGAATTTCGATTGAAATTTATTTTCAAGAAATCAGAGTTTCAATCGATTAGCAGCCGATCGATTAGAGCGTCTCAATCGATCAGTTGATCAATTGAGATGGGGTTTTCTGCGAGCAGAAGCTCGCGGAATCGATTGATCAATCGATTCAATGCTGCTAAATCGATCAGTCGATCAATTCAAGCAGTTTCTCCACGAACAGAAGCTCACGGAGTCGATCACTGGATCGATTGAAATGGTTTCAATCGATTGAGTCCCAATCCTAATCAATTGAAAAGGTTGGATTTGGCTGTAAAAGTCTTATTTCAGTACTTGGAATATATTTATATACATTTAAGGGTGATATTTTTAGTCTCGTTAACCATTCCTAAACCCTTGGAATATATTTAGATACATTTAAGAGTGATATTTTTGTTGAAACAAGAATGGTTTGGTTAAAAGTAGATTAAGTTGAAGTTTAAGTTGAGGTTTGTATTCAAATATTGATACTTAAATCTCAAAACTTCAAGCTTTGGATTTTCTAAAGTTTTAGGGATTCCAAGTCATTATTGGTGCAATGACAGAAGTTTAGAGTATGTCTTTAGAGGGAGTCACTCTTTAAGGACAAGAAAATTATTTTGTTTAAACACCTTGGAAGGTGGTTAACTTTCGTTAGAGAAAATGCTCTAGTATGAGCATTATGAAATGGTTTTATGCTCAAGGGTGAGCATTGGATATAATGAAGGGTATGAGACCTTCATTGTAGTGTTGTGAACATCATGTGAAATTGTGAACAAAGTATGAGTAACTCTTCGGGGAGACTTTTGATGTGTTTCAAAGGGAGAGAATGTAGGATTCAACTTAGGCCTTCATTATCCAAAGGGGGAGTTTGTCCTCTAGGAAAGGGAGAGAATGAAGAAAACTATTATTCATGCTTTGGCATGAAAAGAAGTTGAGGCTATGGGATTAGCCTAACTTAAAGGTATTATCAAACATCACAAAGGGAAGATTGTTGGTGCAATATCCCTGGGTCAAGGTTGACTAAGTTGACTAAGCTTGAGTTGAGTCAAACTTGAGTCTTAATGTTTGAGTTTCGATGTTTGATAATATGTGGAGATTACCATTTAGGAAAGGGAGAGAATCAAGGAAACCCTCATTCATGCTTTGGCATGAAGAAGAAGTTGAGGCTATGAGATTAACTTAACTTAAAGGTATTGTCAAACATCAAAAAGGGAGAGATTGTTGGTGCAATATCCCTGGGTCAAGATTGACCAAGTTGACTAAGCTTGAATTGGCTTAAGCTTGAGTCTTGATGATTGCATTTCGATATTTGACAATATATGGAGATTGCATGTGCAATCATCTGATTGGGGAGATTGTTGATGTAATTCCCTTCTAGTCAAGGTTTGACCAGTTTGATGTGAAAAAGAGTCAAGTAGGTCAAGGCTGACCGGTTACTTGACTGGGAAAGTCCTAACTGGAGGTTAGGAAAAGGCAAGTCCAACAGGAAGGTTGACAGAAAGGAAAATTCAAGTTGTCCAGTGTTGACTGGACACTTGGTGGTGAAAGTTCCAGTGAGTGAAGTTGGGCAAGTGAAAATCTCGATGAGTGAAGCCAAGTGAAAATCCTAGAAAGTAAAGCTAGGTGAAAGTTTTGGTGAATGAAACCAGGCAAGTGAAAGCCCCAGTGAATAAAGTCGGGCAGTGGGTATATCATAGTGAGTGAAGCCAGGTGAAAATCTGTAACAACCCAGCCTCTCAGCCCCTTGGGTGGCCCAACTGGTGGCCCCTTGGTGGTCCCTTGGGCAGCCCAACTAGCGACCCCTTATGTCGTGACCGATGACCCTCGGTCGTATCGTTACTCACTAGGTCTTCCCACCCCTGACCAGTGATTTTTGTCTTCCCCAGGATTCGAACTCTAGATTTCCAGGCTAAGTACTAGAGTTTATGAATCATGGTAGCCAAGTGAGATCATCTCACTGTACATAAGCCTGGAGGTCTAGAGTTCGAATCTCGGGAAGGCAAAAATCCACCGCAGTGGGAAGACCTAGTGACACCGAGGGTCATCGTCCACATAAGGGTCGCCAAGCCCAAGGAGGCTGGAGGGGGGTCGTTACAATAAAATGTGCCTTTTTATTGTAATGACCCGACCCAACTGGCGGCCCATTTGGCGACCCTTGGGTCGTTGGGCGGCCCACTGGCGACCCTTATGTCGTCGACCGACGACCCTCGGCCGTGCCATTACTCACTAGGTCTTTCCACCCTAGTCAATAGATTTTTACCTTCCCAGATTGATTCTAGACCTTCAGGCTAAGTACTAGAGTTTATGAATCCGGTAGCCAAGTGGCGCCACTCACTTGGCTGCAAGATCATAAACTCTGGTACTGGTCTAGAGTTCGAGGGAAGGCAAAATCCAGCGGCGGTGGGAGTCCTAGTGAGTAACGGCATGACCGAGGGTTGTCGGTCGACGATATAAGGACCGCCAAGGACCGCCAAATAAGCCGTCGGTTGGGCCGCCCAAGGGGCCGAGGGGCGGGGTTGTTACAAAATCTTAGTGAGTGAAACTAGGCGAATGTCCTGGTGAGTGAAGCCAGGTAGATGGAAAGTCTTGGTAAGTGAAGTCAGGCAGATGAAAAGTCCTAGTGAGTGAAGCTAGGTAGATGGAAAGACCTGGTGAGTGAAGCCAAGCACGTAGAAATTCAGGTGGGTCAAGCTTGATCGGACACCTGGTGTTGGGAAGTCCAAGTAGGTCAAAGGAGTGACCGGATACTTGGCACAAGGAAATCCAAATAGGTAAAGGGTGACCAGATATCTGGAGGAAGGAAGTTCAAGTGGGTTATAGAGGACCGGACATTTGGCACGAGACGATAAGTCCAAGTGGATCAAGGTTGACCGGTTACTTGGCATGAGGAGAAAAGTCCAAGTGGGTTAAAGGATTAACATGACACTTGGTGAAGAAGTCCCAGTAGGTCAAGGTTGACCGGATGCTAGGCATGAGGAGTTCCAACAGGTCACGGTTGACTTGATGTTGGATTTGGGAACACTTGAGCTTAAGTTAAGTAAGACAAGGGAGGTCAATCTATCAGCCGATCGATTGATCCGAAGCCCAATCAATAAGTCGATCGATTGGGAGAGTGCTACGATAAACAACAACCTAATCGATCAGCCGATTGATTGGAAGCCTGAATCGCGAGCACAGAAGCATCCCCAATCGATTAGTCAATCGATTGGGTATCGCCAATCAATCGACTGATCGATTGAGGCTGGAATTCTCGTGCGACTCAAGGAAGGGTAAATCGATCGGGCGATCGATTTAGGCCTTTTCCAGCGAGAGCACAGAAACGCTTTGAATTGATCAGCCAATCAATTCAAGCCTCCCTAATCGATTGGCTAATCGATTGGGATATGACCGTTGTGCAGGTAGTGAGCTTTGGATGACTGGGATGGCGCGGATCTCACGTGTCAATCGATTGGGAGCAAGCACAATCGATTGGAAGCCCTAGAGGCGTAGTGTATAAAGCCATGGCGAGCTTTCTTCTTAGTACATTCCTTCTGCTCAAGCCTTTTTCTAGCACACGACCTTCTCCGCTTACTCTCCACCAGTTCTTGGAAGCTCTTGGGGACAAGTGTTGTTGCACTTCCAAGGTTCAAGAGGCATCTTCATCAACAAGAGATCAAGCAAAAGAGGTTTTTCATTTGTATTCTTGTATTTACTTCTTATGTGCGTTGTATCTTGTTGTGTGAGTGTTGTACAAGGTTTCTCCACCTCCGGTAGTTACCGAGAATGAGTGTTTTTCATAGTGGAGAGAGTATCGTGTGTGGATCCTTGGATTAGTGACCTCTTCTTGAGGTGGATACCAAGTAAATCCTTGTGTTAGCGTTGTGAGTCTAGTTTCAAGTTTATTTCATGCAAATCAACAACACGAAGCAAACAACCAACACGATGAGCTATTCACCTCCTCTAGCTACTCGTTCATAGTTGCTACAATAGTATAAGAAAAATTATGTTGTAGCAACTCTTGGTTAGTAGCTTCTACAACAGAGAAAATTGTGTTGTAGCAGTTATTGGTTAGTAGTTGCTAGAATATGTTTGTCAAGTAAACTTTGAGAGGTTATATTTTTTATTCTAGAAAACTATATAATGCATAATATATCAAATCGAAGGTCTCTTTATGAGCTTCGATTTGATATATTCTACATATCACGATTTAATCTAGTCAAAGTTATGACCTTTCAAAGTTTACTCAACTTACACATTGTAGCAGCTCTTAATCAATATCGACTACAAGACAATTTTCTCTATTGTAGCATATACTAACCAGTAGCTACTACATCATAGTTTTTTTTGTGACCTTTAGTATTAAAAATTAAAAACCCTAGAATAGAAAACCATATTACATCAATCAATTTAACCCTTGCAATTTTTAATTTTTGTAATTGAGTCCAAACGTATCGGGAAATGTATCTCATTCGTGTCCTGGCAACTAGTATACTATATTAAAAATTTGGTATATCAAAAATTCATACCAAAACTTCAATATATCGAATTTTTGGTAAGCTACATAGTATGAGAATTCAGTATTGGTATACCATACCGACCCAACCCTAGTTATGATGCAACACTAGATATTGCTATAAGTAAGGAGATTATCCTTATTTAAGTAAAAGTTCATTTTTAGTCATGATAGTTCGAACCATATAAAAACACTAATAGGGGAATTTTAGCCTCTCTCTATCATTGGTGCAATCTATCTCTAGTTAAAGTTGACCAAGTTTGGTTAAGTTTCAATAGTTGATTAATATATTAGTTAATTGAGTGAAATGTCAAATAGATCAAGGTTGACCTACATATACTTACTTGACAGTCGATTAATATATTTGTTGACTAGAATGAAGAGTCAAGTAGATCAAGATTGAATGAATATTTAATGGTGGTGAAATTCAAGTGGGTTAAGGTTGTAGTAGCAAATGTTGGTGCAATCGATCTCTAATCAATATTGACAAATTTGACCAAGCTTGAGTTGACTCGAGTTGGAGTTTCGATGTTTAATCAATAATTTAGTTGATCGAGATGCCAAGTAAGTCAAAGTTAATTAGATACATGATAGTCGATCAATATGTCAAGTTGGTTGAGTGAAAAGTCAAGTAGGCCAAAGTTAATCGAATACTTGACAAGATATGAAAATTTCAAATGGATCACTGTCAATCGGATACTTGGTAGTCAGAAGTCCAACATAGAGTTGGCACGAGATGGAAAGTCCAAGTGAGTCATTGTGACCAGAAACTTGGTTATCAAAAGCCCAATAGGGAGTTGGAAAGTAAAAAATCCAAATGAGTCATGGGTAACTGAACACTTGGCAGTCAGAAGTCCAATATGGAGTTGGCACAAGAAGTCTAAGCGGATCACGGTTGACTAAATACTTGGCGGTAGGAAGTCCAACAAGGAGTTGGGAATGAGGCATAAAGTCCCACCTGATTAAGGTTGATCGAATGCTAGACAATAAGGAAGTCTTAACAAGTCAAAGTTGATTGAATATTATGCAACAAAAGGTTTTGATAGGTTACGATTAACTGGATGTCAAGCAAAGGAAGTCAGCTATGTTGAGGCCAACTAGATATCAGACAAGATAAGATTCTATCTTTGATAAGACTAGAACAGGAGTATTACTTGATTGATAGGGTGTATCAATCGACTAATGGACATAAAAGCCCCAAAACCTCAAAAACATACATTGCTACAATACTACTATAATACCCTTGAATAGTATTTTGCTACAATGACATTACAATAATAGTCGACTGATGGGCACTGTAATAACCTATAGAAGCTTCAAAATTCGACTAAAAACTTGACTGATCGCAATAATCGACTAATGCCATTGTTTGAGCGAATAGAGTGTTTAGAACTTGACTGTGAGACTCGACTGATTAGGTAATAGTCAACTAATGGTTATGATTAGTCAACTGATATTGAGATGGATAGATTCCTTGAGCTGACAAGTTAGAGCAACATTTGAAGCAATCGTGGATCAATCTACTAATGGGTAGTCAACTGATAGGCAAAAATCAGCTCCAACCTAAAGAATATAAAAGAAGAGTTTCAAGGAGATTTTTGGCACCAATTCTTGGGGGTTTGAGAGCGAAGTGTTGTTGCATTTCTTGATCAATGAGAGACAATTCCAAGTAACAAAAACATTCAAAGCAAAGTTCTCTCAAATTGTAAAGTGTTTTACTTTCATTTATATTTGTTTCTATGTTTTGTTTTGTATTGCTTGTAAATAGTAGGTGTTGTAAGAGGCTTCTCCTCTTTTGGAATGTATCTACGAGTGAGAAGATTTAGTGATGGCAGATCGCTAGGACTAGGCCTTAGAGTAGTTGCCTTGGGAGGTGGCAAACCCAGTAAATCAGTTCGTGTTGTGTTTGTGCTTTCTTTTGTTTTATGCTTTTATTTTCCACTAAGCATTAACGTTTTGTAGACGAGCACAAAATTGAGACAAAGTGATCGAAGTTATTAACCCTCCCCCTCTAGCTCACAAGGTTCTAACATTAAAGTCATGGTAGCTCAACGATGACCGAATGTTAGGCAACAATATTGCCCCGGGAGATCAAGGTTGATCGGATGCTAGGCAAGGATAGTTTCGACAGGTTAAGGATGATCAGATGCTAGACAAAAGAAATTTGGACGTGTCAAGAGTGATCGGATGGTTAATAATAGGAATACTCAGTAGGTCATGGTTGACCAAATGTTGGGCAAAAAAAGTCTTAGTAGGTTAACGTCAATATAATACTAGGTAAGGATGAGGCCCTAGTAAGTTGGGGTTAACTTATATTAATCATATAAGGAAGTTCTAGAGACATGAAAGACCTTTGGCATAAGGATATTCGATGTGAACATATTGTTTCAACATTGTGAATACTATTTAGCATTTAGGGTTTCTATTATAGTGTTTAGGGCTCCTACTATAATTTTCTCATCTCTAAACCCAATATTTGAGGTTTAAGAGAGTTTATTGTTGTAGTGAACAGTACAATCAATCGATGAGTTTAATCAATTGACTAATAACACTTTAGCAACAAAAAAAAATTTGGAACTAAACTGTTATACTTAACTAATTTGGGATCAGTCAATTAATGGACAATAAGAGTTGATTGATACTATAGCAGCAAATAGAATTTTTAAACTCAACTACGAAGATTTGACTGATTGGCCTAAGTTAATTAATGAATAGTAATAGTCGATTGATATCACTATTGCAACAAACAAAAGACATTTGAGTCAGCTACAATACTCGACTATTTGGGCATTAATCGACTAACGAACAATAATAGTCAACTATTCATGGTTAAATCTTAGTTGATAAGAGCTGTTTTGTAAATGCAACGATTGATTTCAGTGGAATAATTTATTGATAGTGATAAACAATCGACTGATAGGCGAAAATCAATTTCGGCCTGAAGGCTATGAAAGAAGGATTTTGAGAAGATTTTCGATGCGAATTCTTGAGAGTTTTGAAGATAAGTGTTGTTGCATTTTCAGATCTCGAGAAGCAATCCAAGATCTACAAACAACAATCATAGCAAAGTTTCTTAGTGTAAATTATTTCATTTCAATTTCTTATGATCCTATTTGTATATTTATATGTTTTTTGTAGTTGTGGCCGCTAGAATAGATTGTGAGGAAAAATTTTGGCAAGAAGAAAGTGGATTACGTACAGAGCAAAGGAGAAGTTTTAAACATGAAAATTCTCGCTGATCCTATTCTTTACCTTGCCATTTCTATTAGGTGACCTATTTTCTAATTATTTTTATTTAACACACGAGAATGATGAAGTAAATCGTTATTCACCCTTCCCCCTCTAGTGACAATAAAGATTCCAACATCTAAATTCAATTAATTCTATTCATTTACAATTCAACTAATCGTTTAGTTTTTGAATTATTTACTATTTTTGACTGCATTGGTTATATGGTATACATATATTAAGAAACTTACTTAAAACTAACTCTAATAAATTAAAAGATTATAAAATAAAATTTAATTTTCTCTCTCTCTCTCTCTCTCTCTCTCTCTCTCTCTCTCTCTATATATATATATATATATATATATATATATATAACAATAACAATAACATACATTCATTCTTGAATAAAATTTAATTATAAAAAGAGTATATATATACCAACAAGGTCACTAAGCAACATAATTAACTTAATTCAAAGATTATAAACTGAAAGGTTAATTGCATATATATATATATATATATATATATATATATATATATACAACCACACACACACTAAGAAGATCACTAAGCAACATAAACTAAACTTCGTTGGAAGATCATAACTTAAATATTTAGTTGACAACATAATTATTTATACTAATTCTTGAATCAAATTTAATTATACATATGATATACATATAAATATAGATGGTCACTAAGCAATATAAACTAAGGCATGTAGTTCCGACATCATAAATTAAAGGATCGCTGACAATCTAATTAATATACTTCCTAAAATAAATTTTAATTATACAAAGAGGCCGAACCGGGACATTTCTGTGGGGCCCTAGAGAACTTTGCCTGCACCATGCATTCTATGCTCTAAACAGAGATCAACTAGCTATATGGTCAATAGTTATATATACTTCCACTTGGTTTCTTTGTCTCTCCTCCTGTGGCAATTAATATATACAACAATCATCTTTCAAATATCATTGCAAGTTCAGTTCACTGATCAGTTTAGTGTACCTTCAGGAACACCTAGCCTTTTTTGGATTTTGAACTATGAAAAGCTTTTCCACCGAAGTGATAAATGACCTGCAAAACAAATCAAAAAAGATTATATGTTTCATCATATGAAATGAATCCATGCACTTATTATTCTCCCTAATTCTTGTTCTTCTTCATGTTGGCAAGACACCTACTCCCAAGGGATATCGCCAACAAGCATCTGATCCCCTTCGATATCTTGGTAGAGGAGAATGAAGTCGTCGTTGAAAGCCTCCTCGCTTTGCTCATCTGACTTCTCTAAATAATTAACTGAAAATGATCATCAATGAGTTACCAAATGGTGCTCAACTCTAGCTAAATTCCAATTATCCACTTAAGTTCACATATATACCAGGGAGGAAGTTATGAAACAATTTTCTTAGGGCATGCGAGAGGGATCGGTAGCCATCGTGAGCTTTAAGGTCGACCTTTCGACCAATGCCATACCCTTCCATCTTCACTTTTACAAACATTGATCGAACTCGATCGTTCACTCGATCCATCTTGATCTTCGATCTTTTTACATTATTTCTGTTTTCTTTCGTCTCGTGAACAACCTTCAACGAGCTTAGAGTTCTGTCTAAGGTGTTCTTTCGATGGGCATGCACCGGTGGCCAACCGATAACCGGAATCAATGATGATGCATCGACTCTAATATGTACATTAAAATGTAAAAAAATATGTATTAAGTATTTTGTATACAAATTAAGTATGCATGATCTACTCATAATTATAATATATATGTAGGAAGAGGTTGGCAATGATTTCATGCATATTCTTGTGGTGGCCCATTGAGTGCATTCATCATTTATACCACTAGCTAGTTCGCCACTTGATTGTCTTAATTACACACCCAAGCCGGCTAAAATAATTGTCAAATGTTAATTAACAAATCTTATAATTATATGTATACACACATCTGATTAACATCCTAAATTCAATTTCTCCAAAATTGTGGATCACTTGATCTTGCTAATTAAGCAATTTCATTAGCATGAATGCAATGGGAAGGTGGAGAAGTACCTGGGCAAGAACAAGGAAGAGGAAGAGGAAGAGGAAGAGGAAGAAGGTGGAGTAGAAGAGTACTGGTTGTGCTTATGGGGGGCTGATTGCTCCAAAACTGCCTTCTGTTGGCGAGCGGCGAGGCTCCATGGGTGGATGAATCCATTATGGAGTCGTGTTTCAGGCAAAGGGTCGACCGTCCATGCTTTGCGGGTAGCTCTGCTGCTGGTTGTGGTTGTGCTTGAAGTGCTAGGCATGCCGAGACTGAGCTCAAGGCTGTAGTTTGTCGAGTGATCAGCCTGAGAATCGAAAAGTACCTCAAATTTTAGGGCTTCATCTTGTTGTTGTTGTGGTGTGGGTGGTGGTGGTGGTGGTGGTGGTGGTGGGGTGAGAGGATGATGCGATTCAAATTGGATATTGGACTTCATGGTGAATTCGATTTATGTTTTGGTAGAGTGTGAAGGAATGTGTATTTATATAGAAGATGTAAGAACCTATGGGCGGTTGGTTTATGGAATAGATTAGTTGTTAGCCTAGCTATCAGTAGAAAATAGTAATTTTTTACCGTTTGGTTTGTGACTTGGAATAGACAAAAAAAAAAAAAGCTATTCTTATATATTTAATTGATTGAAAAATTATAAGAAATAGATAAATAATAGTTTTCGCAATTACATAAATGATTTGTTTAACCCGATCGTCTTACTCACATTAATTAATTCTCGAATAAATTTATCCTATAAGCCATATCAACCCTAATGAATTCATCAACCTAGCTAACTAGACCGATCGAGCGATGCAATTAGATTAATGCTAGATTAATTGACCATGTAGAGAGCCTTGTCTGCCTAGTTACTATGTGGCTCGGTTGACCGCCTAACTAGGCCACGCTTATTGGCATGTCTAACATACTCAGGTTCCATCAGTCCGTTTGGTCCACTTGGTGGCAGTCAGCTTTTTTGGCTCAACCAAACATATTAACTTTAGTGGCTTGAATGACTCAATCAACATGTCATCTTGCAGTGCTTGTACGATCAAATAGACCCCCTATTCTTGTCCGACTAGATCATTCAGTTCCTATTTAACAATAAGTATTTTCATGGATGAAAAACATCATTAAAATTTATGACATAGATATAAGATACAAGGCCTTTTTGATTAAATCATTGATCAAGAATTTAATTTAAGCAGATGTTTGTTATCATTTGAATAGGACTTTAATTAGACGTTCAATGCCCCCACGGCTAGCTCAATTAGTAAGTTTATGGGATAATGACGATAGTATAATCTAGGGTCAAAACTCAAAACTCGACAGAGGAAGAAAAATACATCTAGCCAAACAATAAAGAAGGGCATCACTCCGTAACTTTTGGCGTGTCAAAGTAAACAATAACCCTTCACACCTCATTCACAACCAACCTTCCAAGGTAATTAATTAAGAAACCCTAAATTGGGGTTTACTTAAATACTGGAAAAAATAGAAGAAAAAAAACAAGTTAATTAATTCCACATGAAGTGTATATATATGAAATACATGCATTCTTTCGTTTAGGTTCCACCACAGTCTGAGTGTTTCAGTAAATTATGAAAATTAAAATAAAGAGACCTAGCTACGGTTAAGAAGACAAGAGGAGGAGTTCATCCTTTGCGATAATCATTGCTGCTCTAGAGTACCAGAACTTTGCTCGGTCAAGGCATGGAAATGAAGCGTGGTGTACTACATGTCGGCACCACTTTGTTTGTGTACATCACTTGCCCATTTCCCACAAAAGCGTTTCCTTAAAGCCAAAAACACTTATCACTAAGCCTTGCACTTTACAGAAACGCTAGCTAGCTAATAATCTTTTTGATTAATATTTGATTCAGTAATTTCCATACCATTTTGCTCTCGATAAAATATATATGTAGTTATGTGTATGAATCTTAAGTGAAGATTGTTTCATGATGAGAAATGGATTAACTGGAGAATACTGATCACGAGCTTCGGCTTGTACAAACGTGGCTCATGATGGCAGTTCATGATTCATATATATCTTTCTCTTTTCTCTAGCCACTGTTGTTGCTGCATGTTGTGTATTATATGTATTGTTCAGATTTTTTTTATTAGAATTAGATTATAATCATGAGTTATAATATATGATTCAGAGAATCAACCATGTATGTTCTCAAAGCGACAGTAATTGCGAAGTCCTTGCATCTATTTTATTAGCCCACGTGAAAGCTACTCACAAACTTTTGCATGCGACTTAAATTATGATGTCCTTCACTACTATGGAGATCGACGTTATTTGGAGGCTGTTTATTGGGGGGAAAACAATATGGAATCAATCTCGAGTTTGCATTAGCCAAATAAGGTAAGTAATTAAAATGATGATTTGGGGATAAATTAATTCTTCCATTTGGGCCTTTAATTAAGTTAGTAATTTTTTATTTCTATTAAACGATGACGATCGATGTTGCTCAACCACACCCTCCTTGTGGATTCGAATCCGTAGAGCTTTTGCTTCCCTACACCCGAGCGACTCTAGGCCTGCACATCAACATGCGTTAACGGGCACGAACATGGCTGACATGACTCCTTCGACAATCAAGTCATGGAGAAGAAAGAAAATGGAAGAGCGCATATGAAAAAACTTGTGTTCTCATCATGGAGAAAAAAACTTGCCTACAACTACCATTACTCCCCTATTACATGCCAAACCTTGATGGCCACGTGGACCACCATGTCCGCCTGTGGACTGTCAAAAGCATGGGCCAATGGAGCCACATCCGCTTGTGGACTGTCAAAAGCATGGAATCATATTGGGCAACATGGAGTGTTAGAGGGTGTTGACGTCGTACACCTAACGTCGTCAGAAATGGGGCAAAAGGTGATAACGCTCGCTTCCAGCGTTCCCGTGGATCTTGCCCAAGGTAATCACGAAGGAGGTTAATCACGGTAACCGGAGAAGTTAGTGCGCAGTGGGAAGAGGGACACGGGGACCAGGGATTTACGCCCTGACTACCCCACGATTCGAACCCACGATCTCATTGGGCAATCTTCTAGCTCAAGTGCACTATTTTGAGGATATTTTTGGTCGAGGATGCTCTTGTAGCATGATGTGTTAAGAGGATGTTCTTTCCTAAGATGTTTCCAGTTGGGAATGTTGTCAAAGTCCTATGTGATCTTTCCAAGGATGTTTTCAAAGTGAGTACACAAGTAAAATCTTCTGTGATCTTTCCATCATACACTCTGCGTTGTTGTATCTCTTTTTGGCCGACTTAAAGTCTCCATTAGTAGCATCACTTGAGATCATATGAATGATCCCCCGATTGGGCTGATTGCTACCCACTTGACTTCTCGGTTACCTCCTCCCGGTTAGGATATACCTCCTCATTCTTGATGCCCCTGCCCTTCAGGAGCTAGTTGGGCTCATGTCGGGGCATGATGCTAAGGTGGGGGTTGGTAGGTTGTAGTAGCTACCAATATTGTTCGCATATGAGGTTGTATGCCAATAACACTCTCGATTTCCTAATTGAGCTTCTGATAATCACAAGTGTCATGCCCATACTCTGGGTGAAAAGAGAAAAAAAATCAAAAGGTGGCTATTTGAGGGTGCTCATGACTAAGCGACCTTCTCAATAATTGATGTTCCTCATAGATCTGCATTGCCCACTCCTTAGGTACTCACAAGGTGTAAAGTACATTTGGTACTTGGGCAGCATGAATTGAGGAGGGGGTTTGTATTCTAGGTGGCACTCCCCCGTCTCTATCTTTTAGGTTTCCCACTACTCTTGACACGCCTTCTACGCTTCCTCTATGTTGATATACTTATCTTCTTGAGAGAGAAATTTATCATGTTAGTAATTAGCCCTAAAAGTCAATTATGAGATGATTAGCCATTTTGGATTACTCATTGAGTTAGACTCAAATGAACCCACTCATTAGATTGAGTACAATCCGAATTAGACGCATTGGATCAATGGGTTAAACTTATTGGATTATTGGATTAATGGTTAATCCAATATAATAATCCAACCTATTAAGAGGAAAACAAAGAGACAAAAACTCTTGATATTCATGGGATGAATATAAATAGATTTTTGGAATGAATTTTTCATTAGATGAAAGAGAGATGAAATGTGATTCTTAATCTTCCTCTTCTTCCTCCTTGGGCGATTTTTGCTCTTGGCCGAACCTCTATGAGTGGCTAGCACCATGAAGGTGGTTCTTCTCCGAAGGCTTCGTTCGTGTGGATACCGTAGAGGCATGGACGCTTGATCCCGCTGAGATTTGCATCCAAAGAAAAAGTTGCTGTCGGGATTGCGAAGGACACGCAACAAAAGTATACCTCTCATGTAAAACTTAGTATATGATTGTTTTCTCCTTCGCATGGATCTTTGGAGAGGATCGAATTAATTTTTCGCTAAGCTTAAATGCAGCTAGATCCCTAAAGTGGTCATAGCATTGTAAGAGCTGAGGGCCGAGGTTGGATGATGGCACCCCAAATCGAATTGTCCCTACAATTGTTAGTATGTGAAATACAAACTAATTACAAATATGAAAGATAAACACTAAACGAAAGAAAAACAAGCAAATCGCTAACACGTTCGTTTAACAATTTGGAGACGGGCCCTACTCCACGACGTGTCCTCGAGGTGGACGCATCCCAATCACAAAGGGATTAGTCCCCAGCAAACTCTGGCTATCTCAAGTAGCTCCTTGTGGGTGGAGAAACCTCACCACAACACTCACAAACACTTGAGAACAAGTAGACTACTAATTAGACTTTACTACCACTAATTTCACAACTATAACCAAGCCCCAAGCTTTATTATATAGCCCATGGATTTGAAACCCGCCTACCAATTGATCGCTAAAACTAGTGTACGATTGCCCTCTGTCAAAAATTCGACCGTTATATCCCAATACCTCGATACCAACCGACTGTTAAAACTAGCAAATGATCAAGCTCCACCTGTTTAATGAAGCATTTTGTTCGATCTTCAGCTGGCTGCACCGGCTACTAAAAACAAGTCGATCGCTACAAGAACTCACATAAGAACCCCTAAACCTGGATTTTACCTCACAATCTCAAAGACTGACCTCATCTTATGACTCACTTGATTTATCTTTGCGCCCTTGATGTTTACTTCCTTATTTCGCCTCTCGGATGCATACAAGCCTGGCTCATTCCTAATGCCATCCTTCACAGATGCCTCAAGTCGCTTCCCTCGGCCCTTGTCCTTGCTGCCTTGTCCACGGTCCCTCGGATGCTCCATCCTTCACCGGACCCTAAGCCGTCAACCTGAGTCACATGTGTATCCTGCAAACCTGCACACTCACATACACATATCAAATACAAGGGTGAATCTAACTTAAACCCTTTGCCCAAACACCAAAACACATGGCCACACGGACCATTGGGATTGCTCCAACAATAGCCACTTGCAAAGACATATACTAAGTTTTTAGAATTTTATATGTGATATAGAAATATGCATGATAGGTTTATTATGATTTATAAGATTATGAATCCTTTGTTTTGTTAGGACCGAAACAAGTTGGCCTGGAACAAACTAGGTCTTGGTCATAAGGAAGTTTTTACTAAACTAGGTTTTGGCCAAACTAATCTCGCTTATCCAAGGTTTCGATTAAACTAGGTTTTGGCCAAACCTATCTCGCCAAAATATTGTTGTGAGCAGAAAGGTTTTGTGGGTAGTAGAGTCTAGAATTGTATAAAGAACTCATACAATGAGTATGCAAAACAAATTTTGCTTCCCTCCGAAACCCCCGCAGGGCACGCTTCTCCTTACCGCTAACCAAGCGGGACCTGCATGCGTTGCGGCTCTATAATTGCTGTTGAAACTATAGTAAATTTTATGTCATAAAATATTAGAATGTTATATGACATGGTGCATGGTTATGGCCTTTAACCCCAATGTGATTGGATGTGCGCTGTAATTCATAATATCGGTATGCGTGTCGTGGCTCTTCTTTCATTCTTGCCAAAATTAGACTACCCTCGAATGTGACTCGGTTTCTTTAGATTTTGAATGTACAAATTAGAGAGAACAGTCCACTGGACGACGGTAAAAAGTGAGAAGGACAACAACATTACCGACGACCAAGGAAGCACTTGGAGAAGATGCTTGGACCTAGGTTGACTTATCGCTCTTCTCATTGGCTTGAGAAGATAGTAGTTTATGGGGGCCATAACCATGTCACGCTTTAATTAGCATATATGTTGATGTATGCCATGAATATATGTGATGCATGTGTAGCTATCGTAATTAGGTCCTTTTCGTATCACTAAAAGTTTGGTACTACTACTACCTTGATCATTTGTAGTCAGGTTTGCCAAAGCAAAGTGTCTCATTTTATCTAGGTAGAGTGCGACAGACAAGATGTCCCACTATTCGACTCTGGGCAGGACTAAGTTGAGAACTTAGAGGCATATCCCATATGATGAAATTAAATTATACTAGTCTTGGACCATTAGCCAAAGCTAACTCAAGTGAGTTATAATGTATATTTCATAAGATGGGCAACCAACAAATAGTCTTGTTCACCTAAAGATACAAGAGTTACATAGGATGAATCAAACGTTGTTACCTAAGTTGTACTAAGTCTTAGGTGATTAGCCAAAGCTAACTCAAGATAAAGTATAATATGGATCTTGTCCAATTGGTACACGTTGCCTACCTAATGTATACAAGTCTTGGTATTAGCCAAAAGCTAACTCAAGATGCGGTATAATGTGGATCTTGTCCACTTGAATGTCTTTACTTTTGGGTTTAGAGCTAGTAGGACTTGCTCCTAACAAGCTTTAGAATTCTGTGTGGAGAATCACGAATTAAAGACCTAATTAAATGATCTTAATATGATACCTATTTACGCATTTTATTGTTGTAGATCACCATGTCGTCTAATACGTAGAAGACACTATCTCGCGATCCGCCCTTGATAAGGACAAGCTCAATGGAGCTAATTTTCTAGACTGTATAGAAACAGAGAATAGTTCTCAAGAAAGAAAGAAACTGTATCGCCCTAGAGAAGCCTATTCCCTAAGTACTGTCACTAGAGCTAATAGGGATGCTTACAAAAAGCATCAAGATGATGCATTAGATGTATCATGCCTTATGCTCGCCATCATGAACTCTGAGCTTCAGAAGCAACATGGATGCTTATAATATGGTTGAACACCTTAGACAACTATATCAAGGACAAGCAAGGCATGAGAGATTTGAGATTTCTAAAGCATTGTTTCAATGCAGAATGCAAGAAGGAAGTCCCGTAAAGCCATATATAATCAAAATGATTGGGTATGTGGAAAACTGACAGCGATTGAGATTTCCACTAGGCCAAGAATTGACCACTGATCTTATCTTGCAGTCATTGCCCGATAGCTATAGTCAATTTGTCATGAACTACAACATGAATGAAATTGACAAACCACTATCTGAGATGTTGAGCATGTTGAGAACTACTGAACTCAACCTTAAGAAGGCAAAGCCTAGTTCCATTTTGATGGTGTCTAAAGGCAAAGGCAAGTGGAAGCCTAAAGGTAAGGATAAGACCCAAGCCAAAGGCAAGTGCAAGACTCATGCACTGAAACCCAAAGGTGGGGTTGCTAAGGAAGGAACCTGCTTCTACTGCGGTGAGACTGGACACTGGAAGAGGAATTGCAAGGAAGAGAAGTGAAACTTCTGCCTTAGGTATATATGTTATAGAAGTCAATCTGTCTATTTCTTCTTCACGGGTATTAGATACCGAGTGTGCATCTCACATTTATACTAATGTGTAGTGGCAGAGAAATACCAAAACAGTACTAAAAAACCAAAATATGTCTTCGTATGTGATGTAGGAACCTATAGACAGGATACTCCAGCCATTCCACATACCTCAACTTGATATCCTAAATAAAAATATATCAACAAAGGTGAGTTCAATAACCCGCTTGACACCACAGATGTATATTAAGTTATAAATTAACAGTAATAATCACGCGGGTACAATTTTTTAACAATAAAGAAAATGCAACTAAAAAGGTCAAGAACCAGACTATCGTGACCTCCTATCCAACATAAAGGTAGTCACTGTGAGCATAACATTTCACCAGACGCATGTCACATACGAAACACCAAATGAAAGCAAACCAATATGCGCAATCATACAATAAATGCAATCATGCAAATGACATGTCACCCTAACGCTACCAACTATCTCACAAACGATGGTGAGACCGAGTGGGTAGGGCTGAGGACAACGGTGGCACTCTACCATCGGCCTGAAAGACCGAAAGTGGATGTGATGTCACAGAAAGGATCATCTCACCCAAACAAAGTGGGGTGCTGGACCTCGTGGTTGTTTTGATGTGATCAACCAAGTTAGGTTAGGTCCGCTGATTTTCGATCCCTGCCTACGCCAGGCTTAGAGCGAGGAAGTTGAGCTTAAGACACAACATAGAAGGACAAGACGGAAGGGAGCCGACGATGGTCGGGTGCGCATTCAAGGACGAAGAGTCATGAAGTTGCATTTCAATGGATGAGGCAGAATGTTGAGATCGGTGGTTGCTCAAGGGGTTGATGACTCCCCCAAATCCTCGCCTCACATCATTATTAGTCACAAGAATGAAATACAAACAAAACAAACAAGCTAAACTAAAACTAAGACAAGAAATGAAATGCAAACAATACACGCCTGCTTAACGTGGTTCGGAGATTAGGCTCACTCACGGCTGTCCCGTGAAGGTGGATTTATCCTCGATCCTTTGATTACCCCCCAAGAACTCCGCCATAAATCCTCCTCGTCGGTGGAGAAACCTCACACAACTCGATCAAGAACACTTGATTGTTAGGGCACTAGTTGGACTACCACTCAGGTTACCACTAATTTTGGCCAACTCAAACCAAGCTCCCAAGCTTTGGCTTTATAGGCCACGCAGCGGTTGAAACCCCGCCTACCACCGATCAAGAAACATACCGATCACTCTCTCAGGAAATTCACCGCTACATCCTAAAGGCTCGATTCCCACATTCTCTGCTTCACCGCCGACCGCTTGGCCGATATCGCATCACGACCGCTAAAACATGCAATGATCAAGCATGGGAAGATCGCTACGATCGCTACAAGAGCTTACAAGATCGCCACAAGAAACCCTCAAAACTAGGATTTTCATCTTGAGTACAATCTCGCACTCGTACCCCTCACCCTTATGACTCACTGATGCTTCCTTTGCGCCTTTGACCTTTACCTTCAAGCCTACTTCCTTTGCCTCGCCGCCCTCGGATGTATCTGCCGCTGCCTGCCCCAATGCCATCCTTCACAGAGCAAGCCTGGAAAGTCGCCTCGGCCCTTGTCTCGCTATGTTTGTCCATGGTCCTCGATGCTCCATCCTTCACTGTAATTCAAGCCATCAACCTCAGCCGATGTGTATCCTGCAAACCTCGCATAAACTCAAATACATATCAAATACAAGGGTGAACCTAATCTAAACCCTTCGCTTCAAACACCAAACATACGTCCCGTGACCACCTGGATTGCTCCAACAGAATGCATGATGTCTGAGAACGAAGTCGATGGAAGCCTGCTCGAGGAGAAGGCCGAAATTGAGTTCGGTGAGCTCATTTTGCTGGTCAAATCAAGCGATCGGGGTTTCAAGAAGAAGAAAAGAAGTCGGAAGCCATTTATACGCAGTCAAGGTGCTCACATCGAGGGTGCCCTCAACATCAAGGCGTCAACAAGATTGAGGGTGCTTTAATATCATTGAGGGTGCTCTTCAACATTAAAGGCACCCTCAATGTCATTGAAGGTGCCTTGACCCTACCACTTGACTATTTCTGGATTTCGATAAAGTTTTATCCGTTTTGACGGAGGCACCTCAACCTTTCGATGCACTATCAAGACTTGAGATAGAGTTTCAAGGAGCTATATAAAGGCCCCTGGACCTATAGGAATTAAGCAATCAACTCTGTAATCAATTCCTAGCAACTTGTGAGCTTTCTTAGTGTGTAAAAAGTCTTCTCCGCCTACAGTGAAGGAGACTTTCTTAGGTACTTTCAATTGGTTTTGGATTAACAACCTTCTTGGTTGTAACCAAGTCAACTCGCTGAGTCTTCCTTCTTTTCTATTATTTTGTTTTAATTTTATTGTTGTTATTTTAGAGTTGAAAGTTTTGAGGAGGATATTTTTATTTTACAAGCAATTCACCCCTCCCCTCTTACCAGCCCCGCTGCACCAACAAGTGGTATCAAAGTCAGATAGCCTCAGAAGGACTAAACGTCGTCTGAAGAAACAAAGATCAAGATGATGGCCGAAAAAAGTATTCATCCCCCTAAATTCGACGGAGACTTCGCTACGTAGAGACGACGAGTGGAGGTATTTTTTAAAATGGATTTCGATATTCTTATAACTATGAAATATGGTTTTACAGCTCCAAAGGACAAAGAAGAATACCAATGGATAAAGGAGGAGCAAGCCGATTTCATGGCCAACGGAAAGACAGAGTTTCATCTGCTCAGCATGTTGCCGCCCCAAGAGGTAAGTCGGATTGGAAACTATGACTCCGCCAAAGATCTCTGGGAAAAATTCCTGGAGCGACATTCTCCAAACCCAGCTGACAAATCTCCGGATGAACAATGATGAAAAGGTAGCGCAACTCCAAGCGAGAATTAAGGAGCTGATAACTCAACTGACCAATCTCGGAGAATCAGTAATGAACCGAGATTCTATCCGGTATGCACTCAACGCCTTCCCAAGAACTTCATAGTGGTCGTCCTTAGTAGATGCTTACTACATCTCTAAGGACTTTGAGGTAAATACTTTAGAAAATTTATTTTCTACTTTTGAACTTCACGAGTCTCGAATTGCAAAGCCGAAACAAATAGAGAAGTCAGATCTCAATGTTGCCCTACAAGCCAAGATGGACGATCCTGACTCCGAAGTGTCAATCGATGAAACTGAAGCGACGCTATTGGTAAGAAAACTAAATAAGTTTATTAAGACTAATAAATTTAGGTTGCAGTCGAGAAAGCATCAACGCAACAGAAGGACGGTCCGATTCTACAATTGCAACGAGGAACGACACATCAAGGACGACTGCCCAAAACTAAAGAAAAGGGACAAGGAGAAGTCTCAAAGGGCGACGTCCTCGAAGCGCAAGAGTCTGAAGGTCACATGGGATGAATCATCATCCTCCGGATTTGAAGTCGAATCCTTCTCGGGATTAGCACTGATGGCCAACCATCAATCGGAAGAAGAAACCAGCTCAGAGATGAGCATAGATGAAGGAGGAGGATCATCAGAAAAAGAAACATGAAGGGGGGAGCATCGTAATGGGAGGTGGGTAATGCCTACTAACTCCTGCCAAATTCTTCGTATTATTAAAGTGCTCAATAAAGATTTAGTTAAATTAGAAAAGAAAACAACGAGTTAAAATTAAAATCTTAGCCAAAGCATGTCCTCTTGAGATGTACGATAATCTAAAATCGTAAAATGAAAAATTAAAAATTGAAATTGAAAAATTGAAAAATAATGTATGCTTAAATAATTTTCAAAATAAAAATTATAATTTTATAAAATTAAATTATATATTAGAAAACATCAGACAAATCTTAGAAAAGTTCCCAAAGTTATATACCCCGTAAGTTTTTGATTAACTGGGAAGGAACCTATACTGGGTCTCCAAAACTGCTCTAGATTAAATTTTCAAGTTAGCTTTCAAAGAAGATAAATTAAACAGCTAATTTTATGTTTTGTCTGAAAAGTGGTTAAGTTGCTCTAATAAACTAAGAAGACCTAGTGCTCGCCACCCCGAAATCAAAATATTGAAATAAAATATTTAATTAACTACCGATAAAACATGAAATTAGAAATTAGAAAATTCTTTAAACAATCTTTTTGAAAATTTCTCAAAATTTTTTTCTAAAACTTGCCTAAGTTAGAATTTTTCATACTTAGAAAATTTCTGCTTAAATTTTTTTTTTCAAAATATTTAAAGGTTTTAAACTAAAGAAATTTTTTTAAATGATTTATTGGAAAATTATTAACCCCTGCTTTTGCTATGATCAAAGGGGAGATAGGAACAAGTTTACGGGAGTTAATATTGTTTAAATTAGTACTTAAATTTTTCTTTTGGATAGAAACAAGTTAATATATTTTTGTTGTAAATTTTATTATTGCAATCTTTATGCTTAAAATGTTAGTTTAGTAATTTCTTTAAATTACTACTTGTCTGTTTTTTCCCTAACTTGAACTTGGGTTGATGCACATCAAAAAGGGGAAGATTGTTGGACTCCGTGGTTGTTTTGATGTGATCAACCAAGTTAGCTTAGGTCTTGTTTAGTTTTTGATCCCTGTGTCTAAGTGTGCAGGAGATTAGGAGTGCAGGAAGTCGAGCAGAAGACGTAGCTAGCGAGAAGGACGACACAGGAAGGGAGCCGACGGGCTCGGTGCGTTCGAAGGATGAAAGAGCTGCGGAAGATTACTCCGGTGGACGAGAAGAACGTGCACGATGTTCAAGGGATGAGAAGCCGGGACGGAAGCTTGCTCGAGGAGAAGGCCAGAAATTGGATTCGGGTGAGCCCTATTTCACGGCCAAAATCACCAAGCGATCGTAAGCTTCAAAGAAGAAGAAAAGAAAAGCTGGAAGCTATTTATACTACGTAGAAGGAAGGCGCCCTCAACAGCATTGAGGGCACTCAACATTGATGGCGCCTCACCATTAGTTGCATTCACCTCAGTCTACTTGACTACTCGGGACTTTGGACAAAGTTTTATCCGAAGCCTTGATGAGGCACCCCAACCCCTTTGGAGGCACCCCCAAGACTTGAGATAGAGTCGATATATATAAAGGCCCTCGGACCCATAGGAATTAAGCAATCAACTCCCTGTAATCAACTCAGTAACTTGTGAGCTTTAGTAAAAAGGCCCGCCATGTTGAAGGAGACTTTCTATATTTTCCAACTGCCTTAGATTAACAACCTTCTTGGTTGTAACCAAGTAAACTTGTTGAGTCTTCTTACTTTTCTGTTATTTTGTTTTAATTTTATTGTTGCTATTTTAGAGTTGAAAGTTTTGAGGAACATATTTTTATTTTACAGGCAATTCACCCATCCCCTTTTGTCGGCCCCGCTTACACTAATAATATGGGGAGCTAATGCCTTACTTCCAAGACAGCCTGTGAGGATGGATCCGTCAGGTTACCACGTTGCGTAACGCTACCCATGAGTGGACCAACGGAGCACTGACAAAGCAAACTGCACACACCCTGCCTGATATACAACTAGTCCATGAGTGGTTCTATGTGAAGATCATGTAACTGGCGATGTGCTCAACAATAATGGAGCCGATAATTGCTCAAGATGTAATTAGCAAGATGGTGCATGCTATTAAACATGTAGATAACGATGATACAATTCCATATAAATGCACCAAAGGAAATAGATCATACAATGATCTAGGAATTGTAAACGGCACAAATCGATATGACAACAATGAGTCTTACTTCACACAAGAGGTCAATGTATGTCACTATTTCTAAGAATAGAGTACACATGGCAACAATCAAGATGGTATAAGCATGAACGATAACAGATAAAGATATAGGTATACTACAAGAAATCAAATAGTGACATACCAGCAAATGCAACATAAAAATTACTACTAGCAAACAATTATATATCTAAAATGACTATATCAAAGAGATAATTCAAGTACTGGCTTTAAAAGACAATCGTGTTTAAAGATCCTATCAAATTGTCTGTCAGAGATCAAGATCCTCAAGACAATAAAGTATAATTTAGCTAATTCCAAATGCAACTAGCTAAATTAGATCCTAATTTCATTAGGAACCAAAATTTGGATTGTCCTAAACAATCCAACCAAATTAACTAACCCAAATTGAATCCATCATACTCACTTATTAATTCCTCTATAAACAATAACCACTACATTGGATTTGAATATCCCCAAGCATCACAATCAGATTAATCAATTAACATCATCATATAGGGCTAGATTAAGCATGATCATGTTCAAAAATCACCCAAGTTGATATCCTAGCCTACGTCATATTATAGAAATCATCGCAAAATTTGGTGGCCAAAGTTACGGCTGAAATTATCGAACAAAATTCCAGCCGCCATGAAACCAAACACCACCTGCACAATGAATCTACAACCAAAGACAACCATTCCCCAGTTAGCATAACCTTCCACTCCAACATCGGAACCCAGATCTCCACAGCCCAAAATCCATAATATCTTACCTTATCCTACCTCAATGATGGAACCGCAGTGAAGGGTTGTAGGGATTGGCGGAGCAAGACTCGAGGGAGGAAGCTCGCTGTGGAGATGGCCGCTACTCCAACTGCGGCCACACCTTGCGCTGGAGATTGTGAGGCTGAGACCGTGGCGTCCAACCAAATCTAGGGCACAGGGTAACCACAAAGAAGTGACCACAGTGAGGAAGGAATGAGAAGAGGACCAGAGAGACGATCCTCGGTGGCGCTCGGGTGGCTCTCATCCGCTAGCATCGACCGTGGTGACTGGGAGACGCGAGAGGGCCGATCGACGATGTGCGGCTTGGGAGAGAAGAGGAGAAGATGGCTGGCGGTGAAGGAGATGAGGAGAGGTGTTGGAAAGATTAGGGAAGAGGAGGTGTTGTCAGTGGCGTGCGGCTCGGGAAGAAGAAGAGATCAGGCGGAGTGCGGCTCGAGAAGGAAGAAGAAGTTTTCAGCGAGAAGAGATATAGGGCACGGGAAAAGGATAATAAAAAGGAAAAAGAAAACATTTAAGGAAATTAAGCATTTCCTCGTTTAAATTGGGTAGCTTAAATAGGCTTTCCCCTGACCAAATAATTTATCCCCTTAGCATACGCCATACAAGCTCCGATTAAATCCCAGAAAATTTTTGAAAATTCCTAAAAATTCCTAAAAATTCCGTTAAAGATACTTGCTTATTAAACTTTATTATTTTAGTATTATTGGTTGCCGTATTTTACATTCTCCGCCACTAATAAAAATTTGATCCCTAAATTTTTATTATTTACCATCAGCAAGTACTAACAATAGATAATAATATAAATGCTGAACGGAAACCTAACCCACAAACCTTAAGTAAACAAATGGAGGTATCGAGCTTGAATCGTATCCTCGAGCTCCCAGGTAGTGTCCTCGTCAGTATGATTCTGTCATCCGACTTTAACCAGCCGGATAATCTTGTTCCGCAGCTGACACTCTTTGTGGTCCAGAATCTGTACCGAAACCTCCTCATAGGTAACGTTAGACTGAATAGGAATTGATATATCTGACAGAACAAGTACTGGGTCGGGTATGTTTCTCCTCGGCATAGACACATAGAATACACTGTGAATGCCTGCAAGCGACAGTGGTAGCGCCAAACAATAAGCTACTACTCCAATCCTCTCCAAGATCTGGAAATGCCCAATGTATTGTGGAGCTAGTTTACCTCTGAGGTCAAATCTCTTCACCCCTTTCGTGGGTGACTCTAAAAAATACATGGTTGCCAGTAGAGAACTCCAGGGGTCTGCATCTCTGATTAGCATAACTCTTCTAGCGGTTCTGTGCCTCAGACATCCTCCATCTAATAGTGTAGACCAACTTTGCCTCCTGCTAAGGTCTCTGAGGTCCTATTAGCTGGGCCTCCCTAACCTCATCCCAGAGGGTGGGTGTCCGACAAGGACTATCATACAATGCTTCAAATGGTGTCATCTAGATAACCGAATGATAGTTATTGTTATAGATGAACTCTACCAATGGCAAGTGGTCCTCCCAGCTGGCTCCAAAATCCATAACACAAGACCTCAACGAGTCCTCTAGAGTCTAAATGGTCCGCTCTGACTGCCCATCTGTCTGCGGATGAAATGCTGTACTGAAATGAAGCTGTGTGCCCAAGGCCTACTGCAAACTTTGCCAAAACCGAAACGTGAATCGTGGGTCTCTATCCGGTATAATGCTCAATGGAACACCATGCAATCTGATGATCTCTCGACAATACAGCTCTACCAACTAATCCAAATCGGTCTTCCTAATCGGTAAGAGTGCTGATTTGGTTAATCGATCAACGATCATCCAAATCACGCCATGGCCTCACAGTCCTAAGCAATCCTACCAAACCATAGTCGACTCAGATACCAGTTGCTGAACCCGCTGACATCTCCTTCATGTTGTCTCCACCCAATAGGAATAGCTCAAATCTTGATACTTGTCTCCACCTGGGGGGATGACAAATCGAGAGCGATAAGCCTCCTGAAGTAGCTCCTCCAAGACCGGATGAGATTGAGATACGCATAATCTACCTTGGAAATAAGTAATACCCTCATCATCTCGAGTGATCTCGGTCTGCTGCCCGAAAGATATCTGGCTGCCAACGGACTGTAAGTGCTGATCACCAGCCTGAGCCTCTCGAATCCACATCCTGATTGATGACTAAGCAACTATGGTAATATGGATACCCTACTCTGTCCATCCATGGTCCTCAAGGCCCAATTAAGAGAAAACCCTGAATCAAGTTCGTGACTCAAACTCGGTGGTAAGCTAAAGTCCCTCTAGGCTTCGGCTAAGCGCATCGTCAACTACATTAGCTTTCCCCGAGTGGTAGCTAATGGTACATTCGTGTTAGAGTGTATACTAAAAGCCTAGCTTTTGGTATAAATATTTATCTAGAAATAAGAATCACATTGGTCAAATGTCTACATTTATGATAAATGTAGTTGTTCAATTAATTTATATTATAGATAACATGGTGTGTGGTGTCACACACAGAAGATCATGTTATCAGTACCTTATAAATTATAAACAGTAGCTCACGACCATGATGGAAAGGAACAAACCATTAGAAGGTCGTAGTGTAATTAGGTGTTAGTTTATCTTAACTATATAATTACACTAGTACACTAAGAGTGTATTGAGTAGGACCATTAGAGGTCGTTTCTTTTATACTGACTTTATAAAGGGACAAAGACCTCAGTTATTATGGAAGTGTGTGCTCTTAATCCTAATATAATAACAAGCACATATATTTGATA
Source organism: Zingiber officinale (assembly GCF_018446385.1). Taxonomy (NCBI): domain Eukaryota; kingdom Viridiplantae; phylum Streptophyta; class Magnoliopsida; order Zingiberales; family Zingiberaceae; genus Zingiber; species Zingiber officinale. The sequence goes on from NC_055986.1 coordinate 77,591,894, forward strand.
TTTATTTCTTTAATTTATCAATGGGTGAGATTTAGTTCGATGAATCAATAAGCCCGATAAGTTGGGAAATGATATCACTTATAGTATGTGTTGTTGATTATAGAAGGAAACTGTGTCCTAGTAATCTAGGTTGAGAATGTCCCCAAGAGGAGCTCATAAGGATTGTCATGTTAAACCCTGCAGGTGGACTTAGTCCGACATGACGATGAAGTTGAGTGGTACTACTCTTGGAGCTAGATATTAATTAAGTGAGTTGTCAGTAACTTACTTAATTAGTGGACATTTGTTATCTTAAACACAGGGAGACTAACACACTCATAATAAGAAGGAGCCCAAAATGTAATTTGGGATTGGTGCGGTAGTTCAATAATAGTTCTTTAGTGGAATGAATTATTATTGATGAAATTAAGTTGTGTGTTCGGGGCGAACACGGGATGCTTAATTTCATCGAGAGACCAAAACCAATTCCTCCTCTCGGTCCCTATCGTAGCCTCTAGTATATAGAGATTTATACCCACCTCAGATACCTAATTTCTTACCTATTTAATGGCCGGGCTAAGCTAGCTTGGAAACCCAAGCTAGGCCGCCAAGATCAAGTGGATGAGTCATAGAGGGTTTCAAAGCTTGGTCGTGTTTAGGTGTACGCTACTGTAATATAAAAGGATTTTATTAAAATTATTTTTATGTGGATAATATGTTTTTAAAAGAGAGTTTAAAATCTCTAAATCTTCCTTTTATAAGATTCTACAAAAGATTAAGAGAAGAGCTAAATCTCTTTCCTAATTTGTAGATTAAAAGGTTGATTTTAATTTTGGTAAAAACTTTCCTTTTTAACCATGTTCATGATTTAAAAGAAAGTTTAAAAAATTAATAATTCTCTTTTATTAGTTTCTACAAAAGATTAAGAAAAGATTTGATATCTTTCCTTATTTGTAGATTAAAAGAGATTTTAATTTTTAGAGATAATTTTCTTCTTATCCACATGTTTTAAAGAAAGATTTTAATTTATTAAATTTCCTTTTTATAAACCAATCATGAAGGGATTAAATTATTGGAGAAATTTTTATAAATTTCCGAAAACAAATTAGGAAGTTTTAATTCTTGTTTTAATTAAAACTTTCCTTGATTTGAGGCTTGAGGTGACCGACCATTGTATTTGAAAAAGAAAATTATTTTTAATTAAATAATTTTTCTTTTCAATGGAAAAAGAATTAAGGAAATTTTTATTAAATTTTCCTTATTTGCCAAGACCAAGGATTATAAAAGAGGGGGTAGAGGAGGCTTCAAGGTGAACGACTCTATTCTATTTTTCTTCCTCTTTTCCTTGGTGGCCGGCCCTTCCTTCTTCTCTTCTTCTTCTCTTTGTGGCCGAACCTCTTCATGCTTATGGAGTTTTAATTGGTGGCCGGATCTAGCTTGAGGAAGAAGGAGAGAAAGCCTACATCCCTTGGAGCTTGGTTGGTGGAAAAGATCTTCATCTTTTGGAAGCTTTGTGCTTGGCCGAAATTTGAAGAAAGGAGAAGGTGCTTTGGTGGTTTCTCATCTCGGAAGATCGTTGCCCACACAACGTCCGAGGTTAGAAGAGGAATACGGTAGAAGATCAAGAGGTTTTTCTAAAAGGTATAACTAGTATTTTTTCTTTCCGCATCATACTAGTTATTTTTGGAAATAATACTAAATACAAGAGGCATACGATTCTAGAGTTTCGAATTTGTTTTCGATATAGTGTTCTTTTGTTTTTTTTCCTTGTGATTTGATTGTTCTTTTCGGTTAACCTAAAGTTATTTTAGGAAATTAAATATTAGCTTTCCATAAAAGGTTTTGTCTAGTCGGTGGTGGATGTCTCTATATCCAAGAAGGTCATGCCCCACGCCACGTCAGTACCGGGAACCAATTATGGAAATTAATATTTAATGGAATTAATAACTTAAGGTGACTTGGGTCGAACGTGTTAAGTTCCGCAGGAGATCCAAGTCAAAACCTAAAAGAACAAATAGATTAAGTTTTGGATCAAACGTGTTAAGTTCCGCAGGCGATCCAAAATTTAATTTAAAAGAACACATGGTAGCTAGGAAAAGGTTCAGACCTTTGTACAAAATTTTTGTACAGTGGAACCTCTAGGTTTTCCGAGTAGCAACCAACAATTCGTAATCCTTCAGGAACTCCATCTATCTCCTCTGTCGGAGATTGAGTTCCTTCTGGGTGAAAAGATATTGGAGACTCTTTTAATCCTTCAGAATCCCAAATGTAATACCCTACAGATGATGTCACCAATTTTTTTCTTTTTCCAAGGCAAAGTTAATGGCGGCCAACATCAAATCATGTACTGGGTATTTCTTCTCATGTTCCTTCAATTGACGAGGAGCATAGGAGACTACCCTGTCGTGCTGCATCAAAATAGCGCCCAAACCCTATAAAGAAGAGTCGGTGTAGAGTACAAATCCATTCTCTCCAGAGGTAAAACCAGAACTGGTGCCGACACTAATCTCCGCTTCAGCTCCTAAAAATTGGTCACGCAGACTTCTAACCACGTGAACTTCACTTATAGATGTTCTCGTCGAAAACATCTCTAGAACTATGCGAAAATGGTGTACGTGATTCTCCTTGAATCAGAAATATATCACAACATTGTCAACAAAGACAATGAAAACTGATATAAACATCCTAGGAACACCAAAATCATCAAGTCTATGAAAACATGTAGGGCACTGTAAGCCTAAATGGTAAAACTAAAAACTCATAATGTCCATACCACAGGCATACACAACTATAAGATTCCCGACAACAAGTCTGAAATCTAATCACTAACTACAAATCATCAAAGAAATAAATCATCAAATGTGAGAGCAACTCTCCCTCACAATAAATGCCACATATATGGGAGCAACACTCTACCACCAGTATTGCAACCTATATGGGAGCAGTGCTCCCCTATAAGTAATCCATAGTATGTGGGAGCAACGCTCCACCACCAACAATCCATAATATGTGGGAGCAACGTTCCACCATGAATAATCCATAAGGAAAATAGAAGAGGAGGCAAGTGATAGATCGTTTGAAGCGATAGAGGGGGGTGAATATCGCGCGTTTAAAACTAATCTTTTCTTTTATATCATAGTCGTGCACAGCGGAAAGTAAATAGAGACAGTTTGTTTACTTCGTTCGGAGCCTAGCTCGACTCCTACTCGAAGGCTCGTGGTCCTTGACCGCACCGGTGAGCAAACCACTATAACTCTTCTTTCCGAAATTCTTCGGAAAGAAGCAGAACGTACAATGGAGCAAGATAGTAACACCCTACTATCTTGCTTAAATGAATTACAAATGCAAGCTTTAAAATAAATTTTATCGACAAATAAAATGGAGATTTAGCTTAGGTCGACACTTCCGGATGATGTAGCTTGCTGCACAGATGAAGACGAGACGATTGCAGAGCAGGAATTTTGATCAGAAAAGTTGTATCATTAGCTTCTGACTTCGAGCACATTTTATAAGAATCTTGGACGTTCGGTCGACCGATCCCTCTGTTCGGTCGACCGAACCTGCTCCCTTCCTTCCTGGCTGAAGTCCGAAGCTGGCTCGATGTTTTGCATTTACTGGTCTTTAATGGTTCGGTCGACCGAACCTCTTTTTCGGTCGACCGAACAGCTTCCTTCCCTGTTCGTCGAAATGTGCCATTAATGTCTTCAATGTTCGGTCGACTGAACCTCATTTTCGGTCGACCGATCATGTTGTAATACCATATTTTTGAGCCTGATCTGTTTTGCCAAAGTTGCCTGTTCGATCGACTGATAAAATGCCTTTTTCGGTCGACTAAACCTCCTGTTCAGTCGACTAAACCCTGGTCAAATGAAGCTTTCTGAGTGCTGGACGCGTGGCCGCTGACAGAGCCTGATTCTGAGTTCTGAGTCAAAAGTTATGACCCTTTGAAGCTCAAGGGGTCATATGGTTCTGCAACACAATGTTAGTTTGATATAAAAATAATATTCCTACAAAACAAAGTTAGCACAGTCATAATACATGTGTAGTAATATGCATGAGTATAACAGTTAGGATTGTCTTGATCTCAACTTGGAAACCTTCCTAGTTTCTTCAGTTGGATCAGCGACCTTAGGTTGTTCCCTTCAGGAACTCGACCTCACTGTCGCTCCTCCAGTTGCTTACCTCAACTTACCTGCCAAACATGGTCCTCCAGACCTGTTTGGACTTTTGCCTGCTCAGTGTCTGATCGCCTGATCCACTAAGACTTTTCCTGTAATATTATATTAGCCAACAATAATCAGAAAACAATAGTAAACCTAAACCTAGATTTACGAAGATCCGTTTAGTTGATCGACGCGATGCTGAAACTCATCGATCAACCTTGAGTTCACTCCTCCAGACTTCTCATTACCTAAGGTTACCACCCTAGGATTTTCTCCCTTGCTACTCACCAAGACTCGGTATTAGGCTACCGAGGATCAAGTCCTCCGGACTATACATCCATCCAGACTTCCCTTTCTACAACTAGGACTCGGTGTTCGGCTACCGGGGATCGAGTCCTCGGACCTATCACGCTGGTATCCCGTTATAACGACCCACCTCCTCTTGGTAGGCTCTGAGGCCGTTGCACGTCTTGCTAAGTGCTATTCTTGGAAAATGCGGGTGATTAAAATTTTACTAAACTGATTACTGAAAAAAAAATCTGAACTTAATATTCTAGGTGTACCTAGGAGTTGTACAAATACTAGGGAAGATAACCTATGCCTCTCGAATGACCTGCTAGCTGTAATCAGGCATTTCAATCGTCCCCTGGATCAATTGGGCTGTCGGATCGATCCAGTGATCGATCCTGCTTGATACTGGCACGGATGGAGACTCTGGATCGGTCGGCTGACCGATCCAGAAGCACACATCGCTTCTGTATGTGGTTGGATCGGTCTACCGACCGATCCAGGAGCACACTGATCGGTCAGTAGACCGATCCAGTGGCTTACTGATCGGACGGCTTACCGATCAGTGAGTTGCTGCACCTTCTGTTCGCATTTGGATCGGTCGGCTGACCGATCCATAAACTCTCTGTTTGCGACTGGATCGGTCAGCTGACCGATCCAGTGGTACAACTCAACTCTGATCGATCCGTAGATCGATCGGAGTTTCTGATTTCGCACTGGAACTCTGATTTCAGCACTCTGGCGTGCCAAAACCTCACACAACAATTCTAAAATCAATTGGAATATATTCTAGCAACTATTAACCAGCATTCTAACATAATTACTAACAAACTAAATAAATCTCCCATGGTTTAAACATTCTAAGGTCTAAAAATGCATGAAAGAAGAAATACTAAGAATTCAACTATTTAAGCTTGCTAAAACCCCTGAGGATCTTTTATTCCAGTTCCTGCCACACACACCATCTTTGCATTGAACTCCAGCTTCCTCTGCTAGTCCATTTTCCCTTTACCTTTATCTGTAGTATAAGGAAAGTAGAGCTTAAAGCTTAGTAAAAAACCAACTACCTCACTAAAACATACAATGATGCAAACATGCTTTTAAGAATGCTATTTGAAAATATGTACTGGCATGGCATACTATGGTTGCAAGCATAAATAGCTGAAACATGGCATAGCAAGCTAATCACATAGAACGATAATAGAGAACTAAGCTAGCTGAAGCTAACCTGAAGCTGAAACTCAACTAACATAACCGATTTTATGAGTTTTGAAAACTAATAGCATAGTAGATCAAAATAATAATCATGTGCTGTTGGGCCCGGCTGTACTTGCTATACGTGCATCCCTAACTAGACCCGGGTTTGTAAGTCCCAAATTTAGTAGGGTTTACTAGGTTATCAGAACCTAGGACGACTGTGGGAGCTCAACCCAATGGATATCTAATCCGATACAGTGCCAGTGAAAAGTAAAATCTTGAATATAGCTAAAGCATTAAATTCTTTGTTTCTAGGTTATCGGACCTAGAGCTGGTTGTTTGAACCCGAGAGCAACTGTGGGGCCATCCATTGGACCGTCAGTGTATAAGTTAGAATAAACTGATTTACTGATTTAGATGCTTCTAATGCATTCAACTGAGCTGTTAAAATGCCTAGTTTGTATTTTTACTTAACTAGCTATTTTATCGAACACTTAGTGTGCCCCAACTCTCCTCTCTATTAGGGAGACCACTTCTAGGCACCCGACAACGTCTAGAAACCCCCACTGAAGAGGGATTACGTGTCCGGCCCATCTAGCAGTGCTCACTAAATCCCTAAACCTGCGAGGAGGGTCAATTTCACGCTATGCGTCGATAAAAATCTGCATATAGCTAAACTAATGCGTAGAAAACCCAAACGGAGCTACTTATACTGCAGGTGAGTGGTTTCTTACCTTGTACGCTAATTTCCTTACAATACTATTCGCTAGAATTCCGGTGGAGACGACTTCTCGATGATCTTCTCGCGTCTAAGCGTTCCTCTCGCAGAGGGGAGCGTCCTCGTGCCCTTGATGTTGCCGGGAGGTGCTCCTAGAAGCCCTTGGCTTGATGCGCTGAGAGAGGGAGGAGAGGAAGGGTGCGGCGTGAGGTTAGGTTTCGGTCGAGAAGTTGCCGAACCAAACCAAATCAAATAATCCAAACCCCACTTAAACTTCCTATTTATATTAAGTGGGTACTTTGGCCCAACTCTAATATAAATTAAATTGAATCCTCTTTCTTTCAGCACGACCCTACTGGGTTCACCGGTTACTAAGGCTAACTAAAAGTTATCGGATCCGAGGGGTTCCGGGTTCGATTCCCGCCTAAGCTATTTTGCGGTTCTAATTATTTTTGCTGCTTCCGCTACTCGAAAAATTCCGGAAAAATATCTAAAAATCCCAAAAAAATCATAGAATATTTATAATGCAGTTTCGAGATTTTTTTGGGCGTTACAATCCCCCATACCTTATAAAAAGTTCGTCCTCGAACTTAGAATAATTCTGGGTACTTCTGTCTCATGCTGGCTTCTGTCTCCCAAGTTGCCTCTTCTGCTGTGTGACTTTGCCAAATAACTTTCACTAATGGTACTTCCTTGTTCCGTAATTT